>NC_088997.1:7370947-7721780 GCF_963932015.1 Anas acuta
CAGGGACACAAGATGTTGCAAAGACAAGGGGGATATTAACTCTTCCGCTCTTTTAGATTTCCAGGCTGCAGTGTAATCCTACAAAATTAAATAATATGATCAGGATTTCCCCCTTTCCTCTTGACCTGACTTTCAAGCTAGGGCTAAGAATTGCAGCACATTTCTTTTCCCAAAGCAAAACACAATCCTGGATAAAAGTCAGTTTAGTTGAGAGAAAAAAAGTAAAACAAAAATAGATCTTTTCCATAAACAAAGCTGCTTTCCATTTTGCTAACGTAAACAGGCAGATGCATTAAGACATCATGCCACCCAGGCCTTGGAAAAAGAAGCAAGGAAACATATTTCTGAGTATTTTCCTGAAGGTGCAAGGATGGTTGAGCCTAAGGCAAACTCAGCAGAAGGACGAGACTTTATAGACGAGAGAGCTTTACAGACTGTTTCACCTGAGACTAAGGAGAACTATACTTCCATAGTTCAGGTTAAATGCAACATCCCCCCTTCCCACATGAAATGTTTGTTTACAGTAGGCACCTGTGCAGTTTTTATGCTTCCTGTAGCCCTACGTGCTTATAAAAATGAAGGTTTTTACAGCACTTTCTACAGTTGGGCAAACAGAATTTCAGGTGTCCGGGCACGGACATGGGTCTGGATGGGCAATGGAAAAAAGCCTTTCAGAAATGTAAGTGCTCCCCTTTGCAGACCTCTCTTTGCTTGTGCTGTACCAGCTCTGCAGTGAATGAAACACCCTTCCCCCAGGGACGAGAAACAAGGAGATGAAACAAGAGAAGTAAGAAATGAGCTGTGTCCTGATTGTGCATTGGATTTTCTGACGACCGACTGAAGTCGTAGCAGCTGGGATGGAGCCTGTTCTGTGAGAGCCCAAACTTCATTTACTTCTCTTTCACCTGAATCATTCCCCTGGTGGGAAACTCAGCCCTTCCAAAGGCAAGACCCCACACTACTTAAGCCATCAAAATAGGCTTTTTGGTATTGTCTAGAGATGTCTACAGTCTAGATGTCTACAGTCTATGAGCATCTGTAGCTAAATGATGCTTTGCAAAAAATTGCACCCAGGAGATGCTGCAGTTTTCTCCTGCAGTTGGTTTGTGATATATTTCAGTCATGCATTTAATTCATGTGCTACAGCACACAGCTCTTCCCCAGGTAAAATCCTCGCAGACAGACCCCCCTCCTGCCCCCCCCTTTCTGTGTTGTTTTGTTCTTTGAAGCGTCTCTGTTTCTGTTACTCAAAGGAATCTGCTAATATTAATCTCCCAACTAGATACTGCAGGGCAAATTCTGCCCTCATGCATGTTACATTTGATTAAAACTGGTATATATATATGCATATAAAGCTGGTAAGAGCAAAGCTCTTCCAGGGCTTGATACCGTATCTGATTCACATCAGTTTAGAAGACAACAAATAATACCCACCGCAAAAATGGCTTCTTCCACTTTGGCTGATATCAGAAAGGAAGTTTTGACATTTAGTTTCAATATTTGGATTCAGCCTAAAGAGATGCCCAGTGACTCAAATACTACTTCTTCAAACTGTCTGGCTGGAAAACAGTCTTTAGGATCTCAGCAGAACAGGATGATTTCTGCTTTTTCTTGCTTCCTCTTGGGCCATAAACGCAGCAAAGAGGGGCCTTTTGCAGAAGACTTTGACCCAGTGTGCAGGAAGTTCAAGTCTATGTGCAAGTGAAAAATATTTTAGCACATATTCCATATCTACATTTTCCCCCCAAATCTGAGAAGAGGATGTGGCTCAGGTTGTGCTGGGGGTTTATCTGGGGTAGCATTTTCTCTGGTCTGGTTTGGCTGATCTCTAGGTGTTCCATCACTCTGTCACATGCCTTGAAAAATAAGTGCATGGAAAGAACTAGTTTAGATCGATTTATCCTTTCTGGTACTTTTTTTTTTTTTTTTTTTCTCTTTTACTCCCCTCTCCCTTTTTTCTTGCTCTGTTCCTCTGCAGCTCCCATTAGGAACAAGTCAGTGACTCATAAAGATACATTTTCCCTCATTCACTACATCACAGCCCTACATGCTCAGCCCCTACAGGGTTCCTTGACGCTTGATCTTTGCCACCAGGAGCATCCAATTCTTTGGCCAGTTTTAAGGCCAAAGGGAACTCTACAAACCAGTTGTTCTCTGTTTCCCCCAGGAACAAAACTGGGGCTATGTGACTGCCCTCTAAAGATGTGTGGATCAGCATTAAAGTGCTGACCTGTTCAACACTTCTAGGACCCTTTGAACTGTGGGGCTTTGAAGCAGAGGCTGTAACAAACTGGTGTATAATAAGCTGCTGCCCCATGCCAGGAAAGGCAGAGGTATCAGGGACTGGTGGAAGCTTTTGAAGGCACAGAATGCTATTAAAAACTGCGAGGGACTGGAGAAAAAGAGACAGTGAAAAACAAATCTCTTTTCCGAGCAGTGATGAATCTAACTCTGGTAAGTTAAAGCTAGGGTCACTAAACCAGATTTGACTTTTACAAAATTTGGGGGTGTCTGGCTTATGGTTTTGGGCTGAGATGCACTTTTGCAGAAACTGGGGCTACACCAGGAGAGACGCTTGGTTCAGTTGAGGGCTTTCCTTACCTTTCTGCATCAGTAAGTTGTTAGGGAGGGGAGAACCAGTCTGCATAGCAATAATTATTATCAATTGTATTGTGCTTTTTATCTTCAAAGTGCTTTACAGAGACAAACTAATTATTTCTCTGCAACACCCCTGCGAAGAAGATGGTAAGTATCATTATCTCTGTTTTACCAATGGGGAGACTGAGCCAGAGCATTTAAGCGATTAGCCTGGGGCCACAGGGGCAGTTAGTGTCAGGGCTGGGAATGCAGGAGTGTCTCCGCTCCCAGTCAGCACCAGGCAACATATCTCTTTAGTAGGAACAAAAGGGAACCTTTCTCCAGACTTGGAACCTAAAAGAAGCACTTTTTTTTTTTTTTTTTGGCAGGGGATTATAAACTCTTTCTTTAAAATGTAATCATAATTGGAAAAAAGGCTGTGGAGTAATGGCACTAGAGAAGGTTGAAAGTCAGCATGTCTTTATGGGCAATCCTAGAACTTGAAAAATTGGGGAAATTCCTGGAAAATTTGAGGGTGGGAGTTGACAGGTTCTGTTTCAGAGCAAAAAAAAAATGACATATTTGAAATTTCCCATGGAAGGGAAAATAAATTACAATGGTTTTTAAATATCAAAATGTTTCTTTACAGACGTTTCAAAATGAAACTGAACCTGAAAGTCTGTGCTCTGAAGTTCCTGGTTCAGACGTGGCTTCAGGGCTTTTAAATTCCTGCATGCCTATCGGCTCTCAGTGAGGTTCTCAGGGCTTCCACAGGTATGTTAGTCGTCACCTCCCCTGCTCGACTTGGGCTGTGGAGTACCTCTGCTGTACTCCAGTGAAAAATCAAACTCATTTCAAACCGCCAATAGCTTGGCACAACTGTTTGTCTTTGCTCTAGAACAGAAAAGGAGCAGCCACACAGTGAGGCAGCAGGCCCAGATGGGAAGCAAGGGACGCACAAAAAACACTTACTGGGCCAAATCTGCAATGGGAATGTTCCCACTAGCCATAATATTGCCAGCTTCATGGCTCTCTGACCAGTGTGATGTTGTGGAGAGGCTGTCCCCAGACCACACATCCCAGAAACCCTGTGCTCCATGGGACCTTACTGGGCAAGCTATCCAGAAATGTGGCCAGGGTTGGTCAGGACCCCTCCTGAGTCTAACAAGCCACTAAGTTTCTTGAATTTCAAGGATGCTGTCATTTTTTGGGCACAAATAACTTTCAGTAGTGAATTCTTATCCAGCTGTAAGGAACATCTCCTGTAGTTGAGGTGTTCCCCCTGTGTAGCAGACTCTCTCTGGTGATTTCAGAGAGCAGTGTGGATTTCTCTTCCTTCCTCTCCTCCGTCCCCTTTCCCTTTAGCGCCGCAGTGCCAGCCCAGCTCAGAGGAGATGTGCTATTAGGTATCAGCCTTGTAATTAAATGCCAACAGTTGTGCCTTGCAAACATGCCAGCGATCACCAAGCAGCTGCTGACAGCCTGTCATACTTGCAAGGAGCCTTGATGGCTTTTGGCATGAGACAGGACCCCCTGGTCACCCTCACAGCCAGATGTTCCTCAGTGCTCTACTGTGAGGTGAAGCCGGGACAGAGCCGGAGCAGGCTGTCAGCAGCCCAGTTACAGCTTCCTGTCCTGCCCCATTCAAGGAGCAAGCTGGAGCCCTAAGTGACAATCCATCGTGTAGGATACTGCTTGCCTCCCTGACTCAGAGATGAGATCTGAAGTAGGAACACTGGGGAGGAAACTACAGAGCTAGCTCTCTTTTTTTCTGTGGGATTTTCTTTTGCCTGGGTATGACCCTTGGAGTGCCAAAGTACAGTCACCGACCTCAGGCACTGCCTAAGGACTGCAGCCAGAGAGAAGCTGAGATTTCAGGGCAGCACAATAGGCAGAAAAGGCATCTTTCTACTCCTAGCTTTGCATTTTTGTTTGGAATGAAGAGCTGTCAAAGAAGACAACACTTTTCTTACATGGTTCATCCTACAGCACTGAGAGGCGCTAAAAATTGTAAAAAATAAATTAAAATACTCAATGAGTCAAGGTGAGACTTTTCACATTGTTCTGGTGCCATTTCAGCCTGAAAAGCTGAGCCAGATCCTTAAATGCTCACAAGCTGCCACGAGGGCTGTATTTGCTAAAGAGTTGTGTAGCCCGCCAGCTTGGCACTTTTGAAAATCTAGATACTGATTTTGGTGCCTAAATGGGAGCTGAGCTCTTTTGCAAATCTGCTTCTGATCGTGCACGCTGAGCTGTTCTGCAAATTCTGGCTATCATTGCTCTGCATTCTTGTACTTCCTGGTTGTGAGCTGTGCTGGGAGCAAAACTATCAAAGCCCCACAAGGAAACCACTCCTGCTCTAATCAGGAAGCATGAAAAATCTCAGGAGCCAAACTTTTCAGCCTTTATTACTATTTGGGTGATGGCTGAATGTCTGAGACTGCTTTATCCTTCTATGGATCAGAGCTGTGCCATGGCAGGTGCTATAAAAACCTCTTAAAAAGAGACAATCCCAGCAATGAATAGTTTATAATCAAAATATAAGATGAGGCAGAAAGTGTGTGCAGCAGATGGATAGATCTGGCATAAGGAAACCATGGGGTGAGTGTTCTGGTGAGTGTCTCCAGCATAGTCTGCAGAGCAGAAAAGAGCAGGCAAGGATAAGCTTAACTGCTTACCTTACCTGACCCCCTAAACCTTTTGAGATTTGCCCACAACAATTAATTATTCCTTTGACTGGCCAAGATGACTCACAGCTGCTCATGCCATCCCAAAGCTCAAGATCTAAGTAAATTTATTGAAATTAGTGGTGGCTCCATTCCAGGAAACTTGCATTTCGTTTTGACTCAAAGGAGCTCCGCACCCTTCCCACCTCTCGTTTCTCCCCTCTTCCCTCACAGTCTGCAGAACTTGCGAAGCAAAGCTCTACAGCTTCGATCTAATCGTGATTAAGGCTCAGGAATGGAAGTCACGAGATCTGAGTCCTATTCCTGTCTCTAATACAGGGTGTTTTTTTTTTTCAGTGAGTCACTTCCCTTCTCTCTTCCTCAATATCCTTGTCTGTAAAATGGGGTTAACAATACTGATCCATCTCACCAAAAAGTTGTGAATTCACCAATATCTGTGAGCATTTGAGTAGCCCACATGCTGGAGACTTTCCCTGGGTTTAGTGGCTTTGTGCCTGGCACTAAACGTGTACTTGCATAGTGCAAAGGAAGTTCAGGGTGTTAATTAATGGGACTGTTATGGATTGTTAGGGCTTTTATTTCTGAATGGACTTACACCTCTTTAATAATTAATATTGCCAGCAGGGCATACAAGAGGCAAAGCAAATAAATGGGGTTAACCCAATTCTCATTTGGAACATACAGTTTACCAGCTTCTTACAAAGGGAATTTACTCACTGTTGTTTACCCGTACCGTGCTGTCTGCAGTTTCTGAGCCACCTTTCATTTGCGTATCGTGCTTTGGTTTCAGGTACAGGCAGATACAGGGTTGTGCCACCTCCAGACCTAGCTGCTGTGTCCGTTTTGGAGTGGTGCAGATAGGCAGAGCTACTTGCTTAGCTCACAGTCTGAGGATCAGCTGCCTGGGGAACCCTCCCTGCGATGACGGCATTCATCCATTGCACAAGGAGCTTTCCTTTGATATTTTACCATCTTATGAGCACTAGAAATGATCAAGGCCAGACCTTAGTGAGTTGAAAATGGACATGTCAGATATTCAACTAATACTAATACTGTTCTCAAAGCCCTGATCTCAGTTCCTCCTTGGTAGGAGACTAACCTACAGCTTTGAGAACCCAGTTCAGACTTTTTTCTACCTCCAGCAAGGTCTGTCCCGGTAAAAGCTGACACTGTAGCTAATTCTTTTAATTAGGTTGTCCCATCTTGGGTCAGTGGGCTAGACGGCTTTGAAGTTTGCTTTGCCTAATTGCACATGAGTGTTTTGGACAGAAAGCCTGCTGTTAGTGGGCTGGGAGGGCTCGAGGAGGGTTCAGGCAAGTGTCTGCCCAACCGCTCCACCTGTAGGAAGGTGGAGGAAAATCCTTGGGGCTTCTCAAAAGGCTGAAATCCTTCGTGTTTTTTTTTTTCCAGGAAGGGCTTGTTGTGGCTATTGCACAGCTGGGCAGGCCTTCCTGTGTACTTCTCCTTTCCTCTTGACTGATGCCAGCCAGTAGCCACGGCTGGCTGGTAGCTACTGCATCTGCACCGACTTGAGTGGCCCCTCTTGATGGAGAGGTTGATAGACTCTGAGGACAGGAAGGAGAAACCTGCAGAGTCATCACGTTCTGCAGCAGCTGAAGCCACAACTGCCTGCAAGACACAGAAGAGTGGAGTGGGGGGGTTGACTTCCTGAAGCAGCCTTGCCGGTGCTGTGGAGAGCAAGAGAAATCACAGGGAGGAAAGGCAGGCAGAGGAACTGGAACTGGTGGTTTGGGTCTCCCCCCAGCCCAACAGAAACCATGCTGCTTTTCTTCTGACAGTGCCTCCTTGTGTCCAGCTGAGGTCCTGGAATAGAAACAGAGACGGGTTTGAAGCTGTCTGCAGGAAGAAATAGGAGGTACCCCTGACGCAGTACCATGTGTGTGCGCTTCTTTTTGGAAATGTGTATAAAAAAAAATGAAGATATGAAAATGAAACAACTTTTTATTTGAAGAAATTGCTGTTTTTACCATCTTAATTCTAGATTTTCCACATACTAAAAATTCTCATCTGTGTTTCCAGCTTATACTCAGGAACAGAGCTACACTCACCGCTTCATCAAGCAGTAGGAGAGGGCTGTTCACGAGGCTTCACATGCATGGCTGATTTTTGTAGCTGGTGCAGCAAGACACGCGGAGCCATGCTGCAGTAATGTGCATTTGGCACTGCTTTCTCTCACCTGATTACACCATCTTTCCCCTCTAGTGTGACTGGCACTGCTTAGCTTCCTTGCCTGAATTCATGGCTCACACAAACTGGGCAAGTTTCCAGCCCATTATTAATTACCTTATGTCTATGTTCTTAGATCAACTGCCCCACTCTTACCCTGTCTTCTCTTTCTCCTTTATCATATGTTATTTGGAAGGCAAACTTTTCACATGAAGGATCACGTCTGTCTTACATTTGCTCACTGCATAGCACATAAGAAACATTAATGTAACAGCAGTATTATAATCAATCACAGTAACACATGAGTTAATGTCCCTTAAGATCCTATGTCAGCTTATTGAATTACAAGCAAACATATTTGGTACATGAACTAAAGGACTCGTGTAATTGCCAAGACTCTAAGCCAGATCACAGGTTCACATTTCTCTTTCTAACACTGCTGCTCTTTCTAGACCTCCAACAGAAGGTGGCCATTCTTTGCCTACACCTGGAGCTAGAGATGTTGGTCATTAGCAGAAATGCAGACAGACAAGAAGGAGGGCTGGGACTTGGTGTAAAGGAGACACTGATTTTAAACAAGATTTGAAGTTTGCATATTTCATGTTTTAAAGTTTGACTTTGGGGTGTCAGCATTTTGGGAATGTGGCAAGGGGGTATTTAGTTAATACTTCATCCACCCATAAATAGAAGACTCTGCGTTCTTAAAGAATCTCAAAGAATTTCTGCTGGTATAAATTGCAATAGCTCTGCTGACTTGAAAGAGGAAGGAGACAAGAAAGATGTCCTGGCTGGGGGTAGGTTAATCCCCCTGGGTTTGCTAGACTGATGTGTTATTCCTTGTTTTGCTACAGATTTCTTGTGTGACCTTGGGCAAATCACTCTCCCTCTTAGTATCACAGTTTCCCATCTGTAAACTGGTGAGAGCAACAACCGCCCTGCCCCAGAGGGGTGTTTGGAGGATAAATATGTTAGAGACTTGGAGCCGCAGGAGTACAATAGTGACAAGGTTCCGACAAATACCGAAGATAGATAGAAGCTGACAATCGGGAGACTGCTATTAGCAGCTGATTCATTCTCTCTGGTTAATGCATATTTTTAACAGGCTGTTATTGACTAGACAGGCACACAAGTCTGTCAATTAACAATGTTATAATGAAGTAAATCTCTGTACCAGTAGCCTTTGGAGGGTGAATTCAGAACTCCCAAACCCTGTGGCACAACACCTGCACTACTAATAAAGGGTGAAGATTCTCCTGTAAGCCAAGTGGAGATACCATGTGCAGCGTGAAGCAAGTGCCCAAGTGCAATTGGCATTTTCACTGTGAAGCCCTGAGCAGCTTTGGTGTGCAGTATACTGACAAATAAGGAGTCTTAGGTGGCCATGGATTTATTAAAATGTGTTCATAAAACCTTGTCAAGGCACCATTTGAGAACGACTCCTGGCCAGACATTCCGGTGATTGGTGCTTAGAGCCCCTCTTGCAACCTGCCCTGCAATATGATCAGGGAACACTGCTTAATTGTATTTCTTTTACAAAGTGATGAAATGTAAAACTCTGCTCCCGGCATGCTGGCTGGCACAGGAGTCTCAGCAAATATGTGATTCTCGCACTGCAGCTGGACTCTAATGACATGAAAGGTGCTAATGCAATGCAACTGGAACCTTTAATTATCCTAGTGACTAATAGGAAATCTCTCAAAGGGTCTAGGAGAAAGAGCCTTATTCTTCACTGAGAGCTCCCTGAGCTGTGCTTAGAAAAGGGGGCAGACAAATGGCAAATCTAGGAGGAGGAGACCTGAGTCCCAGAGCTATGGTGTCTGGGAGGGGGGTTCTCTCTCCTCTGACAACCAGCTTGTCAGACACAGGAAGCAGAGGGAATAGAGCTGCACCCATTATTGACTTGTACTAGTTGGTACTTAAACTTGTTCTGCATCCTGCAGGTAACTGGATAAACCTGCTGATGAAACAGAAAGATTTGGATTGACTTTGAATGTGTTTGTGTTCAAGGAAGAGACAGTGACAGACAGCTGTTTCCCACTTTGCTAGTTGAATGGAGTCTGTCAGATCTTCATGTACTTTGCAGATTATTTCTGTCTGATACAGAGCTTCAGACCCTGTCTCTTAATCTTTATTTTATTTTTTTTTTAATTCAAGAATCTTCTCTGCTGAACAATCCAAGCTGAAACCCATACAGGCCACGCTGCCTGGATTTTATGGAGCAATGCACAGTGCAGGTAGTGTTGGGTGGTTGGTCATGGTACCCAGTGCCATGGCTGCCAGGTCTTCAGACTGATGCAGATTCAGCCTCATGTCACCATCAGCTGTATCAGTTTCTCTTCAGTAATTATGGCAAACAAGGGTAGAAAGGGCTAATATGACTTAAATGATATTACCTGGCAGCTCAGAAGTACGAATAGTTGCCAGACTCATGAGAAGAGCAGTCTACGCCTTTATTCACCCTTTCTCTCAAGACCTTGACAAAGCTGGTGCTTGGCAGTGCTAGATAATACAACATGGGTTATGGGGGTTTTAAAGTCAGAATAAGTCACTTCCCTTCTTGAAGAAATGAAGAAGTCAATGGAACGATCCAAAATATGGAATTTAATCCAGTGATCTCTGCCTCAAGTACTCCAGAGGTTAGGAAGCAGATGAGCTACTGAAGTAGCAGGGAGGGTGCCGAGAACATTAGGCGGTAAAGGGGAATCACAGAAAACCAAAAAAATTGGTCTTGCCCCTCATGTCCTGGTCCTGTGGCCTCATGCCCACTGTGCCTACAGCAGCGTGGGGTGGGTGTGAATGCCCTCCACCAGACAGAATTGCACCAGCTTCACAACTGGACTGTGCAAGCCACGGCCTTGGATTTCTCAGGTAAAAATGCCGGCGTTTTGGCCAAAAACTGCACCAAACCAAAAGAAGAAATCTGCTGTGGAGTAGAAATGGAAAACCCATTACCACCCAGTTTTAGTCACGAGTCCCCCAAGTGCAGAAGCAGCTATATCAGTGCCTTTGAAGCATGCAAACTTATTTGTTGCTGCCACCATGCAAGCCCAGGCAGTCTCAAGTCTGTTACTTCTTTCTGTTCCTGCTTTTCTGGTTAAATGCACCTGGGAATATGTAATTGTCGTAAAACATTCATCATAAACAAACGGGATGGGCACGCCAGCTGAGCTAATGCTGGGGAAATGAGTTAAAAAACCCTGAGATTGGTATAATTGGTAGTGTACTTGTTGTGAGCAGGATGAAAGATGCATGTTTTATATGGAAGTATAAAGAAGGGACAGGCGCTATGTGCGCCTGGAGAGAGAAAGCATTCCATGTGTAACTGTGGCTTGGCAAAGGCTCGGGCACTGTTGTTAGAAACACAGAGAACAGATCACTGGTGGAGCAGAGGAGCGATGTGATAAGAAATGTAAAGGCCTATGTTAAATCTCTTACAGGGATCTCTGATTTACATCAGTGCAAACAAGGGCAGAGACACGGCCTAAGTCAGAGCTGTAGGCATTGTTCAAATGTCTCCGTTGTTTTGTTTTTGTTTTGTTTCCTATATAGATAAAAGATAAAGAAAGCATATATTCTTTGTTAAATAATGCTCGGTGCTAAGGGACTTTCCAGGTCTGAAAGCTTGGGCTGAAGAAGTTAGCTTACATGTGGAATTGCAGCTGATCCAAGAGCACAGAAAATAAACAATGCATACACCTCCATCCCTTGAACTCTGCGAGCTAGTTTTGTGGTTATTGTTCCCCACGGTATTGCCTTATCTCTTGCCATGTTTACAGGATTCGCCTTGTCTGCTACCCTGAGCCTCGCTGCCAATCACAAAGCATCAGAAAGTACACAGAGAGGTGGGTTGGTGTGCAGTGCTGGGAGTGGTGGACACCGCGGTGAGAGTGCCGAACGAGGCGGTGAGGAGGCAACAGCTTTAAATGTCAGGGGGACTGCGTGGTCATAAAACAGAAAGCCATTAAGCAGAAGGAGCATATATATGGGAGAATCACTGAGGTATCTGATACTTCACATTCCTACTTCTTTTTTTCAGCTGTAGTCAACTGCAGCATGATTAGATTTAGCCCATTTCTTTGTTGTACCATTAGCAAGCAATAAAGCACAATGAATGTGTATGAAGGGAAAGAGATCTTAGATCTAAAGTGCCCAGTCATCTTTGCAAAGCTAGACCCTTCCAGTGCGGAGAAGAGACTTCAACCACTCTGTGCTTTTCTTTTCTTTCCTGGCTGGATGAGAGACAACTGTTACTGCGGATGTTTACTCTTTGCACTGTGGTAGAGTTGCCCGCTGGTGGCAGCCTGTTGCAGCCTCTTGCCCAATCCTGGGCTGTTACGATTCCGTCACACCTATCTTGGTCCCAAATGAGTAGATGTACATACAACATAGTAAACACATTTCTCAGCAATTAAGTATGCTGGCTAGGAAACAACCCCATGACAATATGACACGAACTTAAGTTGTCCGGGAGGCAGTCCAATTTTCTTCGTTGGCTGCTTGGCATTTTTTAATTGAACGACAAGAAGTTTGTGTCATTGCTGCGTGTTACAGTAGTGTAACAATGAAGGGGCCACCAAATGGCTGGAAGTCAAGAAGCATACTGAGCCTAACCCTAGAAACCACAAAGCCAATTGATTCAAATGCACATTTGATAACCCTAAGATAAATCTAACAAGTTGAAACTGAGAAGTGTCTGCTAAGATGGAAGTATATTCCTTTACATTTTAACAGAAGTGGAAAAAATGCAACTTGCCAATATTTGCCCGCATACCTCTCTCCATCTCGTCTGTGTTTTGTTTCATGCTTCTAACAAAGAACATTCTAAATGTAGCCTGTGTCACTTCAGTATTGCTCTTGTACACCATGGCACTTTGATTTCTTTTGGATTACAACCTCTTGTGTTGTTTGGTAGTGTCCTTAAACACCTAGCTGTTGGACATGAAGCGATTAGTTGAAAATCTCCACTTCCCTGGGAAAAAAGTCCTTCAAAGGTTGCGTAAGTGCTTAAAACCATAGTCTATTGTAAAACCCAGAGGCAAATAAGCCAAAAACCTTTAATTTAAACTGAAAATTATGATTTTTCCTCAGCCTCATGATTCTTGGTGAGCCTGACTCATGAATTTTGAATGCTTAAGATTTGCAGTACCACGTGAGGTAGATATAACCACTGCAGGACAGGTCCAAACAGTCCCTTAAAAAATCATTTATTAGCTCTCCCTTCCTTTGTACACCCTTTTGTTCGGTGCATTTAATTAATTAATTTTACATGTTCTTTTTGCCTTTTTTTTTTTTTTTTTTTTTTGGAAATACTTGTGGATTCAGGGCGGCAATAAAAAACCCTTTTATTTTAAAATTGAAAGATGAAAACCAGCGTAATGAACTTGCCACTTCCTTAGAGTTCTGGTAACTTGGGTGTGATCTGATGGTACAGAATGATTCATGGGATAAAATTATAGACTTATGCAGGTGTGTACAAGAGCTTGGGTGGGGTGTAGGCAAACAGGGAATTTTATATGGCAATAAACATGGGCATGTGGTATAAAGAAACTGTACGGCCTTTTTAAAAAAAACTTTATTTTATTTTAATTTCATAAGGAGAAATTGAATGACCTTTCTGGTCAAAGATAAGGACACCCCTTTGCTCTTCTCCTGTCAGAGTCCAACAGAGATAACGCTATATTTTCAAGCAGGTGGAAACCTTATCTGATCCTTAGCACCATGCAAAAGCAATGGGCAGCTCTTACTTAGATTTTCCTTAAGTGTGAAGTCTGTCTCTATTGGAATTGGGTAACGTGGCATTATTTAAGCTCAGGTAAGCTCTGTGCTTTGTTCTGAGTAGAGCTTTTTGGGGGCCTTCTGCCTGTGCAGTCTTACACCCTGTGTTCTGTCTCATGACGGACAGGGTAGGCCCCATCTATCTGGCTGGCAGATCAAGTGAAAAAGCTCTGCCGCTCCAAGCAGTGAGTTACTATCTCACACCTGATTGTAGTGCCAGATACAGTGAAGGTCAGAAGGCCAAAGGTTGAGAAATCTGGCTTGCAAAGCAAACAGAAATGTTTCTGTTTGCAGACAGAAATGCTGACTGTACATAGAGCCACAGGAACTTCCAAACCACAAGAATTGCCTCTCACTGCTTCCCTCTTCATCTTCTGTTCTTCCACCACCAACCTTTTCTTTCTTGCCACTGTTGGCCTGAGGTTCTTCTTGCCTGAAGCCCCTGCTGTCTGAGACAGCCTACACACGTCTGCCTGAACACCTCTGCTGATTTCAGAGCTCATCAGAAGAAAGATTAAAAAAAAAAAAGAAAAAAAAAAAGAAGAGACTAAGTTCGAAGCTGGTGTAAAGTCATGCAGCTCTGCTGAAATCAGGGGAGTTAGGCAAATGAGAATTTTCGAAATGTCAGGAACAGATATTTTGCTTATTTTTTTTTTTTCCTTCCCATGTAATTTCTCCCTCCCCCTGTGGTTTGTTATCATTCAGCTCTACAAGGCTTTGTTTAACTCTAGTAAAGGCCATAGGAGTTGGAATTAGATCCAATTTTGTTTACACAGGACTGTGTGGCTAAGGCTGGGCCTTTGAAAGGGCACATGATACACTCCGAAGGTTTGGGAAGATCATCGTTAACTATTGCTTGAGGGTCAGACTGTGCCAGGCCCGCTCTCCCCTTATAATGTCTTACTCCACAGACAAGTCTGATTTGCCTGGAGTAAAGGACACAGTTAGAGATAGCTGTCACTTTTCCTAGGGCAGCTCTAGGAGTGTGTTTTATGGGTTGTATGGGGCTCTGTCCCATAGACAGTTCTTACATTGGGACCATTATTCCCCTAAATGCCAACAAGCCCCAGATCGTGGCTAGAGCTGCATGTTGGGTGTTGGGAGGTCACGGGCTCCTTACCAGGGAGAGGACAGTGAATTGCTGCATTTTGTACAAGTTGGGTGCAGTTCTTGGGCTTCAGACAAAGCCAGCATAAGTGTTAGGATGTTCATCTGCAGCAGCTGATGAGCTCTTCCTGCTACCTGGGCACCTTCTGCCAGGAGGAGAGATGGGGTGCTGAGGGACACAAGCTGTGACATTTAGAAGCACAGATCTCTTGTCATCTCATTGCTGGCAGCTCAGCATAAATCCAGCCTATTCAAGAGAGCAGTAAAGCCCACCCCAGACTGTCCAGAAAACAAAATCAGAATGCAGTACTTTCTCTGCGTAAATAGCTAGCAATTCCTGAGGAAATGGGTCCCAGATTTCCCTGTGAATTGGGGCCTTAAGTTCTGACATAGGGAGCTATTCATGGAGGAAATTCTAATTGAGTCAGGTTGTGCTTTTTCCACAAATTGTTTACCATCTGTCTGGGTCTTTACTGGATTCCTAAAGGGACCTGTGTTGCACCCAGGTGCTGTGGTGGTTAGGCAGATTTAGGTGAGCACTCCTTGCATGCAGAAGTCAAATAGTAAAGAAAAAAAACATGTCCGTGGTCCATAAGAGGGACAGATCATATGGTCACCATCTGGGGCTCGGGGATGGCTCTGTGCACTGAAATAGCAATTGCTGTGCCTTGCTGTGTTTCCACAACAGAAACCAAAGATGGTGACATGGAGGAAATTAATGCCAACTGCCCACTCATTTCCTGATTATTTGTTATACATGCTCCGGTGGCTTTAAAACGAGAGACTGCAACATACAGAATCCAGAGTCTCATCTCTGACAGGTATGGATTGAAGTGTGTGGAATTATGCTGGTGTAATCCAGGTTAAAAGGAAGAAGCAGGCCCTGTACTCTACGCTGAAATTCTCTCATGAAACCTTTCCCAGAACTATCAAAGAATATTAAAGTTCTCTGGGAGCAGGGACTGTCTCATACTGTGTGTGAACAGTGTCCAACACAATGGGGCTTGCTCTTGGCAGAGACCTCTAGGAGCAAGAGCAATACATGTAATAACATCTAACTACACCTTCAAGACATAGTGTAGGGAAGTACATTGTGTTAACTCAGTTGAGTGCCTGCCTAACCTGTGATTTAGAGGTGCCCCTCCCTCAGCGTTCAAAGGAGGAAATGAAATCTTCCCCAGGGAAGAAGTATTCTGACCTTTCAGTGGCAGGGTCTGCGTGTATCAGCTCCAGAGGAGGAGCAGGAACTGGGACGCTTAGGATCAGTTCCCCACTTTGGCTACCTGGCCTTTGGCAAGTCACCTAATTACTCTGTTCTACAATTGCTCAATTGTCATAATTCTTCTTTTCTTTCCCATAGCAGGGTGGGGATGGACGGAAGGGAAGCAAATTCTTCCTATATTTATGATTACAGAGTGCTTTGAGGTGCTCTGGTGAAAGGGCAAAGGGACAGTAATAGATCACATTCAGCTCTGCTAGCTCGTTCCTAAGAGCATTTATTTAGAGACCGAGGCTTGCTCACTGGCCTTAGTGGTAACTCCTTCAGGAAACAATTGCTTAAGGTAATATTTTCCAAAGCATCCAAGTAAGTCTCCCAAATCCCTTTGAAAGTAAAAGAGTCTCAGACATTACATTTCAAAAATACTCCTGAGCACCCACAACATTTGAAAACATGTGCACTCGTATTTCCCACGTGAAGAATCTGAAATTACAGAGCCAGCGACTGACCCAAGGAATTTACCGCACATATCAGTAAAATATAGAAAATGCACATCCCCTAACTGACGTGTCACTGAGCAGAAAAGATTTCCCTTTATTGTAAAGATCGTATCAAAACCCTCAGCAGACTTGCCTGATTCACTAGCCATGAAATCTTGGTCTTTTCCTTTGATCTTTCTTCAGATACTACTTCATGTAAAATAAGGCAGACTCCCTTGGCTTGCCTCCAGTGGGGAGAGACTAAGAGGGTTTCTGTGCTTCTTTAGGCTAATTAGCCACTTGTAGGACCCCAGAGAGGTGTAATGCACTATTTTTCTTCCCTCCATCCATTCCCATAAAAGCCTGGATCCTGGTCTTTCCTCCGACACTGTGAGTGGTAGGACTGACAGAGATTTCTAATCTCCAAATTAAAATAAACTTCCAGCGAGGTCCGGTTCTAGTAAAGGAGCCGTACTATTGAGCTAGATAAGCAGTGGCTGAGGAGGTTTGTAGATGCTTAGGTGTTATCTGGTACAGAGGTACGAAGGGTTAACTTCTTTCTTCCTCTCTTAATTGCAGTCACCCCACAGGCTGCACGTGGACGTCTCAGGAATGGAAGAGGGAAAAGCGCAGAAACTGTCTGTGGGAAAAGTTGCATTCCGTACCCTGAACCTCCACGATGCAGTTTTTTCTGCCTCCCTCTGAGTTATTTTGCTGTCTTGACGTATATCTAACTCCCAAGGAAAAGACCTTGCTGACTCAGCCTGGATCCTTTTATGTTGAGTCACCCCCTTCTGCTTCCAAATTAAAAGGCCAATAATTGCCTGTTTGTGAAGATTCAGACAATTGCTGCCTTATACCCTCAGCGTGAGCCACGAGGAATTCCTCCTCTAGTACATGAAAAGATGAGCTCAAGTGAGATGGTAGTTGGAGACTAAGCTGTTGGATAAGCTGCTCTGCCCTCCCCAAGTGGAACCAGGGCTCTGGATATCTGGATCGGCCAGAGCAAGATAAACCTTGCAGGGGTGCTGCATTCTGAAGCAAAGACTGCTCGTGCCAGATCTCAGCTGCAGTTAAGAGCAGGAATGCATCTAACATCAGGCACAGGACAACCTGGTCCTCTCCTCTGCGAGCTCTCTGTGTCTCACGTCCTCTCCAACGGGTGCTTACCCCATTTGCCATTCTCAGCTCCAAGTGCCAGGGCTGCCCCCGCGCTCTGTTGTAGCCCCAAACAAATCTGCTCCCCCTAGCAGCAGCTGCGTCCCCCAGATATGGATGACTGAACAGTGCTTCCCCTTCCCAGGGCTCTGCCTGCCCTTCCCGTGGTCTCAGGCCTTCTGCTGTGATCGCTTCTTCCTGCTAAAGCTCGATTCCCATTGCTTCTACTCTTGTCAGCCAAGATTTATTATTCTCAAGAGACATTAATGCAGAACATGAATCCCTTCAGACAACCCCTTGATGTCTTTTGGCTGCTACCTTGCACTGGGGCAGGTACAATCTACAATATGAGGTGGGAGGAAGGAGATGCTTAAGACAGTGAGCAAAGAAGAGTTCCCTTCAGAAAGTCAGGGTGCAGCAAGTCAGGGGCTCGCCAGGCAGGGGCCCTCTCCCACAGCCCCAGGTGAGTCAAGCAGGACAGGCCTGGGAGCAGCAGCAGGCTTCAACCAGGAGCCCAGATCATCAGAGATGTTTGTGGTGACAAGAGAGCTCCAAGCCCAAGAGAGAAAGTCCATCCACAGGTCAGGATCAGGAATGGTAAGGGCAACCAGGTCAGGCACCATCCAACAGGCAGGCAGCGAGGAGGCAGACCTGAAGTCAAGCAAGGAAATCAGTCTGTGGGTCGAGATTAACAAGATTCATGGCCAGGCACAAGCATGGCATGGGTGGTCTGGAGGCAGGAACTGCTAACAGCAGAACTCATGTGGGGACTGAAGAGCCAGAGCTGAGCAAACGTGGGGCTCCTGGGCCATGGGCAGAGGACGGAGGCTCCAGGTGAGAGTGGTTAGAGCAGTAAGTGGTGTTAGTGCTCTCAGGGACCTCACAGACATGTGCTGTTCCTGTCTCTTGATTTCTTGGTGGGCTTGAACAAATCCTCCCTTGTGTTTCCCACCTTACCTGAGTTTCAACTGGAAGAAACACCAGTACTATCTTCTCTGAAGCTTCAAATCAGTAGAAAGGCGCAGAAAACACAGTTATTTTTCAGTATACTTGTAAGTACAAGCTGTGCACCTATTGTGGAGCTGGGAGTCACAAGGGCTCCTCCACGCAAGTATCTTTTTACTGTTCACGTGAGTAAATTCTCATATTTTCCTCTAACAAGCTTCTGAGTATTTCCGGCAGAATTCCTGGGAGATTAAACATCATATAAAATGTATTTGTCTCACGCAAGATCTGACTTGCTTTTGAACCATCAGCAATCATCCCCGCAGTTGCTGGGGTGTAGAACTATATTTTTTATTGTTATTACTACTTTTCTACTTTCTGTCCTGGATCTTGTAAGATACCTGTCCTATCTCTAATTATGCTAACGAGGTCCTGAGGTTGATTTAGAGGCTCTGTTATAATGCCAGCCTCTCAGTTTACATCTCAAGTATCGGCATGTTTATTGCAGATGTCTGTTAGGAGCAGCTACTTTTTCTGTGCTTGTGTGCAGAGCGAGAGACAGAGCTGGAGGGGAGTGGTACGAAATAACCCACAGAAATGAGAAAAAGCAGCTATCTCTGCCATATCTGCATCTGACTTCTCTGCGGGGCACGGAGCCTTGCCTGTAGCTTCTTTTGGACGTATAACATTTAGTTTCATATGTTCTTTCCCCAAATACAAAACAAATTGACTCATGAAAGAACAGTTCATTCCTGAGGGCCGGCACCCTGTTTGGTATGTTGATAACTTTCCAGAGCTGATGTGTGTATTAGTCACCCTTGCTGGTTCACTGCTGATCTGAAAGACAGAGGTTAAATAATTGCGAAAGCGAGGTTGATGTCATCGTGGCACCTGACTGAAGCTGGTACTTGGGAACTGGCGAAAGAGATGCATTCGCTTTGCTTTCACCCAGGAAAGGGCTCGCACTGAGCAGTGGTTCTCCCCCTTCACTGAGATGTGCCATCCATTCCCAAACCACACACGGGTGAGCATCACGCAGAGGTGACCTGCAGACAATGAGCCCTCTCACTGCAGTCCTTTTTTTCTCTTATTTTTCCTGACCCGAGTGGATCCTGGAGGTTTTTCTAAATCAGATGCACGTGTGCACATTTCCAAGGGCCTCCCTCGTGTCCCGCACCGTGCACGTATACCCCAGCACGTAAGTCAGGATCTGTTTTGTGTGTATAAGTAGACAGGTGTGTTGCACAGGCCTGTTTTACTGACAATATTGTGTATATCATACACAAGCTATCATATATCGTACGGGCTTGTATGGGACTATGGGCCTTTTCTGCTTGTTTTTTAACACCGAGACTACGACTTGGCACTGTGTGAGACATTAAAAAATAAAGACAGGCCCCGTGCTAAAGAGTTTGTACTCTAAATGTCAGACGGAGAAAAGACAGGATGCACTGTGGTGAGGAAGATTTCTGATGTGTTTGTAATTTAAATAGGAAAAAAAACTAAACTTGTTTCACAGGAAAAGAGCGCGTGCATGTTTGTTTTTCAGAGGAGTTTAGAGAAGAACAAGCAACAGTTTTGTGACAGTTTGCTGGTGGAGTGGTTTCTCTTAACACCTGCGCAGAGGCTCGGGAGAAGGAAATGGGGCTGTGTGGTCTGTGCCTGCTGTTCCCCTGCCCCGTGAGTGAGTTTCAGCTGTGACCTGTGAGGGTGCAGCCTGGTGCTGGCCCTAGGACTGGCGGACTGGCTTCATTGACACATGTGCTGGTCCTTTGCTCCCTCAGCTCTTCCCTTTGGCTCCGTTGCATTTGTCTGCCCCTGTGTCTAGCTCCTATCCCGCATTGTGCTTTATGCTTTTAATGAGAAGGGTCAGGCAGCAAAGCAAAACTTCCATGCTGTGATCACAGGAGAGGAGCTAGTTATTTGTGTCTCATGTGAGGCCATGAAAACAGGAGCCTTGCAGCAGGGCTCTGCAGCATCCGCAGCACCTTTGCTGCTGCCAGCTGACTTTCTGTAGCACAAGCCCCTTGCAATGTTGTTCTGTATCATCCCAGTGATGGGCAGGCCAGAGAAGTTAGGAACGAGTGCAAGGGGTACATCTTATCCTTTTTTGGGGAGCGTGGTTTTCCAGGTCTAAATCTCCTTAATCTCTGTGTCGTCAGCGTTTTTATTATACATGTACGTATTTGTATTTTAAGAAAATGAAGCGCTGGGTGTGGATATGTGCTAATACTAAATAGAAGACATAACCATACGAAGCTCCCTAAAGCCTTATATTAAAATACCAGAAGCGCTTGACTCCAAAGCACCGGGCTGAAGAAGTATGTGGAGAAGCCTTGGTCCACTTTGCTGCTAAAGACAGAAACTTCTCATGGGCTTATTTCAAAGCAGTAGGGCACACAGCTGTAAGCAGGAAGGTTCTGTGGGTCACACCATCTTAATGGCACGCTGACACAGCTGGAGAGCTCCTTGTGACACTGAGAGGTTTTAATTCCACACCAGGGAGCTGCCTCGAGGTGCTGGAGCCTGTTAGGTGCCTGAATTCCCATAGTGGTGTCAAGAGAGCTAAGCTGCAGATCCCGGCTCATCCAAACCATCTTCATCTTGGCATTTTCTCTGGTTTTACTGCAGAGAGAGACTTGGTTTCCCTGGCTTAAACTTACAGTGTGTCCAGAGGAAGTGTGAACAGCACAGGGGCAGTTTCTGTGGCCCTGTGAACTCAGAATTCAGCGCAGCTCCCCAGAGAGATGTGTGTACGTAAGGACTCCAGACCAAGCACACTACAAATTCAATAGCAATTGCAGCAACAACGTTCTTAGCACTTGCAAAAGGAAGCAACGCTGACCACTTAGCAAAATAAAATAAAATACGCCACCAAACCCCCAAAGGGCACCTGGGTGGAAGACAGAAGCAGTGCAGCGATAAAGCAGAGCACAGGGCAGCCTTCCTGACCCCCTGCTACCGGCCGCTTCCAGGTGTCTGCAGCAAGCACACGGCTCAGGCTGGTGCAGCACGGAGCACACATCTCCGAGATGGGGCCAGCAGCTGGTGGAGACAGCTGTGTCCTGGGCAGCTCACAGCAGAGTTAGGGAGGTGGAATTAAACCATCCTTGCCTGTCTCCAGGTTTAGCCACATTTTCACTCTTTGCTCATTACCGACAACCAAAGCATGCTTTGGAGCTTAGACTGGCTAAAATACAGAGCTGGGCTGACCACAGACTTCTTCTACATCCAAGGATGGATGATCACCCATGTGGGAAACAGCTATGTGATTAAGGGAAGAATCCCCTTTTTGGAGGGCCAATTTAAAGAAATGTCATTTCTGTTAGCAAATGCTGTGTTTTTTTTTTTTTCTCCTTGTGTTCACATCTGCCACCCCTGAATATACAATTCAATCCTGTAAATGTGTTATTGAAAGGAGTATTTATGACCAGTTTTGACACCTTAATACATTTTAAAGCAATTCATAAGACTCTTTACATGAATAACTGAAATTAACCTTCATTTGTGCTTTAATTTGAAGTTCAAACTTAACATAATCAATATTTTGTGGTCTTCTGCAATCTGTTCAGGTCTGTTTATCCAAGGAAATTATTTGTTCCACTTCTGCCTTTGAGGTAGAAATGGACACAGTTAATTCCAAATTCACAAACTTGAAGAAACAGAAGGAACTGGGACTCTGAAGATAGATAAATATACCACGTCCATACCCGAGGCTTGTGAAGTACATCCACACACACTCCACATAATCTTTTAGTGCATGATATATGCAATATTCCTCATAAAACAATCCCTATTCAGCTCCTTGTAAAATTTTAGCTCTTCAACAATGGTTGTAAAGGCTGCTTTTTTCCCCAGAGAAAGTGATTGTATAAGGTGAAAATAACCTTATTTGCTGTAATCAGAATGTGAAATCAGATATGGGAGCAGACGTATACTGCTGAATAAAATCCTTTGCATTGTTCTTGTAATGATGTGTTTTTGGATGAGCTACGTTTATAACCAAGTAATTTGCTATCAATGTTTCATTGTAATTTACTTTCTAAAGAATTCATCGTGTCATAACCTTCAGTAGGTACAAGATCAGTTTGTTCTAATTTTAAGATTGTATCATAAGAAACATTTAGCACATTGTGAAATAAATTCAAGGAGCATTTAATCACTGCAAGCCTCTCTGTCATGCCCATCTTTGTCATCCTTAACAAACTTAAAAACTGCAACTGGGCAATTCTCAGCTAATGTAAAAAGTAACATCTAATAGCTTTCAACTGCAAGTCAGACGGATAATCATCTCGTGGGGACATGCCTCAACATTTCCGTGCATTGAAGGTTGACAAAATGATATAGCTTCCGTAATTCTGAAACTCTTGGCAGCTAAGGAGAAGTGATTGAAAACTTTCGTTACACAGCCCTCAAGATCAAATGATTGTTTGATCAAACACTTATTTATAAAATACTTCGCTGTGTTTTACAGAAGATGAGGATGCTTATTTTGCTTCCAGCTAATTGCCCAGCTCATTTTCCAGTAATTTATAGACAGCGATGCCTCCAAAAGCCAACATTAGTCTTATTAGCTGCATGTGAATAACAAAGTTCAGACCATTTGACTGTTTTAATACTTCTTACTATTTCAGATATTCTCATACAGTTTCACTGATGCCTTGCAATAACAAGAAAGCAGATTTTCTTCATTACTGCACGCCTGAGAGACAAATGACTATCAAGAACACTTCGTTATTTCTGTGGTTTGGAAGCTTATAAGTGCAGAGCACATATAGGGCAAACCACCTAGAGTTATTCTAACTTTTTTTTTTCCCCTTTTAGTTGCTATTTTCTGTTTAAAATTTCAGTTACATTTTTGAGAAAACAGAAGTTCTTGTTTATGAGCGAGTGGCTGGAATTCGATCTCACACAAAGTGGGCAGAAGATATAAAGCAGTCTGCCTCAAGTATAGTTCCAGTGAAGTCAGCAGCGACCCTGTGGGAGTGAATATCCACGCGAAGTCTCCAGGTTGTTCTTGGTTCCCTGCCTCACTCTGGCAGGGTCTCCAAGCAGGAAGCTCAGTGTAGGAGTTTATTCTGCCTCAGTTCTCCTATGAAATTACGATTCGTTTCTGTGTGCTAAACTCAAATGCAACCATTTCCCTTTTGCTTTTCATCATATACTTCTGATGCCACCTCTTACAATGCTTTTAGAAGCTCAGAAACCATTTTACTGAGTAAGAGAGCAGCTGCTCTGCTCTAGAAAAAACTCTGCTCCTTTATGTACTGCTGAGCTTGGATGAAACTTTCTACTAAGCTCTGGAAGGACCTTTACCTAGAAACTTCCCAACATCATCTTACTTCATTGTTAAGGTCCTGTGCTGTATATAGCCCTGTAATTTTAGTCTCCCTGTGAGCAGGGGTTTGAACTATGGAGGTCCCTTCCAGAGTTCCCTTCCAAGCCACGTTTCGTGATTCTTTTCACTCTTCTGCAATAAAAGTCATTAGAGCCCTTATGTGGCTTAAGGAAACTTTCTGTCTCCACAGTGGCTTGAAAGAGCTTTAGCTCAACAGAAAGACGAGTCCTCATTTTAGATTCCTCACTTGGCTTTGTATTTCCAAAGGCTGAAGATAAAATTGAGGCTGGGGGTACCAGGCTTTTACGACAGCAGTGAGTGGATCCAACAGCATCTGCTCTGGTTAGAGGTGGAGAAGCAAGAAAGAGGATCCAGGGGACCTTCATCTGTGCTTTCGTCTACTGGATTCAGGCTGTTGGACTGGCTTTATTTTGCCCTGACTCCTGATCTTTCAGGAAGACAACACCAGAATTGTACCCAGCTTCACAGTTATTTGTTATGCACATCTAAGAAGATTGGTGGTTTTGTTTGCTCTTGGTTTTTCTCTTGCAGCTGGTAAAAATCAAAGGATAGTAAAAAGAAACTGCAAGCAGGCAATTGTGTCAGCCCCAAGTGTTCAAAATGGGGCAAACTGGATGTGGGGAGAGATGTAAAATGGGGGCAAATGTGATAATTTTAAGAGCAGTGTGAGAGAGGCAGAGAAACCCCTTGGGAGCAGGGGTAAAGTCATCATCACATTAAGTGAGTATTCTCTTGTGATTGTGCTCTGATGTGAAATAGAGTGAAAATGATGGGATTTTTTTTCCCTTTAATTTATTGGAAATGTGAACAGTTCAGTTTAGCTTTAACATGTTTTGTATCTGCTTTATTGAGGGTGTGCTCTGAGCAGGGCTTTTTGGCTTTGTACTCTGTAGATTTTGCTTCTTGCCTCACTTGTGTTTTTTTTGTTTGCTGAAAGTAGAGGCTTGGGTGAAAAGTAGCCATAACATTTCCGATACTGGAAACAC
Source organism: Anas acuta (assembly GCF_963932015.1). NCBI lineage: Eukaryota > Metazoa > Chordata > Aves > Anseriformes > Anatidae > Anas > Anas acuta. Next base: position 7,395,427 of record NC_088997.1, read on the forward strand.
ACTAAATTCATTCCTTGTAAGCCAGGGATGATGAAACTCCACAGCTTCTCAGGGTCACTCAAGAGGTTCTGCTCGTGAGAATTATATCCAAGCTTTTCTTCCAGCCCCTCCTGTGTGCCACCAGCCGGGCAGGCCTCGAAGCCCAGAGCTCTTCCAGCAGCAAGCCCACTATTCCCTTGTGCTGGCTTTCTGTCCTGCTGCCCATCGGAGGACGTTGCTGCCTGTAGATTAACATCTGAAATGGCTTCAGTCATGAATAAGCAGCACATTGTGGTCAGCTGTGAGCCAGACTGCTGCATTCGTGAAGGATGAGGAAGGTGGGTGACTCACGTGGCTCAAGCAGATGGAAGGCGACCTCTGGGCCAGCCCTCGCCGTCCAGAGAAACGTAATCTCAGAGCTGAACAACTCGTAGTACGTCTGGGTCCAGTTCCGAGCTTTTTGGGCAGAAATCAGATGACATGCAGCTTACGGCCGAGTTTGTGTTTAATTAGATTAGCTCCAATCTGAAATGGAGCCGCTTTGGAGCGTGTGAACCAAAGCTAGATAAAGACTCCCACAAACCCCTGCAAACTGGAAATTTATAGGTCTCGCCCTGTATTTATTTGCTGTGGCTCAGTTCAGGGTGAAAGGTACAGCTCAGCTGCCACAGCTGGCCTTTTCTTTTTTTTTTCTGGTCCACGTTTCTTTCTGTAGCCCGCTCTACTTTGTTTGCCAGCAGATCGTCTGCAACCAGATTGGCTGGGGCTGGAATCGCTCTGCTCCGCTCCCTTAGCAAACACACGAGGTCTGAGAGGTGTCTGGCTGCGTGTAATGAAATGAGCTGACTGGCACTTTAGCGTTCCCCTGTGTAGGAGCGTCTTAGGAGTAAGACACTTAATTATTATTAACGTTCTAATTGGCCTGTGCGAGTGCGGATGTGCGTGCGTGGCTGCGCTGCCTGGCTCGCCGTCGGGGCAGGAGCTGCATCCCGTGCTTCCCGGCCCAACTCGCTCCCCCTGAACCCAGCAGAGCCTCGTGGCTGCTGCAGTCCCTATCTCCTAACCTTCTGCAGCTTCCAGTAGCAAAACCCCAAGAAGCCTAAATGTGAAGGGAGGAGGGGGGGAAGAAAGTAACTATAATAAAGAAACATTAACAGGAAAAGAACATCTTGGTAAGGTCTACAGATAAGAACGGTAAGAATTGTTCTCGCCGAGTATTGTCTGCAGTACAACATGTCCTGTATGCTTTAGCTGCTGCTCCGTGCCAGCATATAGGGAGGACATTAGCTCTTAATGGGAAACATTAGGTGTTTAAATCAAGAACATTTTTCCACAACGCCAAATTCTGTCAGGTGACTGCTGAAAGCCTCTGTTGAGGCTCTGCTCCCCGGAGTTACTTCTTTGTTAGAGGCTTGCCACCTAGTGCTGTACTTCGGTACTGCTCTTCCCTTCCTTTTGCCCGGACTTGGTGCTGGAAAAGCTGATTTAAAATTTTTTTTATTTAACAGGAGTGGCAGTTGCTACATGCATGGACTGCTTGGCTTTTAGCTTTTGCAAAGAGCTCTGTTTGCTCGGAGACGAGCAGCAGTACTTGTTGTTCCAGGGGAAGGTGCAGCTTGTGCAGACAAAGTACATAGGAACAGGGGAGTTATTGCAGGGCTGTCCCTTTACCCTGCTTTGGCAGCGAAGCAGCCTGAAAATGGATGGCTACAATTTATAGCAGGGTGCTGCCTTAGTGTGAAACTGCAAATGACGGTCAGTTCTGCAGGGTACAAAGATTTTTTTGATGCTTCCACGATCGTCTGGCAGAGAACAAACACTATTCTTATAAGCTCACACTTTGGAAAAACATAAAAGAAACTGGCAATTTAAAATAGCTTCCTTTGTGCTCAGACCATCTCTCTGAAAGACATAATCTGACCATTCAACTGTATTTACAGCTCTCCCCTTCTGGTGAGTTATAATAAAAACAGAAGCAAGATCCTTAGCTTCCTGTATCTGCACTTAATTTAGCATTAACACTAAAACCATCCTACTCTTTTATACTGCAGGAACAATTTCTACTGCCTTTATCCTTGTTAAGAACAGCATCTCACACTACGGATTGTTTTTACAGAAATCAGTAAGACTTAACTATTCTTACAGTAAAGCTCATGGTGCCACAATCTGACCTGGGGTTATTTTGCTAATGGAGATCTCTCTGCTTTGGCAGTGCCGGATTTCTCCCTACATATTACAAAAAATACTTGATCTCAGACTCTGAAAGGTGCTGAGCAGCTGCGGTTCCCACCAGGGCTGGTGACTGTAGAATACGTTCCACATCAGCCCAGGCTCCGCTCATCATGTTTATTTGACAGGCAATAACCTTTTTATTGAACCCAGCACATTACGCTGATGATCCACCCTTCAGCAAATATGATTGTAATAATCACTCGGTATTTATTTAACAGCCAATTGCTGTCTTTTGGGAAAGAGTCGATTTACATAGTTCCAAATTACAATTAATATATTTTGTAATGGTTATTTAATAAAGGCCAATGTAGGGGAGTTGCCTACCGGTGAGAGGTGAGGCTGGGAGACCAGGCATTGGTGTGCAGCCTTGATTCTGCCACTGCCTTGCTTAATGACCTTGGGCAAATCACTTAGCCGCTACATCCTTTTATTTATTCGCTTGTAAAACTGGTATAATAATACCCTGGTGCCACGAAGCTTAATTACTGTTTGTAAAGGATTTTGACCTCTCAAGCAAGGAACTGTGTGAGTTATACTATAGCTAGCCTGCTGACCCCGAGTGAGGGAAACGTCTGCAGCTGTTTATCTAGAGGAATGCCTAGATAGAAATACATTTTAGGCCGGTGAAGTATCTTTCATTGAAGATAAAAGAACACCTTCCTCCTACGCACGCCACCAAATATCTGAGCTTCCTATTGCTCTTAAGTACAAAGTCCAGTTTTCTCTGTATATATGTATTCAGGAGCCTGGCCAGCTCCCTGGCTATTGATTGCATGGCCAATTGATGAGGCATGGAGGGATTTCTTTCCTACTGCCTAACTTGGGCTTTCCTCCTGTTGCAGTATCAGACTCCGACTCCTTGTCCTCTTTCTTCCCTCCCTCTCTCCCACTCCTCCTTAGAAAATTTAAAGCTCTTCAGAAAGAAGACTAGGTTTGTAATAAGTTACTTTAATTGGATTTTTTTTTTTTGTATTGGTATGCACAGGTTATCTTTAAATGATTTACTGATGTACTGCCAAGCACTGCTCATTTAACCTCCTTCCTGCTCTCTTTGTATATGGATTCCTCTAATGATACTGGCAAACAATCTTTTAGAGAGTGTGCAACACATTTCTGCAATGAAAATCCCAAACGGAAAGCTAGAAGACACTGCCATTTCGGAGGCGGCGTGCCCTGCTCTCGTCGGTTTTGGCACCCGCTCGCAGACAGCCTTGGTGGGCACCCAGCGCCTGGAGGGTGGGGTGCTTCCCCGCCCCATTCCTGGGAGGGTAGAGGGGAGCCTGCTCTTTTTTTTTTTTTTCTTTTTCTTTTCTGCTGCTGCTTCTTTTTTTTTTTTCTTTTCTTTTTTTTTTTTTCTTTTTTCTTTTTTTTTTCTTCCCTGTGATCGTTGAGCCACTCCGACGTGAATTTATGTGTGTAATCATCTGTGTTGTAATTGGCAGCCTGGCATATGAGTCACTAACCAAATTAACTGAAGTTTCCTTTGGGGAAAAATGTAATCAGTTACTACACTGAGATACATTGCACCAAATTAACTCTTACTGTTTGCTGGGTTCGGAGCTAGCGGGCTGATGGTTTCCTTCCCCAAAACAAAGGGCAACCGCTGCGGGAGGGACCGACAGCGGAGAGGGGGAAAAAGCCCAAAGGGTGGAGGTATCTGTCTTGACAGCTCCTGGAAAGTCATTGGCAGTATTGTCTGCCTAAAGAGTTAAAAAATCACAAATAAAATCCATCCCAAATCATGAGGTTCATTTTCTTCTAAGTTAGCAAGATGGAAAAATAAATGTTTTGCTTGTTTGGGGGGTTTAAGCCTTTAGAGCTACACTCTACGAGCTTTTGTTTGCAACCCAGATTATCAGACACTTACTTTCAGTGGTAATGAAAGCTGAGATTTTCATGTAATCACATGATTTGAGAAGCTGGGGCTTTAAGAAAAAATCCACGATTGCAGAACTCAGAATTAATTGGTCAGAGTTAGCAATACAGCACTTGATTGTTTTTCTTCTGTACTGAAATCTATTCAGAGCCCAAATCTAAGCAGCGCTGTGGAAATAATTGATCTTTTTTTTGTTTTGCTGGCTGAATCGAAAAATTAAGAAAAGTTTTGTTTCAAGTCAAAGGAAATATTTTGAGATGAAATGAAACCTTTGTCTTCAAAGTTTGTTCAGTTAAAAAAGATACTTTAAAATCAAATGTCCTCATCTCTCACTCAAAAGTGTTTTTTTTTTTTTTCTACGAGTCTAGCAAATAGTCCCTGTTGATCTTGATCAGCAATTGTCAGAAAATAGATGCCTGAAAATATTGGGTCAGACTGGCCCACTGAGGGGTCCTAGTCTGATGGGGGGCTGGGATGTTGGACGACTCACGCCCTTGAAGTGATAATGCCTGCTTAATTGTCTCGGGGTCCCAAATATACAAATGTGTAGATGTCAGTATCTTATTTTTAATCTTTGAGCCTTTAATATCTGATATCTAACTATCCATTTATTTATTTGGAGTCATAGACTGGTTTGGGTTGGAAGGGACCTTACAGACCATCCAATTCCAACCCCTGCTATGGACAGGACACCTCCCCATACACCAGGTTGTCCAAGGCCCCATCCAACCTGACCTTGAGCACCTCCAGGGCTGGGGCACCCACAGCTTCTCTGGACAGCCTGTTCCAGTGCCTCCCCACCCTCTGAGTAAAGAATTTCTTCCTTAGATCTAATCTAAACCTACCTCTTTTAGTTTAAAGCCATTATTCCGTGTCCTACCGCTATACTCCCTGACAGAGTCCCTCCCCAGCTTCCCTGTAGGCATGTATTTTCCTTTTTACTGCCTGAAGGCTTTTTCTTGCTGAAATATTGGTAGAAGGTAGGTGTGTTAACCAGATGTGTAGTAATGCAACGAGGAAGGAGGTAAATGGTACCTGAGGGACCAAGACAGCCTTCAGAAGGACTTTGCATCCTGTGACCTGGGAAGTCCGACTGCAGCTGCCTGGACAATTAAGATTTTATAGTGTCTTCTGTGTAGCATTGAACTCAGTCAGTTGGAGAAAAATGGTGCCTAGAGGAAGAGGGCAGAGGAAGGCTGAAGAAGATAACCATGATGGGTTAAGTCTGTAATTTAGGCATGAAAAACCCATACTGAACAGAGAATGCACTGAAAGCGATGGAGGTATAAGCAGAAGAGCAAAACCTCTTGGCCCATTCCTGCTCCCACTGAAGTCAATCTGTTAGTGCAGTGCAGGCTATCAGGATAAACGATGACACCTGCTGAATGGCAGCCTTTTCTTTTAACCTTAACTGCCTCCAAAACGACTCTCTGAAAAAAGATGTGTGCATGGTTTTATTTATTTTTTTCTTCTTGGTGCTACTACGTAAGTGTAGCACCAGTGTTTGAGTACCACTGTGATTCTTTGACGCGACTTTTGACTACTTTAGCATTTCATTTTTCTTTTACTTTTTTTTTTCATATATTTATTTTAATAACTAGAACAATCTATTTCTGCAGTTGGAAGAGTGCAAAATTCAATTTATCTCACAGAACACCTAAAATTAATTCACGCAGAAAGGGGGTGGTAGAAGATTTAGGTCCTGACTGCAAGCTTTTGACTGGAGTCATTTGTCATTTTGCTTCACGGATTGGAGCAATGAAGGTTTTATAGTGTGAGTCCTTAGAGTGACAGAGCTGCATGCGATTTCACACCACTGTGTCAGGATTTCCTTTTCCAGGCCTTCACAAGCAGCCTGTACAAATTCACATCTGCTTGAGACCGGTGTTGAGGGGACTTGGATTGGACGTGATCCTTCTGTCTTCTTTTATGCGTGGCATGAAGTTGGCTCTGCTGTGCTGAGAATGTGCAGAGGCATCTGCATCACTTGTGGTGTGGCCATAAGGTGATACGGACATTGTGCACATGGGATGTTCAGGTGAACCTCCCAGGGGTCTAACTCAGTTCTATAAAATGGTCGCTGAGATGTTATTGCTGCAGAAATCAGAGCAAGCAGCTACCTGGAGGTGTGTTGGATGCCAAGGCTTGAAGCCAAGCTGGGGATGCATTCAGATTTTCGATCACACGGTTGAATAATCCTTTGAAGGCTTTGGGTTGCTCACTACCTCCTGCTGGTTGGTTCCACGTTCAGCTGGTGGGATCAGTTTGCTGGGGCAAAGCGGTCCTGGGGCAAAGAAGCAACATCAATGGAGCCTGGCCTTATGGTGAGGTGGCAACAGAGGGCTGGGCATGTCTTCATGGTAGCGGCCATCAGAAATCCTCATGAGGAGAAGCCTTGGAAGGACTGGCTGCAAGGGCTGATTGCCTACATCAACCATAGCAGAGTTTCCCTGAAATGCCTTGTCAGTGGAAAGGGGAACGCGGAGAGCAGCCAAAGCTCTGATGGAGCGGGTGCTTTGAGGCTGCTGAGGGAGCGGGGAGCTGGGTGTGCAGGTTCCTGATCCTTCCCGTCACTTTCCACAAGTCTCTGCTTGTCAACACCCCATTTCCCAAGGTTATTTATCTTTCTGTCTGTTGTTGAGAGCTCTTGGATCCAAACGAACTGAATTACTTCACACCTGCCATATAAACCAGTAATACCGCAGTGAGTGAGTGGGCTTCGCTCCTGAGAGCTGTGTTTCAGGTGGGATGCAGATCCGTGCCCTTCTCCGCTCCTCAGGGATGGAGAAAGCAGGGCAGGCTCTGGCCTCCCTCCTGCTGTGCTGTGCAGAGCTCGGGGATGCTCTCAGGGACACTTTTCTTCCCTGTCCCTTCACAAACCTGCTGCTTTTCCCTCCCCACTGAGCAGTGATGGTTTGCCTCACAAAATCAGAGTCACAGCATCACAGGACGTTAAGGCAGTCGGGGACCTCTGGAGGTCGTCTGGTCCTCAGCAGGGACACCCAGAGCGGGTTGCCCAGCACCACATCCAGCCGGCTTTTGAAGATCTCCAGGAGATCTCCAACATCCCAATCGCCCCTCTGTCTGCTAACAGTGGCTGGCGCCTGGTCCCAGCACAGCCCTGTGACACCAAGCAGCACCCAAATCCTCTCACTTCCAGGCAGTGAAGAGGAAGAGCTCAGAAGCAACCAGGTGATGCTTGGGGAACGGTCCCTGACTAACACAGCTCTGTCGTGTTGCAGCTTTCAGCCTGCCCTGCTTGCTTATCAGGATTTGCGTGGTGTCTCGGAGTGTCGAGCGGTGAGGAACGTGCCATTTGACTTTGTCCAGAGGGGCTGCCCTGTCTCTTCAGCTGGCTGGTGTTGCTACATTAGCAGCGCTAGGCCAAAGTTTGGAAGGATCTTTGAAATGTGCATTATAATCGATGCAAGGCAAACTTTGCACTTGGTGTGGTACAAATAGTGCATAAATATCCTTCTTGCTGTCTGCACTGAGGTGAGTCTCGTCTCCAGAGCTTCCACTGTTTTTATTGCCTTTTTTTTTTTTTTTTCTTCACAATACAGAATTGACTGACTTTATCTTGGCACTTTCTGTGTCTTGCCAAAAAAACAAACTCAAAATAGCTTTCTGGGGTTCGTTTCAGATGCTTTTTCAGTGCCAGTGAAAGAAGAGATGGCTCTTTTAAAGAATGCAATTTATTTTACCCACTTTCATCCTGAGTTTATACATGGGCCATTAGCTGCCAGCTGAGTGGTAAACACATAAATGGTGGTGGCTCTGCCTACATCTTAGATCTACTTTCTCCCCTCCAAAAGCTTTTCCCTTCTCCCTAGCTGTGGTTGTGAGCTAGCAAAACTCACTTAACCCTTTTTCAGCAGCAGAATTAACTTCCTTCCATTAATGTTACGAGTGCTTCAGGCAAAAGAGCTTTATTCTGTTGCACCTCCTCTGGGATGCCTCCTTTACAAAGCTGAATAGGTTGAATGACAAAGCAGTCATTAAAAAACTGTTTGACGATCATTTACCAAGAAAGGGGAGTCTTGTAGCTAAGCCATTTGGGAAGTGGGAAGGCTAAATTCAGCTCCCAACTCTTTAGCAGTCCCTTGGCGTGACCCTGGAATGTGCAATCTCTGGTTTTCCTGACCTTCATCTTTTTTGTGGCAACTTATTCCTCTCGAAAAGGCTATCAGTGAGCTCTGCTGGGTGAATGGCAGTGGAAAATGTAGTCCTTTATCTCCCTGAGCTCTAACCCTTTGTTTATGAACTAGGAGATAACACCACTTCCTTGTGCATCGTCAGCCCTTTATTTGGAGTGGGAGACCTGATAGAACATGTAAATGAATGTCAGGCTTTTATGATCCCTTGCCCAAGTAATTGTATAGCTAACTGGTATGGGCAAAGTGACCACAATCCCGTGCTCCACCTCTGTAGGTCATGTTTATGTGCAGGTCTCATTGTATTTCTGCATGGTTGTGAGGTCTTGAGGAAGAGCCAGAGGCCATTTTACTTAGTAATGGAGTAGGTTGTGAGTAGGTATGTTGTTGAAGCATTTATTGTTTTTCAACTTAAGTTATGGTTTTATATAAATAATATATGTAGCTAGTCAATGCTTGGGAAATGCATTCTTTTCCTTGTGAAATATTTATGGACATCAGTGCCTACTTAGTACCCAGTCAATTTTGAGAGTACAGCTCTAGTAAGAAGGCTCGGTTGTCTTTAAAGCCTTGGCCAGAGATTGGCTGGGTGGGACAGGCCTGTTAGCTGGAAGGTGCTGGAAATGTGCCATTTCATCTATCAGTTCTGCCCCTCTCCATCCCCCGGGACTTTAAAAATGGATTTCACGTTGGTGAAACTTTCTGTACCGGCAGCGCAGAGAATGAAATCTTCCTCATCGCTGGGGGACAGGTACCGTACGAGCAGGAACGAGGCCACTTTCTTTGTGCTCCATCCTGCTCGTGCCTACAAACAGTCCCTTGGAAAAGGTGTGAAGGGGAAGGCCCCTCTTTGTGCTCTGTTCAGATCTGTCTCGCTCCTGAGCAGGGCACAGACAGAGCTGGAAACAAAGGTAATTTGTACTGCGAGTGGAATCTGTTGGGATTGTCACTTGTATTCAATCAAAATTATCTGAGTAGCTCCTATAAGAAATTACAACCTCCAAAGAGCTGTCACTTCTCATATGCAGTGCAATTTTGCCCGGTGTGATATTCCCATATGTGAATTCTGCATTTTTAAAGTCTTCAGGGTGGAAATGGTGGAAATCCAGTTAGGGGATTACCAGCATAATAATCCAATGGGGCATGCATAGTAAGGGTCACCTGAGATCTGCTCTGACTTTTCTAGCCTGGTAAGAGGTGGCCTTGGTCCTCTCTGTAGATGATATTTCAGTCTTTAGATTCACTCTTGGAAAATCACATCCGTCATCCTTTTTGTCACAGGGCTCTTTCCCGGTTCGATTGGATGGCAAAAGTCTTTTTAATGAAAGGGGGGTGTCCACTTCTTAGAGGTCTGAAATGTTTTCAGGAAATCAGCGTGCCAGTTCCTGCACTTGAAATGGGAACTTGGGGTGGGTAAGCAGGGGTGGGCGAGCACTTGAGAGAATGTGGGTTTTATATAGGTAACCAGGCAGGAGCAGAGGTAGCTGAAAATCTTCTGTGATGAAGTTCTTGGTTGTGAGAAACCCACCCTGACCTGGAGAATTTGCAGATCTGTTTAAACTGACTCGAATCATCTTAATGCAAATAACAGTCTTTTTCTGTGTCCCGTTCCGAGTCCTACAGGCTGCAGAGAGACGTGCTTCGAAGGCCAAGGAAAAGGTGCCCCTATAAAGCTTACTGCAGTTTCCTGCTCGGGTGGCCTCTGATGGATGATTTTCTTTTCTTTGCTTAATAACCAGCCCTCACGTATCTGTCTGACACTCACACCATTAAAGTCTGAACTGCTCAGCAATCTAAAATGGTGTGTTTTTTGTTTCCTTACCTACACGTCAAAACATAAACATGAGCTTTACTAATAAATATTTCTATTTTATATGTATATTTTTATGCCTTTGTCCCAGTTGTATTTTCAAGGCTAAGGGCTTCAGTATGAGAGTCTTGCTGCATGTTTAACAAACAAATAGTGAAAAATAAGATATGCTGATGTGGAGATTATTATACATAAATCATTGAAAAATGCTCATTTTTAGAGAAGGGAATCGCAAAAGGAGTCATTGACCTGAATAAAAGAAGCTCAGCCGTACTCCAGAGGATTTGCCATTTTTGATACATGTTAGTGCTTGCTAACAATTGTAATTTATTAATCCTGTTCTCTCTTCTTTTCTTCTCTACTTGCACGTTTGCTTTTTATTGTAAACAAGAATTGTATTTATTTTCTAAGAGTGTAGATTGATCTTGTGGTCACTGATAACCACTAAAAGCTACTTGATAGTCAAAACAACCTCTCAAAAGACCCATAACCAAAATAGGTAGAAAAGGCCTCCTCACTAGATCATTCAATTTTAATATTTTGAAGAGAAAAAGCCGTTTTTGCATCCTGAAACCGAGCCAAGGATATTCTGGACTGATTTGTGGGTCGTAACTCTCTCATGGTCTGTTTGGAAACAGAAGCTCCCTGCCTAGTGTAAATTGATGTAGCTGTGCAGCTACAAATGAAGTACAGTTTGCTATGCTGATAGATTCCAGGATATAGAGCGGTGATAGCTGGGATTTTTCACGCTCTCTGGAAAACCAAGATACCTGGTTTGTTATTTAAATGGCAGCTGAACTCCTGGAAAGTCTGCTCCTCCTGCAGAGGAGCTGGAACCAGAGTTTAGATAGCGCGGTGAGATTACTGCATGGTATCTTATTTGTCCTTAGGTCTCTCGTACAGCTGCAGTGTAGAGAGGCTTTACTGGTGAAAGGGCTGCCAGGGCCCTGCTCCTGTTATCAGCATCCCAAAGCTTCCATCCACACGCTGTATTTGCCAAACATGTTCATGTCCGTGTTCTGACGTACGTTCATGCCTACCTGCACAACAGATGGGACTCCTTTTCCTCATCTCTGTTTCCCAAGTGAGGATACAAGCGTTCAGTATTTTACACCTCCAGTCGCCAGAACTACATTCTGCAAACAAAGATGCAAGAAATTACAAATAGTAGGTAATGTTATCTCAGTAAATATCCACTTCTAATTTGTAATCACCAGGTGTCTGTCAGAAGCACAAGTTTTCTCTCTCTCCCACTACTTTTTCCAGTTACCTGTGAAATTGCCTGGATTCACTTTGAATTGAGCGGTAGTCTCAGCACTGTGTTTTTACTGTGTTGTATTTTATTTAACAAATGTTGACTTTTTTATATAAGATGTTTTCATCCTTCGTCAATATACTCAGCATTTGTCTAAGGAGTCCTTTTGTGCATCTTCCCTGTGCTGTGTTGTAAACATCCTGACAGCAGCAATAGAGTACTTAAACGATCATTAGTCCTCCAGTTTCCCCTTCAGCTGCAGCTGTTCTCTTTCTGAAGGTGGGCTGTGATGTGCCTCCTGTCTGTATTCAAGTTTTAAATCTCCCTCAGATACAGTAGGTGCTGTGTGGAGCTGGGTTCTTGTAAAGTCTGAAAATGATTTTTATTTTTTTTCTCAATTATTTTGGTAAGATGAAGTGCCTGTTTGCTTAAACACACTTTTTGTTTCTCCTCTCCAATTTATATTTCTCTGAAAAAATACTATTGGGGGAAAAAAGATATGAAGTAAGCCAGCATGCAAAGAGAATTAACCAAGAAATATATAGTGTGTTTGAACCATACATTTTGGTAAATCCTTAATGTGGACACAAGAGTATCTGGCTTTCTAGATAAATTTCTGTATTCTTAGCAGTTATTGAATCAACAATGAACCCATCTATTATGTAATGCTAGCAGCTGGTCAGCCTTCCCTGTGATGTACAGTTTCCTTTTCTTCTTGTAGTAATGATAGAATAATGCTATTACTCTTCAGCACCTTTCAGCTAATGCTCCTTGAGGTTGTCATCCAGCTACCAGCTACTTCTGTGTAAATACTGATGAGTTCAGTTCCTAATTTAGAAGAAGGATTAGCTCCGAGCAAAGCATTAGTTTATACTGGTGGGTTAGAAAAGAGCTTCTTTTCCAGATGGAAACTGTTGGACTGGTTAAAGAAACAATTGTCAGCACCACTCCTCCTGTGTGCCCAAGCGCTTTCGGAAAGAGGGTTCCAGCCTTGGCCAAAGGGAGGAACAGACGAGGCTGTATCTCACAGGTCTTTGCTACACCTTGGTACCTCTCTGACCCTCTGAGAAAACCGCTCGTTGCCTCCCTCAACACCAGAAGGTCACAGTGTTTTTTAGCAGATTATCTTTTCCTCCTTTTTCTCCACCCTACCTTGCAATATTTAAGACCATAGTGAGGAGCAGTCGCTAGCTGAAGGGAGTGCAAGCCAGCTCTCCGGTAGCTGCAGAGCTGTAGCAAAAAGATCAGCTGACTCGAGCCATGCAAGGGTCTTGCACAAGTCGTACCAGTTATCTCTGAGACCAGGAACAGACAAAGCAGGTGTTAAAGACCAGCATGCACAGAAGGCAAAGCATCGGACCCCTTCGCTTCCAATGTGGGCTCCTGCAGTGACTCTTTAAATGATGCTTTATTGTAAAGAAGGTATCTTGTTGTTGTTGAAAAAACACGAGAACATTTTGGGGGAGTTGTCAAAAACTTTGGCATCTGATTTACAGTCTATTGTGGTTGATAGAAAGTACTTCTCACTCTCTGTGTGTTGGCCACTTTTTAAAGAAATGGCTGCAGTGGAAAACCCGAAGTCAGGCAGATGTTAAACATCTGGTATCAGACCAAGGACTCTCTTCTACAAAATGCTGAGTAAAGCTGGCTAGAAAGTGAAACATCTGTTACAGGAAAAATGTGGAGGTTTTAGAATTTTTTTCTCATCAAAATAAAAATAGGACCTCTTGGTACAGAGAGAGCAAGTGAACAGAGAGAGGTTCAGCTCTGAGTTCTGAGGCCGTTCCTGTAAGATGTGGGAAACCAGGATTCAAGTCTATGATCTACAACATCTCCTTGGCTAGGATCGATCTGTTATGCAAAATTGCTCCTGGTGGATTGGCTTTGACTCATAAAATCCCATTCCTTGGGGCAGAGGAGAGACAGTGTTCCATAACCCAGATGTTAGGGCATTTGCAAGGCCTGTGGGAAGACTATGTTAAATCCTTGCTCTGCTTTATTTGGAGCCATCTCAATCTTTCCTGTATCAGATGGTATAAATCCACATCATCGGGGAATGTGCTAACCGCTGGGCTGCTGGCTGTGCGAGGATCCTTTCCCAATCAGGTTTTGACCATCCGTCTCAAGTTGGAGTGGAAGATTCTTCCCAGCAAGCATTTTGTTGAAACTGATGTTTTTCCCACAAAGATTTCCAGTTTTGAGACATCAGCATTTTCTGTCAAAAAAAAAAAAAAAAAAAAGTTGTTGGAAAATTCCTGACTAGCACCAGGGCTGAGCACTGTTGAGGTCAATTGACTGCTTACATCCTTCCAATGTTTATGTCTTTTTATTTCAAAAGAGTTAGAGAACTGCTCTTCTGGGCAGGAAATTGCAAAAAAGCCAAGGCTGCATTTAAATAGTGCATTCAACTGTAACTTGCACTGAGTGCAATTTTGAAATAATCTTTATATAGAAGATGTTGTCTCAACTACCTATTGAACACGCTGAACCTCCCACATGCCTAATCTCACTTTGCACAAAACATAAAATTTCTCTCTTAAATACCAGAGCCAATACTGCAAGAAAGAGGCCTTGGAAAAAAATAAATGTTAGTAGTGTAACCCGTAAGTCCATGCTAACGGGACTTTCGCTGTCAGATGAAGACTAACCCGGAATGTGTATGTTGGGGAGGGAGGAGAAGGAGAGATAAGGGGGTCAGAGAGGGCTAAACAGCTCTTGCATGAGTCTGTCTGTAGCAGAAGGACAAAGAATGCTAAACAAAGATTTTATTGGTGTTAGAAGTGTGATGATTACAGGCAGCATGTACGTGGGGCAACTTTCATACTCGGCAGATTACTGTTCATGTTCCTACCTCTGCTCTTGGTCTCTTGAGGGCTTCTCAGCTAAATAACTTTCCCCTTTTTGCTCCCATTTCTCTAGCTGTAAAGTGGTGTCAGTGACGTTTTTGTTGCCTTTGTATAGCAGATCTGTGGGTGAAAGGGTTGTCTTAGGGTTGTTATTAATTCAGCAAGGGAAAAAAATGTAAAATTGAAGTTTGAAATCACCCTTATCTTCCTACGCTTCTTTTCTTTTAAAGATGGATCTTTTTTTTTTTTTTTTTTTTTTTAATTTAATTTATTATTTTTTTTTCTGTTGGAAAGAACTTAGTGATTGCAAACTAGTGAATTTAGAAGTGGCCAACAGTCTTGACCCCTGAGCCAAGTATCAAACCTTCCTGTGGCTTAGTTGTTGGATGCAGATTATGCGCATTGAAGAGCCGCAGGTATTTGGAAAGCAATTTACAGGTGGCAGATGGTGACAATTCTCCAGGCATCCTGTCGCAAAATGTGTTGGGCTGAATGGAAAGCTGGGTCAGAGGCAAGCCACTGGTGCTGACCTCAGAGTCAGCATCCTTGGCCAGCTGGAATTCAGCTCCATCAGCAGTCCTGCACCAGAGCTGGTGCTGGTCACAGTTCCTGCTGGCATGAAGGCTGTCTTAAGCTACCTCTCACCTTCATGTAGTTCAAAGCCCCAAGCTGGCCACATGAGGGGTGGCTTGCTTCCACGTGGTGACTGTCCTCAGGAGCTTCTAGTCTGTGTAGATAGGGCAGGCACAAAGAAGCAATGTGCCTTGCTCATGAGTACAACAGAACTAAATCAAGATACTGTGCATCAAATAGAAACCACACAATATATGTATTTTTAAATGTGCAATGTTGCAGTTTCCTGAACGTGAATTGCCTGCATTTAGGTCACAATAAGAAATCATTTTAATGGCGTTGAGCCCTTACCATCTATTGCTGTGGGCCTCACAAGCAGCAATCAATAACACAGTTAAAGCAGCTGTATTTAGTGACTTTGTTCTGCCATTTGATTCCTGAAAAGATTTTTCATGACCAAGATAGAGAATGGAACAACTGACTATTCAAGAAATAGTGTTATAGAATGAGATCCTGTACTCAAGTCCCACAGCTTATTGTCCACATGGAAATCCAGCTGAGAAACCCAGCGTTGCTTTATCAGCAAAGTCACAAATATTTACTGAGGAACAGAAGTTGAATGGGAAAGATCGTCTAATCCAAGCTATGTATGCTTATAACTGCCCTGAGCATGAAAACAACTGGTTTTTCTCAATTTTTCTTGCTACATGGGTGGTCTCCAGTGTTATCCATAAATAATCTTTTTTTTTACTTTGTACAGGATAAAGAGGATAATAACCGTACCAGCTTCACCAACCCATGGAGAGAACAGCTGAAGGGAGCATGTGAAATTGCTATGATGAATAGCAGAAGAGGGGAAGGTTTCTTGCAGTGAGAGAGATCTGAGCAGCACTTCAGACCAGGAGACAAACTGAGAAAAACCTTTTTTGGATGTAGCTAGGTAGGTTGCTTGAATCATATTAGAAGTGGCATGTGGTATCAGAGAAGAGAAAACCAACAGGTTTTCCTTTCTCTGTGCAAGAGAAAACCAAAGAAAAATGAATGCAGTGAAATATATAATGGGAATCTTATCTACCTTAAGAAAGGCAAACTGAAATGCTATCCCAAAGAAAGAGCTTGAACTCAATCAAAGAAAAGAGATTCTAAAAAAAAAAAAAAAAACTGTAGTTTAACATGGTTACAGCAATGAGAATTTTACCTTGCAAAATCATTTACAATTGCTGAAATTGTTCTTCTCTAGGTACATCATGGTATCTAATATTCCAACCAGTATTATAGCCTGATATGCTAGGCACTGTCTGGTATGCCAGCATTGCATGTTGTTACCATTTCCAGATTCAGCCCACTCAAAGACTCACAAAAAATTAAAAACCAGCAAACAGTTCAAGAGTTCAATCTTCTGACCATCACGCAGCAGACCAAGGCTACAAATCTAACACAGAGCAGTCTTAGGATTCTAAGTTCCTAGTGGCCCTGAA
This sequence comes from Anas acuta, assembly GCF_963932015.1. Classification (NCBI taxonomy): domain Eukaryota; kingdom Metazoa; phylum Chordata; class Aves; order Anseriformes; family Anatidae; genus Anas; species Anas acuta. The sequence continues at coordinate 7,411,630 of NC_088997.1, forward strand.
TCTTTTCTCCTTCTAGAGATGGTATGAGGAAAGCTTCATTAGGTTCAAAGGAGCTAGGCCATTGTGAAACTGTCTCAAGTGAGGGGGGAACCTTCATCCTCCTCAGCAACACTGACAGAGAAACTATTATGTATCTTTGTGTTCCAAATGTGTCTTGCCAAGGAGAAGCAAGGCTTGATACCAGTATGTTTCAAAGATATTAACTCCACTGTGCTCACGATTAATTGTTGCTTCTTTGTGTTTCAGCTGTATGTACAGTAGTGGGTAGAAATGGGGTAGAAATGGTGGCTGGGTGCTTCTTGGGAACTTGAGAAGCAGTGACCAAGAAGTCTGCACGATCAAGCTGTTCCATCTGTCAAAGGCACTGATCAAATTCATAGTGTAGGTATATCACACATGCGAGCCACATCCATTGCATCCAGACCTCCCCACTGCCTTTATCTACAAGAGTCCAAAGAGCTCAAACGATGATTGACCCCTTTAGGTCTAGATGCCTTTGGTAGGATGACTTGCTAGGCTTTAATCGATGACTCTGACCGGTTAACACACTTATCTTGTGAAGGCCTCAGGCTGGTTTGACTGTATTTGCTACCAGCAGCAGACCGAATGTTAAAGATCAGCAAAGCAGATAAATATTAACAGAAGTTCAGTACAACAGTTCAACAGTAAAACACTGTCGTGTTGAAATGGTTTTTCCTGATCTATAGCTGTCACTGGTGTGAGTTTACAGTACTGGCCCCCTTCTCTATTTTCCTAATGACAGCTGTAAACCTCCTATATCAACAGGCTGGCTTAAAACGTGACATGCTTGACTTTGCCCATCTCTCTGTACACTTAGCAAACTCTTCCTTCTTCTCAAAGTGTTTTGGCAGCTCACACACAACATGGCAGGACTCTGTATCTATTGCTGGCTCAGTGATGAACAGATGTCAGATTCATGTCAGCAAATATGGGAAGTTCTTCTTCCACCACAGTGTTGGTGGAGCTTGTGTAGATGAGAATGTGATCAAACCTGGAGTAACTTTTAGGTATGCTGAATGTACCATGTTGCAACCCTCTCTGAGGAGGGCCTAGGTAAATATGTTATCAAAAATGGTATTTGTATATCATTTATAAAAATAGCTATGCATTTCAGAGGACATTTGATTTTTTTTAAGTAGTTCTTGAGTTCTCAAGTGCTGAAATCACTTCTGAAAATACTGACTCTTAAATCAGATGCATTTGAAATTATTATCCTTTGTGTTTTTGCATTATGTTCCTCTTGGAGCACTTAAGTGATTTTTAAAGGCACTGATCACCCATAGCTTGCTTTGAAGTTCTGACAGCTTGAATAGTTGGCACCTCTGGAGAAGCTGAGAAGTTTGATGCCTTAGTTCATTTGCCTGTATTTTAAAACTATGGCCTCTGCTTTTACTGACTTCTGAGACAGGTGAAGTTGATAAAGTGAATGAGTATAAAAATGTTAAGTGCAGCAAAGGATTAAAAAGCAGGGAAGATGATGAGAAGAGAGATTGTGGCCAAGATTAAAAGGCAGGATTTCATTGGGATGTTTTCCTTATGTCAAGACCTCCTTTTTATTGCCTTTTTTTTCTTTATATGGAGTTGCAGTGAAAAGGCTGCATCCTGACTCTCCCACATCCCTGTATTTTATCATGGTCAATGATGTACATCCTTGTAAAAAGTAGGTTAAATATTTCTGTGGTTAAATGTCACCTGGCTTGGTGGAAGCAGAAGGCTCACATATAGGGCTGGTAGGAATGAGTCACTTTATAAGTTACAGTCTCTGCTGCTCCCCCTCGTCTGGACCTGTTCTCATCCTAAACCTAGCAAGGTTCTGTCACTGAAGTCCCTTAAAACTTGGAATGGAGAATACGTGCTATGGCATATGGGGCTTATATCTTGCAAACAGCAGTTCTGAGCAGGGACTGTGTTCCCTGGCTGCAGTTGCTTGTTCTCAGAGTCCTCTGAGGCTTGATAGAGCGTTTCATATTTAATTTTGGAGGTCTGAACAATTCTGCTGCTTGGATATCATAAGTTAAACAGGGTCAGACCTGGTTAGTTCTTGGATGGGGTCACCTCCAAGGAAAACACAGGTGTTAGCCTGCGGGAAGTGTGATGGTGATTCAGAGGTTGCTCGGTTCCCTCAGAGTCAAGACTGAAATGCTGAGTGTCTCTGGTGCCAGAGAGCACAGCACTGGCAGAGATGACTTCTTCCAAAGGTCAGGGCAGGATGGAAAACTGGTGTCTGTTTTGATTGCAAGAACATGAGAGAAAATTCCTGCCCTGCAATTGGGCACGTCTGATGTGATTTAAAAGATCAACAGAATTTTCTTCTTTAAAACTGGGAACTGACCCTCTGGAAAGATCACATTGATGGTATTCCAGGAGGCCCTGACACACTATTCCTTGATGTAAAAGAGCCCAATTCTTTTACAGCCCTGCTACCAGTGGAGGATCAGTCCTGCTCTCTGTGTGGGAAAGGTTCCTCCTCTACACGCTCAAGATACCAGCCCCATTACCAGGATGGGTCCATACAGAATATGCACAGAGCAGTTTTATAGGTGAAACACATCCCAAAAATTAAAGCGTGCTAGCTGTAACAGCATCTCCATCCGTGCTCCTTCAACAGTAACAGCATGAGCTACAACAATCCTTATAGTATTATGGGCTATGAGTAGCCCAAGACTTCCATGAATGGGCTTACACTTTCTGTTGGAACACTGTGAAAGCCTCTGTAGGGCAGAGCAAAGAAAAGTTGCTTCTCTGGAGAAAACTTGCATCGGGTCTCCTAATTTCTCTCCTCCTCTATGACCACGTAGTCGCATCCCCTGTCCACACGATCACTCTATACAGTCATAAAACTGGGAAAACGCAAGAAGCTTCAAAATAGGTGGGGCATTCTAACTACCTTCCTCACTTCGCTTTTCTAGATACTGTTCTCTGCTATGTGCAAGGAGGAGAACAGTTACTGGAAGGCTTTTCAACCCAACCAGAATTAAAACAACTATTCCATGTATGTGGACAATTGTGTCCAAGGGCCTCTTTGAAGAGGTCAAACTAAAGTAGGAGAGACTTTTATAGGCTTGGTACAATCTGGGACTTGTGTCAGGTTTTCACACAGTAGGTTATCTTAGAACGGAGTTCTCATTCTCATTTTATTAAGTTAGAATGTTTGCACTTTAGTTAATTTGGATCAAAATTCCATTGAACTTAGAACTTTTCCTAAGTTTCTGAGTTGCACTGAATGAGAATTCTTCTTGTAAAATAAATGTTGCTACCTGTTTGGACCTAGCCATGTATCTGGCTCAAAATTGCAGTTCTCAATATAAGAAATGATGCCATAGTTCATCCTACTCATCCTACTGGACAACAATCTTATACAGACATCAAATTTACTCATGTGAAATAACACCTTTTTGTATGCTTTCTTATTATAAGTGCCTTAAGATGAAATCTATCTTTAGGATAGATTTTGACTCTATGAGGAAAGAACTTTTTCAGAAGAATTATTGTTGTTATTTCTCAATTGCATTGTTAGTCTATTGACCAAGAATTTATTGCATCTTTTTTGGGACAGTGCTGAAAGCGTACTTAGTTATTAAGTGTTGAGGCACTTTTCATCGCTGATTTATTGATGTGTGCAGGCACAACAGAGTGAAGCATTGCTAAGCATTTTTGAAAGTAAAGTCAAGAGAATGTAAAGCATATGCTTAACATTAAGTGCCTGCTTAACTGTTGTCCCAAAAGAAGGATGGATTTCTCCTCCTTAAGCATTTTGCACTAAATCATGTGGGTCAAAATTCAAGATTCATTTCAGTGAAGCAGTCAACTCAGTATAAATTAGCTCTTTGCTGATCAACCACTGATGGCGCTTTCCATTCAGACCTGCTCTTAGATACTCCATCTCATCTGGAGCTTGTTTTGGTTAGTCCTGGAGTCCTTTACGTACATTTTTGCCAATTGCAGCTGGAATTGTCACTTACTTTTGGAGGGGAAAAGGGGGGAGCAAGTACAATTTCTAGATTTTTGTGGGTTTTGGCATCTTCTTGACAGCTTTACTGAGCTTGCACATATTATGCTCTTCCTGGCATTTCCTTCTTTTGAAGTCATTAAAACCAATTTCATATTTATAAATAAGATGTCCTAATGCATCTAATATTTGATGAGGTCTGGCTGCTGCCTGCTTTTCTTTTTAATGTTTACACCAGGTGCCTCTTGCTATCAAGGAACCAAACACTGAATAAATTTAACAGATATTTCTTTTAATTAGCCCCCAAAGAGCTTGCAATGAAAAACACTATCAGAAGCATTTTACTGCTTTAGAGAATATAAGATTTCTTCACAAAACCGCTCCACAGAATTACAGAACAGCAATAAAATCATCACTTGGATGCAGAAATAGATTGTTTACATAGGGATCTTGTATGAACTGTGCATTTATTAGTATTAACTTCTAATCATGCAAACATTTCCACACATGCATCTGAGGCATGCTGTTGAAATCAGTGGGTCAGCTATGCTGCCTAACATTAGGTGCATGCATTAAAGTTTGTAGGATTAGGGCTCCATTTGTGTATATTCCCAAGAGCTTTGCCTTCTCTGAGGAGAAGGGAGGAAAACTTATATTCCAGATTGGTGTAATTACTGTAGCACATACGATATTGGCAAACCAGACTCTCTGAATGTCTGCAACATTTCAAAGTACTTTAAGATACAGGCTAAAGGCTGACAGTTTCTTTTTCTGACTTATATGCTGCCCCCTCTGCTTTTGATTCTGCATTCAGAGCTGCCACATGAGTGTGAGAGCTGCAGTAAATATGCATTTATGTAGCACCTTTTTTGAAGTTTTCTAAACACTTTACAGACAGCTCTTTATATTCACAGATCTCAAAGTATTTTAAAAATCTCTGTAAGTATTGTTATCCCTCCTTTACTGAGGGAGAAATGGGTGTGTTTCAAGGGAAGTGACTGAGCCAGGAATCATTGCTTTCAAGTGAGATAAATCAGAATTTTCTTGTGAAAGTTTTCTCAAAAAGATCTCAAGTGTGGGAAAACACAGCTTTTATTTCCACGTTGCAGTTAGTCTTGTGCAATCCTGCCTATACCAGCTAATAACCCTCATGTGTGACAATAGCCAGCCTACGAAACTCCTATGGACCAGGTACACAGTAATGATCTCTACTTTATGGCTAGGATATTATGAAGAAAATCTAAGAATCCTGACTCCAGAGTTGCTTGTTGTAGTCGGTAGATCATGGGGGGTTAAATTAAGCACTGAATCTATCCCACAGGTCCGTTTTACATAGGGCCCTAAGGGAGACTGAAATTACACCCAGGACTCTATTATTTGTGTGTAGTTTATCTGTCTTGCAGTTAAATTGTCCCCAAGATGTACAGATAATGCAGCTGACTACGTGTCCATGCAGCACTGCACTTGAAATAAGCCCCAAACCCAGAGCAATGGGCAACGGAGAGCAAACACATCCATGTATGTCTGCAGAAACTGCCCTGCTCTGATGCATCCAGAGTTACCGTGCCCTTTTGGATGGTAGCTGATGCACTACACTGCATCAGGCCTGTCTGTGCCACAGTCTCTGGCATGTCCAGTAGGATCCATAACGTCTCACCAAGGAGTCACGATCCCTAGGTAATGGAGAGTTCTGTGTGCAGGGTCATCCCATTGTATTGATCCAATCCCTGAAATGGCTAGATGAGGGAAAAAGTACTCTCTTCTCTCCCCCAGCTGTATAAAAGTTCCTTAATTAGACAGCACTAGAGAGCTACAGAAACATTCTCTGCCAGCAAAATATTTCCCATAATGTTGTTATGGGAAATGTCTTAAAAGTGGCAGTCAATTCTTCTTTGAAGTCATTAACAACCAAAAATGAATGCAGGAACTGGTGTGAGAGGGCTGGAAATATGAGAAGATTTAAAGTGTATCTCTTACATGTGCTCCAGCAGAGAGAAGGGAAGAGATCCAATTGCTTTTTTACCCTTGGAATTTCTCTGTTGGTTTTAATCGTGTGATGCCCTAATGACAAACTCCACGCACACTCTGGGGTATGTTCTCAACTTAATCCATGGGGATACATGTCTGTAATACTCATTAATGTCAAGAAGCGTTAGGAGGAACATAAATCTTTGCTCACTAAGATGTGAATCTAGACTCTGATGTACACCATACTACATCAGCTGCTGACTGAAGAAAAAGAGGAATTCCAGCACCTAGAAAGTCTACTTTAGAGTTCCTAGACTAAACAATCGATCCAGCCAAAAAAAATCAGGGATGAAATTTCTACTCCACACTTTGGTTCAAAAACACCAGCTGTGATAGAGAAAGATGCATACCCAATGGGCAGTCTCTGGCTCACACAGGAAGTCCATAAAATCCCAATGAATCCCCAGTCAGCTAGACAAACTCTCCAGTTCCACCAGAAACCTTAAAAAGCAGATAAACAATGTGTATCCGAGTAAATCTTCAGTGCCGTATGGCTAGGGAAAATATCTCACTATGCATATACATAAAGAGAAATTCTGATGCCAAGAAATTGGAACTACTCTATAACAGACTTCTGATTTGTGATTTCTTTGGCACTGAGCCTAACAAAAAATCACTGTGATTTCCAACTACAAATATTTTTGGAACCACCAGACTTGCTCCCATGTGTACGTTAAATGAAATGAATGTTCAAAACCCATAATAAAACCCCAGAGGGAAGACTCTGATCAGAATATTAACATTAATCTTAGGAAGTCAGTAGGAACCATTCAAGCTATAATAATAAATTGCAATTCAGAAGGAATAGAAGGGCTTTTTCCTATCTGTCCGGTAAGCAGGTGTTACTGTGAACGCTCTAATCTGTACAGCACAGAAGTGAAGTGGTTGCCCTTAAATTTTCCAGTTGTGTAAAATAAATAAATGACATTACCATAATATGAGCAACAATCCCTCTTATACTAGCTTAAGTGTAGTTTGGGGAATACTGCAGATCCTGAGATAACGTAATGCAGCTATCCAAGACAAGGCTGGAAAGTTTTCAAAAGCAATCCTTCTATCAGCAGCTTCAGAATCAAAAGCAGGACTCCGAGTTCACTCCAGATTTATGGTAAGAGCCATTGCCAGTCCATGTTCATGTGGTTGGCTCCCTGGTCATCCAGCCTGGGTAGCCAGGATGTCAGGACACGACACAATCGTGTTGCTCTTGTACTAGAGCAAGTGGCTGAACCGCGCTGTTCTGACTTGCCACCTACACTGAACTTCGCCTTTGACTGTATTTGGATCCAGACTGCGGTGCCTACATTTAGGTATCTAAAATGATAGCGAAGTAGCTTATTAACAGTGACTCGATTTTCAAAACTATTGATCATTTTCAAAAGCAACTTCCTTTGACTAGCAGAAGTCAGTCAGGATGGTTCAGCATTGCTGTCCAGATGATAGATGTGCTCAGATATGTGCTCAGTCTTTCTGGCACTTAAATAAAACTGTGTTTCTCTGTGTACAATATTTATTTGTAAAGTTTCGTAAGAAGAATGATCAGGAAGTGAATCAAGTCACACCAAACCTGCCCTTTTACTGTGACTGGATTTTTTGAAGTTTAGAGTTTTGAAATTTAAGTGTTCACATGAAAAGTTTCTCATTTACCAGATAGACTCTACCAGGACCAGCACACCATTTCACTGGAAATGTCCCAGTATTTTCCCAGATAGGTGGGAATCAAGGTGTAGGGGGACTCTTAATTCGATAAAAGGTTGCTTTCTGGTTGAGGCAAAGACTCCTAATGGTGGACACGCTTCTCTTGTCCTGGAGAGGTCATTTTTCACACCTGCCTATTCTGTAGTACTCACTGTATTTCTGACGCAGCTCAGATTCCAGGAAGTGTGGGAACTCCCCCAGCACAGCCTCCTCTTCAAATAGCTCTCGCTCAGCAGCTACAGTAAGCTGTTGGTGCTTAATCCATGCTGAACTGTACCACTGAATCCTTTGGGATTCATCCAGCCTTCACGAGGAAATAGGCATGTCTCAAATCCTGAAATCCAAAGCACCAAGACACCTCAACTAAGATTTTGGATGACTCGTACAATGCAATTTACAAAGACTTGTCTGAACATGTAGAGGTTTTATTGTGTTTAATATGTTCCTATGATGACTTTCTTGCATGCAGCCTCATAGAATAACAGAATTGTCCTCCCAGGTATGAGCAGGACTCTATTAATACTCTACCAGTTGCCTGTAAAAGCAGTGAACGACAGACACTTCAGATGACTCTTGAAAAACAAATCCATATCTATAATGAAATTGGATCCCAAGGATGGAAACATAAAATATGATGTGGCTGTGCGAGATTATTTTGGGGCCATGTGGTTTCTTACTCTGCTCCTCACCCCTTTTTGCGAGGCAAACACATCCCAGTACCCTGCATTTGTTAGAGATTAATACGGGCGTGCTTTGTGAGAACACTTCGTTGGGCTGTTAGGAATTCTGTTCTCTCACAACAGACAACTGCTCTGGTAATGTTTCCTGACCTGCCTTTGTGGAAAACACTTATGCAGGGAGAAGCTCTTGTGCACCGATTCTTGTCTACATCCTACAAATAAGTTGCTGTCTTTTCTCTTCACCGCCCTGCTTTTATCTCTCGTCTATCCCATTTGACACATCTCTCCTGCTGGCTGCTGGTGGGGCCAGCCCGTGACTTGTTCCAAGCAAACACATGTGCAGTTTCCACCATTGTGTGGTCTGATGGTATGAACTTACCTGTGGGTGTTTACTTTGGTGGCACGACCTGGTATTTTGTAGCGCTGTATCTTTTTTCTCCTTCCTTGATATTTTTTCCCCTCAGCCACGATAACTCTTTGTCAGAAGCTGCTGCATTTCTGCTTTGATCATATAGAACGTACCATATAGCCTCGGGTAACACAGTGCTGCTTAACACAGATGAAATAGCTACAAACCCTCTTAGAAGTAGGGTTTAAAAAGGGATACCAGTGAAATCAGATCCCTCTAGCTGGACAGCAGTCTGATAGGAGAACAAGGGCTGTTGTGGTATTTGGCAGCCAGACAGTCTTTATTGTTATTAGATGAAACAAAGCTTGTGATCTTTAGTCCTTGACCTTAACTGCAGCAGCACACTCTTAATCAGACCTTAATTTAACACCTAACATGGTCACAGAAAGGATCAGACATGGGCTGCTGGTTTAATTACATGTAGCTGATATCATCCAAACCAATTTAACCTCATTGCTGTGTGTTGGGCACTGGATGGGAATCGCCCTTTAGATATAGAACAGAACACTTTCCAACACACACACACAGAAAAGAGCAATGTACAGTTCAAGGTTTGTGCATTCACTTTAAAAAAAAATAAAAAAAATCTACTTTTGGATACTTTGCAGGTGATGTTACAACCTTTTCAAGAGAAAGAGGAATCAGCACGATTTGCTAAATCTCTTTGCCCTTTATGCTTTCACTCTGGCATTTTAAGTATTTCTAATCATAGAATCATAGAATGGTTTGAGTTGATCACCCAGCTCCAGCCCCTGCTATGAGCAGGACACCTCCCACCAGCCCAGGCTGCCCCCAGCCCCATCCAGCCTGGCCTTGGGCACTGCCAGGGCTGGGGCAGCCACAGCTCCTCTGGGCAGCCTGTGCCAGTGCCTCACCACCCTCTGAGTGAAGATTTTATTCCTAATATCTAATCTAAATCTACCATCTTTTAGTTTAAAATCATTCCTCCTTGCCCTATCTCTGCACTCCCTGACAAAGAGCCCCTCTCCTGCTTTCTTGTAGGCCCCCTTTAGGCCCTGGCAGGCCGCTGTGAGGTCTCCCTGGAGCCTTCTCTTCTCCAGGCCGAACACCCCCAACTCCCCCAGCCTGTCTCCATAGGATAGGTGCTCCAGCCTCCGAGCATCCTCCTGGCCTCCTCTGGACTGGTTCTAACAGCTCCTTGTCCTTGTGCTGGGGGCCCAGAGCTGAACACAGGGCTCCAGGTGGGGTCTCACAAGAGCAGAGGGGGAAAATCCCCTCCCTTGCCCTGCTGGCCACCTCTCTGTTGATGCAGCCCAGGGTACAGTCGGCCTTCTGGGCTGAGGGCGCCTGCTCATGTTCTCATCAACCAACACCCCCCGGTCCTTCTCCTCAAAGCTTCTCTCAATCCATTCCCCTCCCAGCCTGTATTTGTGCTTGGCATTGCCCCGGTCCAGGTGCAGGACCTTGCACTTGGCCTTGTTGAACCTCACGAGGGCCCACCTCTCAGGCCTGCCCAGGTCCCCCTGGATGGCATCCCTTCCCTCCAGAGTGTTAACCACACCACGCAGCTTGGTTTCACCCCCAAACTTGCTGAGGGTGCGCTCAATCCCACAGCCCATGCCAGCAGTAAAGATGTTAAACAGCACACTACTGACCCCTGAGGAGCACAATTTGTCACTGGGCTCCACCTGGACCTTGGGCTGCGGATCAGAGCTCTTTGAGTGCAACCATCCAGCCAAATCCTTACCCACCGAGGGGTCCACCCATCAAATCCGTGTGTCTCCAATTTAGAGACAAGGATGCTGTGTGGGACAGTGTCAAATGCTTTGCACAAGTCCAGGTAGGCTATTTAAATTAATATTAATTTCAAGATTAAACATCTTGCTAATGGGATTCTCCCACATTTCTTGAACAGTTGTTGTGTTACAGCAACTACTGACTGCTGTGTAACTCTTCCCTGATTTCTTATCAGAGATCAAGTTGAGTAAAAAGTAATATTTATGTGTTTCATGATAAGATTTTCACATTTTGCTGCTTGCCTTGTGTTTTGCTCTTCACAATCTGACACAATATTTATTTTTGACATTGAAATATGAACAGTCATATTTTTACATGCTTTGACACAAAATTCAATCTCTTTCTGAATTAGCATGGAAATCTGAAAACATTCAAAATCTTCCTTCAGAAACAGAAACGCTCTGATTAATCAGATTTTACTTGAAAACAGTCTTACTTTTCCAGCAAAATGCCATCAGCAAACCAAATGTGCAACAAACATTGCGAATACAATATTTTGCGATTTATTACTCAAATCACAACTTTGTGATTTTCCTTGAAATCACAGTTAAATGCAACAAGATTGTTGTGCATGTCATGGGTTTGCTTGGGTGAGACCGCCTGAAGTTTGCTAGAGCTAGGCGCCTACTCGCAGATGCTCACCTGGTGATCAATAATGAAGGTCAAATTGTGACTGAGTGCTGGGCAGAGCACTTAAAAATACTAATGAAAAGAAGTAGCATAAAATGTTAGCAAGCAGCAAGAGCGTAGTCTCTGGGACTTAGAAGACTGTCACTGTCACTGGCTTACTGAGGCCTTGGGCAGGTCACGTTCATTCATCAAATGAACTTTGATTGCTCCAGCTGAAGCAGTTTGAGATGTTACCATTCTGCATCATCTGTCCCAGCTGTCTGCAAGAAGTTTCATGCCTCGCAGCAGGGATGGCAGCACAGGAGCAGTGCCAGCACATTAGCCATACAAGTTTACAGTGCGGCATTTTAGCCCCCGTTACCGATGAAGGTGGGTTTGTGTTCAGGCGTTGGTCAGTAACCTGTAGGCACTGGGATGTACACCTTGTGTAATCATCGTGCACATGCAAAGGTGAGTGTGGATTGCTGCACACTCAGTAGAAAGCTTTTTACTCCTGCTCTGCCCAGGTATAAATGACTTCACAAGCTGCTAGAATCAAGCCCTAAAACTGTAGGTTGGAATGAATGTAAAACCAAAAGGAATCCAAATCCTCCATTTAAAGTTCTGAATGAAATCTGTGTTTTCTTTTGTTGCAGATGAAAGGTGGACCTTGTCCATATAAAGGGTTTTGCAGCTTATCTAAATGCCAGGTCACTGGAAATCTTCTCTAGTGAAGATTCCAGTTTGAATGTGAATTGCAGCTGGACTGACTAGCACACGTTGTTTCCCAAAATGCAAGCTTTGAAAGTGGAACAGGCTATCATAGGTTGAGTTTTTGAGTTTCTATGTGATGACCACTGCGTATTTATTTACTTTGCTCAAAGTTTCCATTGCAGACTTCTTACACCAATTGAGCTTTAACTGCGACAAAAGAAAGACTTGTAGTGTTATAACCGTGAGGGTGCCAGGTGAAATCTCTCTGACCCATACTTGTACAGAATTGGTAGGAACAGCAGGTTGTCACTGGAACTGGAAAGAAAATCTCCATGACAGACGTGCCTTTTTAAAAAATTTTTTTGGTTTAATGCTTGCAGTTCTCCTGTATAGGTAACTCTTTCTGTTGGAGGGTCTGCTGAAATTTTCCCAGGGCTGGTTAGAGGATCACTGTCGCTTTAAAAACTGAATAAACAGTGAGGCACGTCCATAGCTTCAGGTCCAGGAGCCAGAAAAATGACATTTTTCATGAATTCTTCCAAATGAATTGCCCTGTGACCACTATAGACTTCTGAGTGTTTAAATCATGAGAATAGAATATTGTTAAGGCTTTTCTTGAAGTGCTCTGAAATTCCCTTCTTTCACTACCCATGATTGTTTCCACAGCTCGCGCAGTGAGCTCAAAGCCCAGTATGATTTCACATACTCCTGTGAGTTATGTTTTGACTTGGGGTTTGGACTTTTTTGTGATTGAAAGTTTTTACGCGGCTCTTTGTGACCTCATGCGAGGGCAAACACTGTGTTGATTTGAAGGAATGTAGATGGGTCTGCAGAAATGTCAGGGTCTCCCATTAAGATGTTTCTTTCACCTCAGCAGGAGTACTCAGCGTTTCAGTGAGTGTTGTTACTGCGATGCCCTGTAGTAAGTAACACAGCACTAAGCACAATTGCTCTGATTCCAGTAACACGGTGTTAATGTGCCATTGCTGCTCTGTATTTCAGCGCCAAGGCATCACTTCTTTGGGTTACAATAACACAGGCAAGTGGACTTCTGCTTTAAGAAAGCAAAGCAGATCAATCCGTGCAGTAGTGTTATGCACTGGGACAGTGGGATACAATCAGCACTTCTCACACCGTGCCTGAATGCAAGATATGAGCTCAAAAGGCTTCTGAGTCCTGCAAAGCCTTCTTCATGTGCTTGCCTTTGCACTCTGTGGACTCGATCCAAGGCTCAGTGGCACATTGTTTTGCTGCTTCTGGATGGCTTTGGATCACGCTGGGTCAATACTTACATTTGAAAGGGGCCCCTCTTTCTTACATTTGAAAGGGGCCCCTCTTCCTAAGCATTTACAGCACCAGAGCACAGTGTACACGGTAACTCAGGTAATATGTTTTGACTAAATATTTCCATTTGTTATGCTGCCATTTGTACCATCTAATGCATGTTTGCTCTACCGAGGCACTCAGCACCTAAAAGTGCAATTATATTTTTCAGAAAGCTCTTGTCTTAGAAGTTCTCTTTATGAGTAGGTATTCATTATGCTAAGGATTGAAGTCTTGCAAAGAAAGCAAAGTCTGAGCCTTCTTGATAAAGAAAAGCAACACACCTTATTCACATTTCTGATTTTTTTTGTGATTCTTATCATGTTTAGCGTTCTTAAGTCTAGAGTCCCCGGAGCTAGATGATGCCTAGAGAATCTCAGTTTGTGTGATACTCAAAATAGGAATTTTGGAGCTGTTGTTATTGCAGAGAACTGCTTGGAAATAACTGCACACAGAAAGCAAATCTCAGAGAGCTAAAAAAGGAACGCAAATTCATAAGCTAAATTAGAGCAATAGTGTGGCATACAGAATAATTTAGTTCCAGGTTCTCACTGAGAATTGCTGCTTATTAAGCTAAATAAAATATTTTTAATTTTATTGCCTTAAGGATATTTAATCTAACTTCAAGATGTTTTTGTTTATAAGATTCATTTTCAGTGTCACAAACGGTACATTCTGTATGAAAAACATAATACACTAAATTTACATCAAGAGTGAATGTGATACAAAATTAAATATTAGCCTTATTCAGAGGTACCTGTATAGCCATGTGTGCACATGGGTGTGAGTTTGTGTCTGTCTTCTCATTATTTTAAAGTTAATATTAGTATTTTCATGCCTGATTCATGATTTCTAAATGCCTGACCTTGGCAACACCAAACATCTGCCTTAGTTGTGGGTGCTAATCTCTTTTGAAATTCTAACCTAAATTTTAAATTTCTGCCATTAAAAAACTCCTAGACCAGACAAGCCACTTGCCAAATGCTGGGCTATAAATTACAGCCATTTCTTTTTATTACTCTGTTGTACACTAAAAAAAACAAACCCAAAACACCTAAACCCACAAATCTAATTACACCAAATGTGCTCTTCATCCAAAGGTGAGCTGCTGAGCTTAGCCTCAGCTCCAAGCAGACCGTCCGGCTGAGCTGCAACCTAAACTTTGGGAAGAACAGAAGCAGAAATAGTAACGCAGCCGTACCTCTGTTTTACCCCTGTAGGGAAATATCTAAATAAGTAATAAAATTAATGAAATGCTATTTATAACCACGGCGTCATAAATGCATTATTTATAAATAAAAGCAAAGCAGGTTAGCCACGGTAAACTGACACAGCTCCACTGATTGTAAAGGGGATTTACACCAGCAGTGAATCTGGCCCAGGCTTTTTCAGCACGGCTGTCACTGCTGCTCTGGAGATAAGTTCATGGAGAAGACATCCCTGGACAGTATTGCACAGATTCTCATCAACTTCCAGCTGGGAACATCCTCTCACCTCTGAGGCCCCAGGCTTGTTCAGCAATACCTGGGCGTGAGCATCATTACAACCAAAGCATAATCAGACTGCTAAACCACTAGCTAACATTTAGCAAAACCCTCTGGATTCCGCACCCGCTCAGGATGATCTCTTTTGTTATCCTTCCAGGCAGAAATTGTTCCTAGTACCTACCTTAAAAACTCCTATGTCTCACCTGGGAGACCATTACTTACCTGTCATCAATAACCCCCCAGGAATAAAAGCTGAGCATTTGTTCTCTACGTTGTAGCACTATTACCAGTTTTTCTCTAGGCCTTGCTCCCTTCAGGGACCTTACCTGTTCCCAGCAGAACTGCAGATTGCCTTCAGAGCAAAGAAGGACACTGCTGCCATTTATATGCACTGACATAGCCTGACAGTACGGGGATCATTAGGTGCAAAAAGGTAACAATGTCCCGGACCTGTGACTTGAACATACATCTGTGAACAGAGGGGAAACATCCCTGTTCACATCAGGAGCTCCTCCAAACCCCGGAGCAGGGTGGCTCTAGTGGATCCATATCAGATTTTGAATGAAGCTGCCCAGGACTTGCTGATTATTCCTACAGAAGTGCTGCTGATGTGAAATCACCTTCTGACACTGTTGCTAATCCAGGCTGCCGAGAAGGCAGCTTGTGACGTCAAGTGGTTGGTAGTCTCCAGGATCTTTAGAGATAATCTCTATTGCTTGGCCTGGTTAAAGAGGAAAAACACCGTGAGAGCAGTGATCTAGAGCTGATTTTTTTAGATGTTGAGTAGAGTCTGTAAATATTTGAGGCCTTGTAGGCAGTCCTGAACATCTCTATTCAGAAAGTGTACCTGATAAAATGTTTTCACTTGAGCAGCTGACACTGAGGGACATTGAGCTCTGAAAAGCAGCGGGACAGCCACTAGAGCTGTGTATCCTTTAGGATGATGAGTACTTTGCCTCTGTCACTGCCGGGGGACAGAGTTTGACTTTTCTAGCACAGGAAAATGAAGCTGTGCATGTTTGTGTGCAATTTTGCACTTCTCTGTTAAATGTCCCTACAGTTTAAAAAGTTTAGCCCAAGAAGTCACATAAAAAATCAATTGTTATTGAATTTATTCTTACCATGTGAATCCCATTACGGGAGGCTTTTCAGAGGTGGTCAGTTCAATGCATTTGCTTGCTCTGGTTCATAGCATCAGGCAGAATTTGTGCTTTGTCTACTGGCTATTGACCTGGCATGGCCACAGGGTTAGTTTGTAAGACAGAGAAGAAAAAAGAAGAGGCATTAATTGCTCATTACAAAGAGTGAAAAATTGTAACTGATCACGGCACAGTGCTGCTGCTAATGCATTTGAAACCTCCCCCTACCTCACCAAACCATATGGGGGTTTAAAATGTAAATACAATTTGTAATTGAGAGCAGCATTTTATTACTTTCTTTTAAGAGGCACAGGACGCCTGTAACCCTCAATATGAAATTTCCGTTGGCTAGAAATAAATTCAGCTCCATGTTTTGTTTTTATTCCCGCTGCGACACCCGCATGAGAAAGGTAACGGCTGGTCTGCAAGCTTTCACTCTCTCACTCAGCACCGAGGGCAGAAGTGGCTGGGAGCTGTGGTTTTCAGAGTCACACTGCTGGCTTCCTCACGTTGCACACTGGAGGCAAAAGCAAACACGCTGCAGAATAAATCCTCAGAGATGCTGAGAGCTGCTGAGCTACCACAGCCTCGGCTGGAGTCACGGAGAACTGCAGGCACTGAGCCCTTCCCTGAATTTCGCTCTCATCTTCAGCGGTATGCTGCCTAACAGCAGGCTGTTCTGCCAATTGCAGGTAATTATTTATCAGCCGTGCAGTAGCACCTAGGAAGCACCATTGTGGGCTCAGATTCCATCCTATTAGGTGCTGTACAACTGCACAACAAATAGTTCCTGATGCAGTGAGCTGGAAGGATGCGTGAGACAGGTGACAAGGAAACTATACCAAAAAAGCAGTGTGGGACATTTTTGCTTCTCCTGTGGTATGGGACATGTCACAAGGATTTATGATTTAGAGTTAACTCCTTTAGGAAATCAAATATTCAGGCTGTATTGTGCTTAAAGAGTAACTCCTGAATAATACCATAACATAAAAGATTCACCTTTAAGGATTTGGGCTGATCCGGGAGTCCAAAGTTCCTATATGGAGACGGAGGCCTTGGAGTCCCACTGCCAAATAAGTTACTCATGGATACTTCTGTCAGCATGGAAATAATCCCCCTCACCCTTCCTGGCCTCCTGCTCATATTTAACTTCATTTTGTCTCATTAGGCACTTTTCTGTCAGCTGTATGTCTGGGAAGCAGCATGAGGAGAGTTGCTCATAAAGAGCACAGGAACTCAGCCCTTCCGTCTGAGTAGGGAAAGGAAAACAGAAAGTTAGTCACGCTGTGGCTGGAAGGACTGGTGGTCTCCACGTGCACAAGTCAGGAAGGTCTAGAACACTGATGAACAATGAAGAGGGAGGGTTTTAAAGAAAGGTGAAAAGACCTCAAGTTTTTAAGGTAAATGACTACACCGGCTCATGTGCTGGTCACTCACCAGCAAAACCATGTGGTTCAGGGTAAAGTGGACAGTTCTAGGAGAACTGTAAGGAAGGATTAAGAAACTACCCAACAGGGGGTGTCCCCAGGCTGCTGACTTCACAAATCTACTAGAATTATTAAAGTTTATTTCTCAAGAAGATAAATCCTGTCCCATATTTCTGTTATAGGTTGGGAAAACAATAATCAAAATAAAACTGGAAATAAGCAAGGCTTTGAATGAAGTAGGCAGGAATATCTGAATGAACTGAATGTCTGAAAATGCCTCCAGTGCAAGTTCTGGGAGTTTGTTAGGTGTCCAATGCCTCAAAGGGTTTAACTCATCAAATGCGTATTCACTGAAGAATCAGGAAAGGAACAACTATAAGACTTAAAATGAAGGCATCTATTCCAGCGCATGCCACTTTAGCGAACAGAAACTCATTCTGCTACTTCAAGACTTCTCAGCTGAATTAATGTGTTGGACATAATAATAGCCATGCTGAGAGTGAAATATTCCCTCTCTCATTAGAAACCACTTCTGTTCTTGTTGAGCTGTATCCTCCTACCTTCATTTGCTCTGGGTTCTATCCAACATTATTTACAATAATTGTATCCACCTTCACTGTTGGATTTCTCAAAGGAATTGTGGCTAAGAGGGATAAAAGACGTCTACACACTCAGTGGCTTTTTCCTCAAACAAATCAGGAAGTCAAGCATGGTTTACAATGAGAAAGAACTACTTGAAGTGCTCCGAGGTGCTTTTTTTTTAGCCTCTTAACATTGCAGGACACCTAGACATCCTATCTTCCACACGAGAAACTTAAATTGTACATCCTGTCAAGTAGATAAGTGAGTTAATTAAAAAAAATCTTCATAGCCATGAGCTCCTACTGAAGTCTGAGAAGACGTTCCTTGACCTAAAGGCAGGAGTAGGGTAACAGGAATAATCTACCCATAGTGTCCTTGTCTTCAAGGGGGCCTTATCTTCCAAGGTCTGTCATCTTGCTGGTAAGAAGCAGGCAAGCTGTCCTGAACTGAGCCTTAAGTGTGAAGTGTTGACTGGATTTGCTGAAGTTACTTCTCTCTGCGCTTCTATTAACCTTGAATATCAGAGTGTGTATTTTCTTATATGAAAAAATAATAAATACTAAAAGGGAAATAATAGGATGACAGACAGCTGACACCTCCTCGCATATTAGCTGTTTTCATGTCCCACTGACAAATACCCATCTCAATGATGACATCCCTTTACTAACCCATGCTTCTCTACATGGGTTTCTGCACAGTGCAAAGCTACTGCGGTTAAATGAGTGAACAGAACAGCATCATATATAAACAAACAGTGGGTGAAAATAGGGTCTAGAATGGCTGTACACTTGCACACCTCACTGAAGTGCACACTCAGTAGGCTGAGTAGTGTCTGCCTTAATGAGCTTAATGAAAATGGGATTCCTTTCTGCCTGGCATAGTAGAGAAAAAACCTTAGGCCAGGAGTTTACGAAGCATCTTTCCTGAGGAACTTTGTTTTCTTCTGTGCTCCCTGTGACTGAGGCACACATGTGATCTGGAAGTTCTGAATGGTGTCCTTATGTCTGTAAGCCAACGCAGAGAATTTCCTGGGTAATTAAGCATTTTTCTCTCTAATAGAGCATTAATTCAATGTCTGTCATTGGTGAGGGAACATTACTCAGTCTTCATAAGAGAATTAAAAGTAAAAAAAAAAAAAAAAAAAAAAAAAAGTATTTTCTATTTTCCTTGCTTCTGCATTTTGAGAAGCTTGTTTACTTCTTGACTTGCTGTAGAAGCCCCTGCAGTTGCTGCTATTACCTATACACCATTTGTTCCTGGAAGTTAGGCTGAGGGCTGGCGGGGAGCCACTGTTATTAATGATAAGGGTCCTCCAGTTTAGATTCCAGACATTTTTCCTTCCCAGTGCACTTTTTCCTCACCGCATCGCTCTGTACTTTTTCAACGAGATGGTGCATCGTGTCCACAATTATACTGAGCAATATCACAGCAGTGTCAGACTTCAGTTCATCCTGGGGATAGATTGTGTGCTTGGTGTCAGCCCTCTGGAGGAACCTGGCCTGAGCTGACAGTGCAGTTGCCTGAGCTTCAGCACGGATGAAACAAGCCAACAGCAGTCGTCTGCAGTCGTCTCCTGCATTTATTTACCTTCACAGGGAGCAGCTTTCATGTCTGCAGAGGGTACAACAGAGCCTGTAGAGCACTGTCTCCACATGCATACACTGACCTGCAACTACCAAGCAAAGGAGGTCCCATGAGCAGTTTGCTGCTCTTCCTTTCAAGTGAGATTTTATTCTGCTAGAATCCTTAGTCTCGAGTTCTGCTGAAAGGGAAAATGTAGGTTGAATTTGTTTCTTAGATGAGTTCACCCCTCTGTGCATTCAGAGCATTTCAGTTTTGTCTGTTCTCATGGCTTGATATCAGACCTCGTGCTGCAGGGAGTCTTTCTTTATGGCCAAGATGCTGAGTTCATGGCCCAGATTTCTTTCATGTGTTTTTAAACCTCAAAAATGCTCATTAGAGGTATTTCCTTCACAGACTAGCACCTCAAGGAGTGTTTCAGCCCACCTGAGATGCAATTCCTACAATTAAGCATTATTCTTCAAAACTTCTGTCCCCTAAAACATGACTTTTGTGGTGTTGACTCATGGTTTCAGGGTACTTGAGTGGAATAGGTTGGAATATGATGATATGGCTGAATGTGGCATTTGCATTTCCTCCTGTTTGTGTGCCTGTGCCGTGTGTTTTCAAGCCACCATGGGGTTTTGTGTTGCATTTCTGAGTACGTTGGCTCGCATGCATACATAACTAATGCCTGTTTTGAAGTGCCGGGAATGTAAAACGGGTTAGTGAGCTAACCGAGCCGAGCAGCAGGTCGAGACATGTCGCAACAGTATTAGTCAACCGACAGAATGAGCATAGCTTGAGGGGTCCTGAGTTAAAAGAACACGATTGGTCTCAGCTCAGGGTAAAGATTACTGGCAAAGTCAGGAGCAGAGACCTTCAGCCATGACTTAGGGTCACAGTTCTTCAAGGCTTTGTCTGCTGTCACCAAAATATTTAGGACCTAAGTCCCAAGAGACTCAGTCTGCTTTTTCAAGTTGCTTAGCCATCATTGTGAATTTGTTTTTTTGCCTGTTATTAGAAAATTGGTACACGAAGTTCTCATCTTGTCTCACAAGTGTTCACTGCCTGGCCAGGCTGGGTCTGACCCTGACTCCCTGTGCTGCCAGGACGTGCTGTCACCCGCTGCATTAGGAACACTACAAAGAAAAATATGTTGGCTTGGAGTCTGTCCTCAGCCATAGGATAGTAAATCCCAGATAACCACACTCATTCTAGAGAGATAAAAATGGATTTTTGCTATTGTTTGGGGGTCCGAATATGGAATCTTTCAGCTGTGCTGCAGTCCTATTGCTTTTCTTAATTTTAAGCCTGGGTGATGTGTGGGTTGTTTCTTTAGTGCAAACAGGAGGGGTTGCTCCTATGCCATACGATGATTCTTCTCTAATGATGCTTTAGAAAAGTGCCAAAGGATTGAATTAGGGACTCGTGATATTTACAAGGAGTCGTTAAATGCCTTTGTGGGCCATAGCTTTTACAGCTACTTTGCTGGTGGAATACAGCCCCATTACCACGTCCTACGCTCAGTGTCTGCAAGGCAATGCCAAGCTGTTCTAGTCATAATTTCCAGTGAAAGTGACTAGTTCAGCTTGTGTTTGTCACTGACTTAAATTTCTGTATTGTCTCTCATTTGGCAGTGTTTTCTCTAGTGCTCTTATGGGTGGCATGGCCTAAAATCCATGCTGTACTCAGAGGTGGTGTTGCTGCCTATCTTCCATTCAGATGCGTGTGTTTGTATTGTAACCCACAACGGAACATAAGTGGCTCCAAACCTCAGTATGATGTGATCCAACATACTCTGGGATTCATCTGCAATTAAACCACAAATACCTGGCATGAAGTTAGCCACTAGGTCAATATTCAGCTATTATTTTCTGTAAACAAAAATCTCTTATGACCTTGGCTTTTGCTATGCTGGATTTTTGACAAAGGAGGCAGAACCTTATATTTTAGCACATCCTGATGTAGTTGGGTTTTAGGTGAAAAGATCATATTGTTTCTCCTGAA
This sequence comes from Anas acuta, assembly GCF_963932015.1. NCBI lineage: Eukaryota > Metazoa > Chordata > Aves > Anseriformes > Anatidae > Anas > Anas acuta. The sequence continues at coordinate 7,433,021 of NC_088997.1, forward strand.
ATTTTAGGAAGCTTCATGTCATACATATTCCAAAACTTTTCAGAAATTACAGATTTGCATATACAAACAGAAATTTCAAATACATCAGATTAATTTAGAAAAGTCGATTTTAGCCTAACAGAAAAAGGCACGGTAGATGCCAGCAAAAGCTAAATAAAAGATTCAAGCAAAATTTCTGACAGGGAGAGCCATTTGTCAAGTGCTGGACTGGCTTCTCCATCCTTTCGGGGTTTTAAATAAACATAGCCTTTCTTTCTCTGAATGCACATGCCCCAAACATTAGCAGGTATCAAAACCTCACCTACCTTCCCAGAGCTCTTCAGCTTTTCTCCAGCCTACCTCACTTCTTGACTTCTGCTTTGTTAAACCCAACTTCTCAGAGGTATTTTCCTGCCAGACAGAGCAAGCGTTGTCAGCAGAAACTAATTACTTTCTCAGCAAATCCTATCTTCCAGCAAATACGGTGTGATTTGTCCCACTGTTTCCAGTCCCGCCCAGATCATTCCAGTATAGGCGACACTTCTTGTGTGACCAGTGGTCTAAAGGGGGTTTGGAGGATAGTCGCCATCCCTGAGGATGTTTAAAGAAAGGTTGGACCTGCTGCTTAAGGACATGGTTTAGTGGGTGACAGGGGTGGCAGGGTGATGGTTGGACCAGATGATCTTGGAGGGCTTTTCCAACCTTAATGATTCTCTGATTCTAAGTGCAGAACAGTGAAGACAAGTCCATTAACTATGGCTTAGAGTCAACGGGGCTGAATTCTGTCACTGAAGATGCTATGGCTTGAGTTGGCTTGGCCAATTATTGGCCAATTACTACCAGTATAAGATAATAATAATAATAGTAACTTCAAAAAGTATGTTTTAGCTCAACCAAAAAGCACGCGCTTGATACAGCAACTGGTGTATAAAATGCCATGGCCTGAAGTAGATATTCTTCCTTTAGGCTAGTGATGGTTCTTTGATTGTTTCATGAATAAAACTCTAGTGGAAGTTAAGGCAGATTTCATTACTATCCATCAGACTGGTTATTTTGGTTACTGTTGGTCTTGGTCTCTTCTCTTTTGGTTCTCTTGGGTGGAGAACAGGGCAGAGCTGTTACCCAGAGATTCAGTGAAGGACCAGAACATTCCAGATTCATTATTATTATTGCCTGAGCTTTACACAAATATGGCCTATGTCTGCTTTTTTTTTTTTTTCTTTTTTTCTTTTTTTTTTTTTCTTTTTCTACTGGGAAACTGGGCAAGATAAAGTAGCCAGAGAATGAAAAATGAGGACTTAATGCAAAAGGAGGTTAGGATTCTGCTGCCTTGTGTTCCAGCCTTGCCTATGGCAGACCCCTTGTTGGGCCCAAAGTAGGAGTCCTTTTTGTGCTTCTGCTCTCTGTGTACAAAGCAAGGAATAACAGTGTTTTTCAACCTTGTGGGTATGTTGGGAAGACAGATTCAGCCTTGGTTTTGAAATACACATATACTGTGGTAATTAGAACAATACAAAAGCAAATAAAAACAGGAAGAAGAAAAGTACCTAACCCACAAAAGGATTTGGTTGATGTGCAACAAATGAGATATGGGACCACAGACTATATAATGAAGTTAAAAGAAATATTGAACAGCTGCTTTGCTACACACTTTTACAAAATGAAATGACATCCTGAAGGAAAAATAGTACAGGCTCATTTACTACCCAAGAGGGCAGAGCTAAGGTTACAGGGACTATAACAGTGTTGTCATTTCCTTACTCCCAGGAGCTGCACTTTCCTACTTGATGGCTTTCCTAATGTAATTGCATTCATGTGATGATTTTTAGAGCCTGATCCTTACGAGCGAGCGTAAATTAGGAGGCACCCCAGCAAAGCCAATGAAGTGATCCCACTGCAAAAACAATGGGAGCCACAGCAGAATGAGGCATGCTCAGTCCACAACCTCCTTCCCCAAATTCTGCAACAAATGCTCCATGCTGGAATAGCAAATAAGTGTCAGATGAAAACACCAAACAATGACAACAGTGCATTTTTCAGTAGCCACATCATATTATGTCATTGATGTCGTGTTGAGTTATATTAGTCTGCTTTTCATTATGTTGTGTTATGCCTTTTGACATAATGCAACACACTGTAAGTAACATAAAGTGACCTCCAAGTATAAAAGAGAACACAGTTTTTGTCAGATTAGATAGTGACTATGAATTCTCAGGGAGGGAGGGGGGAGTCAGAGGAGAGAAGGAGGGTTGGATTCAGTGTCCTGAACAAATGCACAGAAGTCAATTAACAGATACAGCAGCCCTGGCTGTTTCCAAATAGGGCCGCGTGTCTGCTCAACAGAGAGAGACGATTCTCAGTGGCACTTGCACTGTTTGGTGTATTTAAAATTCTGCAGAGTATCTGTAATAGCTCTTCCTGTTCTGTACCTGAGCTATAGGAGCTGTATACATGTATACCTTGAACATATGACTATCTTTCCTGAGACTCGCAGTGTTGCCAGGCTCTGAAATGCAGAAATCAGACAAAGCTTAGTCAATGGACTTTCTGGGCAGCACTGTGTAGCCTGTCCTCTGTATCAGGAGTTTAATCAGCTGCTACGAGAACTTCTGTAGGGACAAAAAAAAAGGGAAACATCCTGGCTCTAAAAGGAAGGGGAGCTCCTCATTAATTTAAGGTAATAAAGAAAAAGAACCAAGCTACCTCAGCTTAGTAGTTCTTGCTGGTGGATTAGCTGGAAGAAGCTGGTGTGCTTGCACCAGTGTCTACTTGAGAGGCATTTGGTCTGCACTCCTGATCCAGGGTTGGCATGCTTGCCACAACTGGTGAGGCAATTCTTCAGCTTGCTGGTTTGCTGTTAATTCCTATTTACATTTGGATAAATCACTGAGCATATCTGTTCTCCACCTGCAGAATAAATGAACATCTGTGACTTAGAGGATGTTAGGAATACGTAGCAGAGAGCAAACAGATGACATGGGCAGAGAGCAGTAGTGGCTGGCAATCCCTCAAGGCACATTTTGCCAGAGCACAGTGTCAGGATGGGGCTCAAATGAGTCCTTTCTTTACACAAGTCTTGGCCTCACCTTTAGCCTCAGCAGCAAATTAGGTATCAGATGTAGAGATGGTCAATGCATGGGAAGGCTGAGATACATGTCTTCTAAATGGTTGGGTGTCGTCCCTGTGTATTGGCAGCAAATGGGAGGTTTCAGTTCCCAAATAAGACTAGGTGGGTTCTCAAATATGAATAGCTGTCACATGTTTTCTTTGGAAGGCATGTCATTCAAAGACAGGAAATAAAACCCTCTGTGTGCAGCATGAGAAGTGAAATGCTGTGGTGTGGAGATGATCTCAAAACTCAGTCTACAATAACTAAATGTGTAAGCTATTAATTTACACACTTCCTCTATAACATCTAGAATTAGTGGCTTTTTTCTCACCTCACTGATTTGGGAGAAGAGGCCGTATTCCACCTGGCTTCCCATCTCACTGCAAAGATTGTCTCTACATCCTGCCCTCTGTGTCTTTTTAAGAAGTGAATGATATAAGGAGCAGAAACATTTTCATGAGCAATTTTAAAGATATAAGTGACAGAGGCACCTGAATATATTTGATGGGGTCTTCCTGAGCAGTAATAAATGTGGAATCTGATTTTTAAAGTTTTTTAAGGTTAAAAATTAATATTGCTGACAGGGGGAGAGTGTAGAGGTTGTTTTTATTTGTTTGGTTGGTTTTGTGAAGAAGGCTCGCAGATGAGCAGTTAGAACAGCACATGATATCAGAATCCAATGTGAGTCACATGCATTTTCTCTTTTATATCTCCATCTATAAATGTAGTATAAATTAATATTACTTAATTTCCAGGCCCATAGCAGTTCTTTAGGATGTGTAAGGGATGCTGTCCTTGTTCATTAGGCTATTAAATATTAGAGGATTCGCAATTATTTCTTCTGATCAGTGTGCAATAAACCAGCTCTTCTCTCCATCCTGCGAAGAGATCTGTGCAATCAGACCCCTGTGACACTGACATCCACAGTGCTCTGCATGAGCGCAGAGATCTACCTTTAAGTATCATTCTGCAACATCAGAGACTCCAGAATTAAACATGAAACATTCTGGCAAGTATCATTAAGATCACAAAGAAAGCTGTTAGCCTTTCCTTGTTAAATTTGTAAAGCTGTTGCCCTTGGTAGGACATCGAATGTTGCTTACGGCCAGAGAGACACAGGGACTCAACGCTGTAAAATCTCACTGAGATTTGCAGCCAGGCTGGGTCTCAGGAGACTTCCTATTATTATTTTCTTTACTAATAAATCATTATGTTGTCTCCTTCACAGCACACAGAGTTCAAATAAACCTGTCCCTGTGACAATCTGATTTTCTAAAGGAGTGTCCTGTTCTGTTGAGTCATGTGAGAGGAAAATACAAAGAAGTAGAAAGACAGATCAAAAAGGGGTAGCAGAAAGGGCCCTGGAGGCAGACTTAAGTTTGGTATTTAATATTTCAGGTAAAATATTCACTTAGCATCAATTATCTTGTTGGATTCTTTTTTTTTTTTTCCTTTTTTTTTTTTTTTTCAGATGAAATTGCCTTCTGAATCAGCCAGCTCTCTAATTACCAGATTGAATGATTGAAATTTTTAGGGCAATTAAATTCAAGCCTTTCTTTTTCAGTCCTTATGTTATTCCCCCCTTCTCTCCCTCCCCTTTCCAGTCTGGAGCCTTTCTATAATTTGGAGGCAGTTGCAGAAGCAAGCAGACCTTTAAAGCCAAGATGTATGTCTCCCTTAATTCCTCTGTGGATTTGTTTTATAGACTAAGCAGAGAGGGTTCTGGTCTCTCAGTACACGTGCATCACAAATACACAGTATTGTGTGGGTTTTATCCTAACATGTCATGTCATTTAAAAACAGCTTGGAAGAATTCGTTTAATATAGAAATTCTGTGAAAAGACAAAGATCAATGTAGAAAATACATGCACTATTGGAAAATGCCTGCAGATCAAGCGAGAAACTAAGGAGAAAATTGATGACAATAATGATGATTGATGATATACTAGATAAGAGAAAGCAAAACTCCCAAGGAAACAGTACAAAGCATCTGTTAACAGAGCTGTTAGAACAAACTCATGAAATGGATGGATGAAAATACAAGTGTTCTTCCAAAAAAGGACACAAAATTCACAGGATGGAGTCCTGGGCCCAGTGAACTCAACGACAAAGCTGCTGCTCATTTGGCTGTCTTGTTAGAATTACAGCACTGATCCTGCAGAAGATGAAACCATATTATAAAATGTAAGTACGTGAGCTATTAGATTGATTCAGCGGGTCTATTTCTTCCTTAAAGTTAAGTACAAGCCCAGATCAGCACCTAAACAAGTGAACATGGTGGGTCTTTTCCTGCCCACACAAAACCCATCAAATTCCCTAAGATTTTCCCCAAAATTCCCTCTTAGTTTTTCCGATTACCAAACTCAATCTAAAATACAGACAAAACTATCAATTGGGCAGCTGCAGGCAAGTGGACCACGGGGTTTATTTTTATGCTGCATTACACGAGGTAATGGTATACTGCCACTGAAGTCAGAACAACGAACACGAGGCTAACTTCCAACTTGCATCCAAGACAATTTTGCTAAAGCCAGAGGAATTGTGTTATGCTTATTTATTACTTAGTTATCCCTGTAGGTGTTCGAGGTACTTCACAACAGCTAAAACAGTCCTTGCCCTGAAGAGCATGCAGTCAAATCTAAGATTAGAGATGACAGCACTGCAAGGGGCTGGACCTGGGGAAAGAACAAGGTCTTTGTTCAGCTAGATACTTAAACGGATGTCTGTCTCAAAGTTCAGTTAATTGGTTAACAACTTTCCTGAATCAAGGTCAGTGTGACTGATGCAGACGTGTATTTCAGATCCTGAAATACCTGGTGTTGCTGCTGTTTCTAATGGACCAGTTGTCCTGTTTAGATACTCTCACAGACACATATGAAACCTTAGGAAATATGATTTCACTTCTGAGGGATTATACCAGTTTGTACCGGTTAGTGTTCTGGCCCATTGTTATCCAGAAATCAAATATAAATCAAACAGGATTAAAGAATCAGATGGAATGCGTGTGCATTAATGGCCATGAGCATTCCCTGGGAGACACAGCTCTTGTGTTTCCTCTGCTGCCTTCTGTTTTCTCCTGCTCACAACTCCATATGCATTGCTACATAACTTCTTTTCATGCTTTGAAGTCCACAACTGTCCATCAGTTTGCAGTAGTAGCTTAAGATCTAGACTCTGAACTTTTGGACTGCATGAGAAATCCAGGGAAAAAAGGCTTGATCTGCCTCTCTTTCTTGGCACCTGCAGAGCCGTGCTTTCCAGCATGCCTCCCAGTTCCAGCTGCACCTATACAGAACCTCAGTCATTTTTTCTTGAGCTCTGAATGCAGGCAGCATGCTCTGGAGGAACGGGGCATCTTACTGCCTGGGGTTTACTGCTAGTTTCTTCTGCATTTTCTCAAGGAGTGCATTTTTCTTTCTCCTTTTTCAGGATGCCATGTCCACTTAAGATCTTTTCAGTGCTTGCCCTGTGCTCATTACTTAGAAGTACATGGGAAAGTCCCTTCAGCTGTAGCTTATTGTAAGCGCTGTACAAGTGTATCCCAACTGCCTACTCTACTTATCTGCTGCATTATTTCTGTGAAAGCTAAAGCCGTGCATGGAACAGATGCTTGGAATGGTATTGGGATCCAATTACTGCACTTTTCCAATCTTACATCTATTGTCTAAACTTGGAGCAGGCATATTTTTGTTCCTTGGTGACACTATATAAAGAGACAATTGGCATTGTGTTTGCTGGCTGACTAGTTGGCAGAGAAGGAACGGAAGGAGCAGCAGCAACATGGTAGGTTTTATTCTTTCCATGTCTGTCATTTTAGCAGTCTGTATTTCTTTCTGGCCGTAGCAATTCTAACACAGCAGTAATGATCACACTGGACTCCGTGAAATCTCACTCTTAGTACCACATCCACAATGAAGGTACATCCAATAGTGATCTGTGAACTTCCAAAGACTTTTCTGCAAATGTTTAACAAACGAGTAAGGTAGGGAACACAGAGGCACTTGCTAAAGGGTAGAGTTTGTGCATCTCTTTCCAAGACTAATTCACTAGGGCAAGCAGTGATTGGCATGGCTGGTGTTAATTAGTGCTAAGGTTTGCTACGGCGTGATGGGGAGTAAGAGAGAGGGATATCTCTATAATTTTAATTGTATTGCTCTTGAGACAGGGGAGAAATAGGAAGTACTGCGGAGATTTCTTTGTCTTATCTTTACTTAGCTCACTGATGGCTTTTATCTCGGACTCAAGCAGTCACCTCTGCACCAAAGGTGCATTTGATGTGATTCTGAGGAGCAAAAAATTCCTGCCTAAGGGACAGCAGGTAGACTGGGCTCAATCTTTGTCTTTTGCAAATTCAGACGAATGACTACAATATTAAAAAAAAAAAAAAAAAAGTGATTTTCTCTTATTTTTCTTCTTTTTGCAGATCCTTTTCAGGTTGTCTTAGAGTAGTGCTGCTCAGTGGCTCCTTCAGGCCATAGAGTATTTGATTTTGGAGAACACTGGAGAAGGAGCTGTATATGAAAAGCTTTCTCAAAGCTTAGTTCAAACCTGATCCTATTTAAACAGGTGACAAATGTGATCCAAGTGCTGTTCTGAGCAGGATAACACCATGTTCAAAGTCATTTCTAAAATACACACACAAAACTAGGATCCAAGTGCAGTTTGTGCAATCCCAGTGTAAATGGTTGCACGCTCCCCATGCCAGTCACTCATCATGTTCTTTACCACCGTTTTAGAAGTAGACAGTTTCTTCTTCTTCAGTTGTGGATTTATAGGTTTCCTTTTAATCAGCTTTGGTAAAGTCTATGCCAGCTGCTTTGTGGTGAGGGTGGGCAAGTGCTGGGTCTTTTTTCCCTTCTTTTTCTCCCTTTCCTTTTCGACTGTTTACCAGTTCTCTTCCCTCCTGTTCAGTGAAACGACACACCGTGCTGCTTGATGTTTTAGGGTATTTCAGGACATTCTGTGGTGAAATTGCTCGAGTTGGAAGATGTCAAAATGCAGTGAAAGACTATGCTGTTTCCTCACTCCCAGTTCAACTGATGATTCTCTGTGATGGTTCCTTTCATTGTGCCTTTTGTTTTGGGAAAATATCTTCTGAGGTACCTTACTACACAGGGACACATGAAACAGATTTAACATGGAAAGAAAAAAATAGCCTTAATGAAAGAAAGCTGAAGAATATCTTTACATAAGGAAGTGATCATTTTTTATTAATCAGAGGGAAATGTATATGTAATTATGCTAGATGAACTCTGTGGGGAGGTTTTTTTCTCTCTTTATGATGTCTTAAGGGATTTATAAATATTACAGAGGTTTTATAGCATCATAATATTTCAGATGTGCAGTAAAGCTACTTTCAAAGGATTAGTGCAGACAAAGCAGCATAGTAAAAAATAATTACAAGTCAGCCAGTGCTACTAGGCTCTGACATACAGGGCTGATGAGAATGAGAGAGGCAGGGTTCAGGGAGATAATTTCTAACAAGAGCAGACCACACAAGTGTTATGGAATGGAGTTCTGAGAACTGTCTATTGCTCTCTGCTAATTCCAGGGAATTTCAGTGAAGTCAAGCCTGTAATGTCTCCACATGCACTGCGCTGATGAAGGGAAAGGAGGGAAGAGGAGAGGCAGAAGGAGGGAGAGGGAAGGGTTTTTCATATTCCTGAAACATTCTGGTGTTTATTCAGTTCAAGCAACACCTTGCAGCAAATTCTGTATGCCGAAGGGAACCGAGTACCCAAAAATAGATTGCGTTCTGATCAAATGTGTTTTGCAGCCTGCTCTGCTGTCTGGAACGTACCACCTGTACCGAAACAAGCACTGACCTCAGCGAAGCAATGCTGATTTCACTAGCTGGAAATGTGGCCTGTTGTTTAGCTGCTGAAGTGTGTGCGCACGCATCTGCACATGCAGGCTCCCGTGCGTGCACGTCTGTGTGCAGGGGACCGTGGTGGGGAGGGACTGCTATCTGTTTACACGCAGGAGGAGGATATGTGTATGCCAAAGAAAAATTGGTAGGGTGGGGAAAGCGGTTGGTGAACTCTGGGTCGCAGAGGTTGAGCAGTCTGCGGCTGGAGAGGTTATCTGCTGCTCACAGAGAAGCTCTGGGACACGCCACGTCCTCGCTGTGTATATATGCAAGGGGAAAAAGGAGATTGGAAAGGGGTTTTATGTGGGGCAAAGGAGAATGCTCCAGTGTGCAGGAGCGTGAAGCCGGGAGGATGCAGTCCAACAGATTTTTGTATCTAGCAGGGATCAAAGGTGTGTGTGTCTGTGTGGGTGTGTGGGAGGCCGGGACTACATACACAATGGAGTGAGGATGAGAAGGGAGGGCTCTGGCTGCCAGTGCGGAGTAGGCAATAAAAAGATCTTGTGTTTCTCAGTTCTGATAACGTGGGTTTTTATTTGAATGATCTGAGGCTGTTGCCTGTTTGAAATGCAAATTGTGCCCTTAGAGCAGTTTATGTTGCTTATTCCTCTAGACTGTTCCCTGAAAGGCATGCACTTGGGCTGCCCATATGCTGCTCACCTGCCATGAAAAGGACCTAAACCATACAAAAAAAAAGTAATAATAATAATAAAAAAGTGGCTTTGCCATGGCTGGGGATTTGGTGCAGATGCAATGTGAATTATTGCAGCAGAGCAAACTGGTGTGACAACAATGACAACAATCCTGTCCAGCGCTGCAAAAATCCCTTGGATGGGTTTAAGATGTAACTTTTGATTGGGAAGCTGGATTCAATGATAACCAAAATTCAAAGACAGGAAATGTCAGTACTGAGATTCCAGAGCAGATGAAAACTAAGGAGAGAGCATGATGGATGAAAAAGTAATAGTAACTCGGAGTTAACATCATACTGTGGATCACAGTGGGGGACGCAATCTGAGCGAGATGATGGATGAGTCTGTCTTTTCTGTAGTCACGGACGTAGTTGCCAAGGAAGGAAGTATAAAATGAGAAACAATGCAATTTAAAGCTGTTAATATTTTAAGTCTAGTTTGCCCTGGGCTGAATGAGCCCATAAAGGTACAAGACAACAGAATCAGGCTCTTAATATAGAGCTGCCGGTTTTCTCTGAAGAACTCCCTCTCAAAAGTCCTGCTTATCCACCAGTGGAAAGGGTTGGTGTCTTCTTTGGGAAAACAAAACAAAACAAAACAAAACATGGGGGGGGAGAGAGAAGAAGACAATAACACAGTAAGTTGCTGAGCAGGGAAATGTTTCTGCCTGTTTTTTTTTGTTTTTGTTTTTTTAACTTTGTCTGTCTGGGCTATGAACCATATCATCTTTAGTTATTTAGAGTATTTTCTGAGTTTTTGAGGGCATGGTGGTCGAAACAAGGAGCTGATCTCCTCAGAGGTCACAAGGGGCTGCGATGGTAAAATTCTGCAGTAATTCAGTGTCTCTTCCCTTGTATCTCTGGTGTTGTGAACTTACTGCAGCTCCAGCCTTTTGTGAATGTATCGGGGTAAACAAGGCCTCATGTTCTGAGGTAAGAACCAGGTGTTTTCAGCTCTTTCCTCCTTTCCATGTAGAGACATAAAGTGATTCTCTGCCAGCTTCTCTTTTTAGGTTACCCTGAAATCAAGAGATTTCTTCACTCTGATGCACTTGAACATAACCCTTGCCTCCCAGCTACATATAGAAAATGAATCCCTGCTCTTCTATCCACAGAGGCAAAGGCAGTGTGTGCTCCTTTTTTCTGCGTGCCCATGTCACTGCACTGTCCTTGTTCTGCCCAGCTCCCTGGCACTCCAGACAGGAGAAGTGTAAAGAACCTCACTGAAGGAAACTCAACTCAGAGCCAGTGCCTGGTTAAACAGAGTTTTCTTGGGACCAAATTTTGGTACGGCTCCATATTTCATTTAAGGCTTCTAAAAAAAACCTAAACAATAAAAAAAAAAAGACCCTTTAAAATCCAGGCTAATTGAGAGAGTGCTAACATTAGTAAGACAAATGAGTGATATGCGACAAGCCTGCGGTTTCTCTTCTGAAGTGAAGTGTTGTTTTCTTCACAATGGAATGATTAATACACTCAGGCAGGAATATTAATAGGCTTGTTCAGTTGTTGCAACATTCTTCCCACTGCTGTGCTATTGAGGCCTTGGAATCTGAGCCCAGGGGACCCTCAGCTCTTCAGTTTCTCATCTGGCACATTTTGTATGTCAGTCTCAAAGCACATGTTGCAAAGATAGAGCAGCTATCATCACAAAGTGCCGCTCAGTACACTTTGCATTTTACAAATGGGGAAATCAAGGCAGACAGCAATCATGCATCAGTCACCCACTTGCTCCTCTGTAGGTCACCTGCTAAATCCTTGACAGTTTAGAAACCATGTTTGCTCAGTTCTGTGTTGCCCTTTTTGCCCTATAATTATTTAAGAGATACTCCAGGCTCAGAATCCTGGTTCTGTTCATTACAATTTTCTGGAGTGTCTGGAGTTGTCAGGCAGCAGCACAGTCCTACTTCCATGCTCCTAGAGCCGTTCGTAGTTTGATCCACCAGAGCATCAGTGGCAATGTACTCTTCTCTGTGCCTGTACCATCTCCTTCTCTCTCAACCTTCCTCTTCATGCCACCTTCACCAGTCATTCAAAACCAAGTTGCAGTTTCTTTCTGTGATTATGAACTCCCAAGGTTTTAAAGCAGATAAATTACTTTCCCGACACTGCATATGCAAAAAGATAGAAGACTGATAAACCAAGATACCAAAATACTTAGCTCAAAACCAGTGATGGAAAGCCATTCCCATTTGACAGCTGTTTGTTGGCCCCTCTGAAATGTACTGGTGGTCTCAGCCCCATTCCACAAGTGAGTAGATCATAAATAGGATCCACGCCCAGAGCTTCAACAGAAAAACTAAAGATAGATCAAGCCACATGGGCACTGGTCTCCTTTATCATCCCTGGAGATGACTAACCAGAGAGAAGCAACGAACAAATATTGTGCTGGGATGAATTTTGCTGGGTATGGTGATTGTCCTCTGGATAAATAATCTTCAATCTCTTTTGCCTTGAATAGGACTTCACTCATTTAGAAAAGTTTTGGGGTGTTTTTTTGTTTTTGACAGTCTGTTTCTAATAGATAATGAGCCACAGCTTTTGGGTTTGTCTGAGCCTTTCTTACAGCCACAATGCTTGCTTAAAGCCTTACAGCAGAGAGAACCCACTAAGCTGAGGAATAATGGAGGTATTACCAGCGTTTGGCCTTTCAAGTTAACAAAACCCGGAGCTGCAGTCCACTGTCCTTCATCACGGTGCTAGTTTAAAAAGATGCAGGTTGCTTGCTGTCACGGGGAGGTTGTCGTGCTGGATGCTGTATTTGGTCACAGCAGAGCAGAACATGAGAATGGTGCAGCGTGTTTTGTCTTCATAAAGACCAGCTACATGACCACAGGAGAAGCGGTTTTACCACCCCATCTGTAAAGGCTGGGGCCAGCCTTGTGCCATGTGGTCAGTTCCCCCAGACAGCTTGCAATACATTTCACTGGGTAACATCTGCTTTCTTTTTACCTCGGGGAACAAATACATTGTAAATACTTAGGATTGTCCTTAATATTTCCAGTCAATCTGGAAGTGCTGAAAACCTCCACTAGGCACCTCACGTTATGTGGACGATTGCCCATTGCTGCTCAGAATAACACTTATTTCATGTGTGGGAGGAGGAGGGAATCTGTTTATTCCAAAATCAATATTTCTACGTTCATTAAATATTCCACTTATACACTTTTTTTTTTTCCTTCCCATGTCTGTGGTGGCATTCTATCCTTATTTTTATCCTCACTACAAACGCTTTTTTTTTTTCTTTTTTTTTCCCATTTCCATTCCTATTTCCAGATTTTACTGCTTTGCATTAGCTGATTAGAGATTGACAGGTCTGGAGTATGGACTTGTGGGTGAATGTCTACCACAGCCCTAATTTTCAACCTGGGATCTAAAGCAGGATGGCTGAGTGAGGAAATCTGCCTGGCAAATTAAATTGATCAGACAATGTATACTTCAAACAGAGTCAAGTGGGAATATTTCCTTGAGCTGCTGTGCTCCTCAGGATATTTGAAATCAGTATTGAATTTGAACTTTCAGAGGCTTTTTTATTTTGATGAAAGGAGACAGTAGAAGTTCCCTTCTGTTTCATGCAGAATAGCCCAAACTAAGTAAGACTAATTTTCCATGACAAGAGAACCAGGTGGGACTATGATGATGAAGTTTAAAAGTAGGAATGATAAAGAAAAGAATAATCCATCTGGAAGGGAATTCAAAAGGCAGGGTAGTTCATTATCTTGCCCCAAGTAAGGATAATGCTGTGGTTAAAACATTTCTGTAATCCGTAGGAATCACAGGTTTTATTCTTCGCTGCAAAACAAAAACTGTATTGTCTTAGGCAAGCTGGTTGGGCCCTTTTTCAAAGATACATAATGATGTCTAGTTCTGACTGATTTTTAGTGAGCATTAGATTCTTTGATAACGTTGTAGGGCTCCCCAGTCTTTCTGTGTCTCGGTCTCCTGTCTATAGAACAGCGATAAAAGCAAGCCCTACCTTTTATTGATGATAACTATCTAGAGTAGTGTAATTGTATGGGCTAGTAAGGCAATGTAGTGCAGTATTGTAGGTTGGTGCAAGTGTAGACAATGATCAGGAATGATCACTTCTCCAAGTGCAGAAGGCGTTCCTACATAGGAAGAATTTGTTCAGTGTTGGTCCAGACAGAGCAGACTCCTAAACTTTTCTGTCAGTTGGAATCGATATCATTTCCCTTTATAGTCCCTGAGGTGAGCCTTCATGCAGGGCTTAATTTTGAGTCTGGCTGCCCGTCCCCACATGGGAACGAGTTCATACGGGGACTTACTTGAACTGCTTGTATTCCTTCAGAACAGCAGGTTGGGAACTGATCTGAAATCTCCACGGGAGGCTACAAGCTTACATCACTCCTCCCATAGTATGGAGCTCTGCAAAACCAGTGCAGAAGAGGGAGCAGTGTCCTGTGTCAAATGGGCTGGTACAGATGGCCCTACCCAAGGAACAAGCAGTGGCCCAGCTGTGTTATTCAGAGTCACACTTTGGATCCCTCACCTCTTTTACAGCAGCACAGTGACAAGCTGTCCTTGCTTATACGAGCTGTCAGGTTCCAGGCAAGAGCACGGAAATGGCAAAAACCCTCAGTGAGAGATTCAGCTGTAACTAAAGCAGCATATTTTATCCCATTTTTGTATGTATATATATATGTTGTCAATTAAAACAAAACCAAAACAAAACAAAAAAAATCAAAACAAAACAAAGCAAAAACACAAAACACAATCTTCTTGTATTACTTACCTGCATGTATTTTACCTTCTGTTAAAAATTGAATTTGTTTTCATGGGTGCTTAACAGACAAGGTAATGTATATTTGATTTTATTTGTCTCACAGGCTCCAAAAAAGGCAAAGAAGAAGATAGAAGGTGGTTCCAATGTATTCTCTATGTTTGAACAAACCCAGATCCAGGAGTTCAAAGAGGTTGGTCACTGTTATGCTGTTCTCTATAGTCTCCTGTCATTGCTAATGAATAACATAGGTTCTGTTTGTAATCCTTATTCAGTTCTCCATCTGCTTTAATAGAACACACAGTTGTTTTCTGAATCATCTCTGTGGTTTTGGCTAGTATATCATTTTCCTTGTGTGTTTGTTCTTTCCTTCATTCTTTTTTTCAGTCTTTCTTTCCTTCATTCTGTCCCTCCCTTTTTCAAGTTCTAGGTTTATTTTAGAAACTCCTGAGCACTAAAAAAAATAAAAAAAAAAAAAAAAAAGGAAGAAAAGAAAATTATTATCTAATCCACTTTAGCCCTAATTCAGGAAAACATTTGAGCACATTTTTAAAGTTAAATTTAAGTGCTATTTTAAATAAGAATTGTCTTGTGTGCTTAAGTGTAATCCTGAATGAAGATGTTGTACTGAACCAGGGCATTAATTAGTGGATTGTTCTACAATAGTAATAGAAATATTCTTCTGTGCCCATCTAATACTGCCCACAAACTAGAAACAAAAATACCAAGAAGCCCTCAGCCAACTTTCTCCATAAATGCCCATAAACCAAAACAACATGTTGAGGTTAACTAATTAAACATCTTCTGGCTCCCCCAAAATTTGGTATTACCATGCATTATGGATTCTTTGATCAGTTACCTGTGATGAGGCCAATCTAATGGGCATAAAAGCTGATGCATAATTGAAGAGAGATAATTTGCTTGATGAGTTTAGGCTCTATTCTTGAGTGGGCATTTTAGAACGTCTGCAAGGCCATCACATTTTCCACTGATTTGTTCTTTTAATTACTCTTTTTTTCCCTCATTTTTGCTAATTCACATCTGCAAAGCAATTTCCAATGTGATACACTCTTTCATTTTGTGCATGTGAATTTCAAATTTACTTTTCATGAGGATTCCCATAGGTAAAGCTCAATGGTGAATGAGACTAAAAACCTATACACGGTATTATAGATGTGGCCCAGGTAAATTAATTGAAACTGCTAACATTTTCCCAAGTTAATGGGAACATGTTCATTAGCACTCTTCTCCCACCTCTTATCAGCATCCTGTGAACATCCAGTTTTATTCTCTTTAAGGACTACTGTTTGAAGACCTACCATTAAAAAGAATTGGTCAGAATGCTGGATTTATCTACTCTAAATAAGCTAATACTTATAACATTTCTGGGAGAATGGAGGCAGAAAATGGCAAAGTCACAAGGCAGTGAAGTGGTCCAATAAAAACCAAGACCATGTTGTGTCTAAAGACTGCCTACTTGGAATAAATTTTGGCTAAAAAATTGTTTTTTATCAGAACAGTTTTACTTAGAGATTTCAATCAACTCACTAGAAAATGTATCAGCATTGCCATTATTATGTTATTTTAAGTTCCTTCATTAAGATACACAGCTAAAACTCTTCCTCTCTTCTGTGAGCTTGTTGGGCTCTGCTTTGCTCTTCATATTTCATTCTGTTTTGCTTCCAAATTGTGGGGATGCTTAATCATTGTTTAAAGCAAGCCTCCCCCCAAAAAGGAAGGAAAGCAACTATAAAGAGCTGGGCTTAATTTTTTATTAGGTGATGGCTTGGCAGGTAAATGAAGGGTTATGAACATGCATGCTGCAAGTAATCACATGGGCAAACTGGAATGTGAGCAGTGGGGCTTTGTAAGAAACTGGAGGTAAAACTGAATGAAGATATGTTGATATAATGTGATCATGGAAAGAAGTGCAGCCTGTAGAGCAGTGGATTTTAAAACTCTGAAAATTACTGTAACTGCAGTGGACTAGCTGTATTTTAAGGAGAATGTTGTTTTTCGTAATAATCCTGAAATAAAAACAATTCCTGATCATTGTAAAGATACAGTCTCCTATTGATGTGCATGTCTGACAGATAACCAGCTTCAGAGATGTGCCTGGTCCTACTAATACTCCCCAGAGTACATGCAGGGGAATTTTAGGTCATTAAAATCTTTCAAAATCAATGAAACATTCAAAGTGTGATAGCAGCAAATAGACAGGCATGAAAATAGGTAAATAGACAGGCAGTTAGGCAGTTAGCTGGCTGGATAACAAATGTTCATGATTTTTTCCTGTAAGAAGTTAAATTTTGCCTAACAAGAAGTACTTAAGGTCAACACATGAAGGTCAATCTGAAGGATACCATTTATTGAAAAGGGAAACAAACTTCGAATAAATAATACTAGGAAACATACATTTCTCTGTGCTTCGGAAAATTGAGCTATCTCTGTATGAAGGATCATTCTAAGGACCAGAAGAAATTGAATTTTGCTCAATAGCAGAGAGATACCTACAGTAATTAAATGTTTTACAAAATATGATGGCTGCACAAAGGAATGAGATATGGGAAAGGACTAAAACCTCCCTAATTCAAGCTTTTATGGGTTAAGGCCTGAATGGCTGGAGCAGAGCTGCCAGCACTGGCTTCAGCCCAGCTACATGCTGCACCAAGCATTAATTTAGTAAGAAGTTTGGGTGGGTTTAATTAAGTCACTTGCCAAAATACAGTATAAAATACAAAATACAGTGTTGAAAGTGAGGAAAGTGCAATGATGTGGCATGTTATGGAAGAATCAAAGGAAGTAAAATATTCTTTACAGCATGAATATAACACCCCTCTGTATTGGTATGTGTGATTGTAGCACTCTCCAGTGCAATGTGACAATGGCAATACGTTGGCCCTTTTCTTTCAACAGGCTTTTACCATCATGGATCAGAACAGGGACGGCTTTATTGACAAAGCAGACTTGAGAGACACATTTGCTGCCCTAGGTAAGCTGGTAGTGATAATGAAATACCTCAAAGAAATGCAGTTTACATTTCAAGCACATAACGAAAAATTGTGTTAGAATTACAGTGAGGGAAGTAATGAGATACATAGAAGGCAAAAGGAAACCTGTTCAGTTTGATCCTCCTCCTTTATGGTACTTGCTATCTTGACTACACAGGTCCAGCTGGGAAGTCTCCTGAGCAGCCTTGTTCAGATGCTGAATGAAGGTCTCTCTGGGACCCACTGGCGGGTGCTACAGAGCTATGCAGCTGGCAGCTGTCCAAAGGCACTGATCCCTCCCCTGCAACTATTTCATAAAAAGCCCACCCAAGTAGGGGTCCATGCCAGGCATTTCTGATTAGCCTCTGAATCCACGCTTCACAAGCTGCACCTTTATTATCCAGGAGCCATGCGATATCTACCAATTAACGTTCTTGTCATGGACTAGCTGCCCCTCTGCCCACACAAAAGTAGGAAGACTTCATGTGAGGTTCTGTGCTGTTGTGCATTGATGTGGGGTGGAATGCGCATGTCATGAGATTAGGTATTGTCCATTTCATGTGCCTTATAATCGTGACAACATCAAGCAGATTGAAAAAAAATCGTCCCAAGAAAAAGAAAAATCAAAATGCTCTGGAGCCCAAACCTGAAGCTCTATCCATGTTGCAACATTTGAGGTTTGAACAGTGATGTAGGCATTTGGGCTTTTGCCATCTGGATCTTATTAAAAAGAGTTTGATAAGAATCTCTAGTGCTCCCTGGGGTGGAATCAGACTGCAGCGGAGTCAGTGCAAAGAGCAGAAGCTCCTGAACTCTTTATTGTGACAAAGGAGTTTGCCAACTTTGGCCTGTAGCTACTGTTACCCTGAAATATTTATTTCTTAAGGCCAAGTTCTGCTATCCTTCATGTTCAGTGAAGCCCTTCAATGCCTATAAAGTACAGTCACAGCAAATTACCACTCAATTTGAGTAGAGATGCCAGGTTCTAAATTCTCATCAGTAGTCCAGCACAAGGATGGGGAGGGGATAAGACTACCCAGCTCATCCATCTGCCCTCTACGCACAAAGGCATCTCAATATACAGGAGGGCAAAGTCTGAGACCTTGGATCCACTTCAGTCACTTGGAACTCTGCTATATTAATAACAATGGGGTCTGTATTTCACCTGAGGTAATAAAAACAAAAACAAACAGCAAAACAATTTATTTGGAAGTGGCCCCTTCTTTGGTCTGCTGCTGGCCAGGTCTGTATCATTTATCCCTCTTACTCCTTCAGTCACCCTTTGATCTTAGAGCCAACTCTGTATTCCAAGTCAGAATACATTGGAGTACTCTGGAGTTGTGTTCTACCATGTTATTAGCAAAGTTGCACAGAGCCCTGAGCTCCCCAGTGGGAGGAGATGAATGGGAATAATTTTTTGAAACACAATTTGTGATTTATTATGAAAAATGATCTCTGCTGCAGGTCGTCTGAATGTCAAGAATGAAGAGCTAGAAGACATGGTAAAGGAGGCGCCAGGTCCTATTAACTTCACTGTCTTTCTTACTATGTTTGGGGAAAAGCTGAAAGGTAAGTACCTTTGGGGGATTGGAGAGGTATCTGTCAAAGATCCTCAGCACTGAAATATCTCAGCACCTTGCAAATTATAATAATGTATCCACAGAACAATGCTTAAAGGCAAGGAGTGATCTCCTTTTTTGCAGACAGAGATGAAGTATGAAAAGGCTGAGAGACAGTCCAGAGGACAATTCAAAGGTGTGATTTCAGCTTGCATAAGCTAACATGAAAGTGGCAAATTGAGGTCTAGAAAGTAATGAAATCATGGCAGCCTGGAGCTCAGTGCAGAAGAGTTATTCACCATCTGCGGGTTCTAGGCTGAAGTCTGTCGCTCATGCTATGCTGGTATTATTCCCAGTGTTAACTGGTTTAAAACTATCTTCAGTATTTCTGTGAAAAACTTTATGAACTCCTTTGACTCATTATGTGAACATGACCTCTGCACTATCCTTGCAGTTAACGGCCATGAAGAAGCAGCATGGTCTTCCCTCATTTTCTGTTACAGGAGTAACCCAGTATCCCAGGGTTGGTTTCATTTGAGGTCAATGGTAATTAAGCTATTGGCTTAAGTTGAATGAAGATTTTGTTGAATAACTCCTAATGAATGGATAAATTGGACTAATTTAATCTCAGTGGATTTAGAATGATAACACAGAGGAATTTGGCCCATTGCCATGGAATATGTATAAATGACTGTAGGGAGTTCAGAAATCGTAGGTACTAAATTCTGTGTGGAAGCTAGTAATTTAGTTATATCATTTATATGGCTGGAAACTGCAAAATAGGGAGTGTGAAGCCAAGAGAACCCTCTAGTCATCCTTCTGTATGAATTAGAGATAGGTGAAAGCCTTGACCTTCAGAGCAAGGTAGTTGGCCTTAGCCAAGCACATTCCAGAAGTCTGTTAAAACAACTAATATTATGTTATTCTCTTTTCCCTCTTTACTTTTTCTTGGGGTAAAAAATTATGAAGACAACACAAAAAAAAAAAATTAGAAAAAAGGAAAAATCTGATCACCTCTTCTTAAAAAAAGCATTTATTTTATTGTGGCCAGCCTCTGGCTTTATACTACTAACCACAATTTCAAAGAAAGGCTTTCTACCCTTAGAATAGAAAATAGAGAGGTCTAATAGGAAGAACTGATGTAACTAGTCCTCAAAGAAACTCACTATTGATAAGGAATACAGCATGTGTGGGAAGTATAAGAGGTGAAGGTAAGGTTCTAGATTGACACTGAGGAGCAGATTTTTTTACCCATTGATCTGTCTTGATCATAGTGGTACCTGCACCTTTACATTCTGAATATCATCTGGCAAAGTACGTAACGCCCTTCTCCATGCTCTTCTGTTTCTGATGGGGTGTTTCTGTGGGTTTCTGATGGGGTGCCCTGCTGAACATTCCTGTCTATTTGTGTTGCTTATGGTTGCACAGAGCATGGAAACGAGCTGTTCCTCCATCCCCATCTTTCCTCTTGTCTCTTATGATTGCTCAAGCTGGCAAAGAGTCCAGCCCTGCCGATTGTGTGGCCTAAAACCAGTGCCAGCACAAGAAGGTGAATGGTAAAGCATACCCCTGTTGTCTGCAGCTTTCCAGTTGGCTACTAGCAGAGGAGGAGGTTTTTTTTAATTTCCATTTGGTGAAGGGAAAATCACAGCTGTGCTTGTCATGCCCTTCTGGTTGGGTTTGTCATGCAAAGGAAGCAGAGCCAAAAGACTGCACATTCCCAATCAAAACTAATTGGGATGAAGAGCCTTTGTAGTGCAATTAGAAAGGGAGAAAAGGCTAGAGGAAGTGGATATGGCAATTTTGCAACACTCTTTATTAGCTAAGTACCACTCAGAGAATTTGGTGAAAGGTGCTTTCTAAGTAAAATTTGTTGTGCTATAATTGATTTCTGTCATAAAGGGGAAGCTGGGAT
Source organism: Anas acuta (assembly GCF_963932015.1). Lineage (NCBI taxonomy): Eukaryota > Metazoa > Chordata > Aves > Anseriformes > Anatidae > Anas > Anas acuta. The sequence goes on from NC_088997.1 coordinate 7,453,874, forward strand.
TTTTGGGACGAGCTTTAGCTTTGTATATGGAGATTATGATGCCAGATGAACAGCTAACAAAACTCAGTTTATGTTAATGCCAACCACATGGAGCTGTTTCTACAGGGAGTCAGAATAATACAATTTGTACAGAAAACAGAGATGCCGCACATCAAAGAAACCACTTTATTTACCAGCTAATCAATAAAGAATGCCTGCTGCATTGCTTCTCTTCAAAGCCAAAGTCCAAGGATATGACAGAGTAGAAAATGTAAAACACAGTAAGGAGAAAAAAAAAATCCCCCACACAGTGGTGACTATTTAAAATGCAGACCTTTCCTCAGAACTGGGAGAAGTTTCTGTTCAAAGGACTATCAAAACAGTCATTAAATACCAATCCTCATTGTATTGATCATATATTCATTGTAGATTGAATACATTGCTTGTAGGTTGGCAGAAAAATATACATGGCCAGAGTATAACAGGAGGGAGGCCATATAGTCTTTCGTTTATTGACCATTATATCTCCTAGGATACTAGTACTAATCCTTATGATTACAAAGAAAACTAAGGAGGTGTCAAGAATGTATATACTTGTTAGAGCAGAGAACCTTGCCTGGGTTCTTTCAGGTTCTCTCTGTGTCAAATGTTGGAATATAAACTTAAATACTAATGGGATTCTTCCAATAGTTTAATCACCTTTTTTAATCACACTTTTAACACTTCAGCATCCCAAGTAACCTCATGGGTCAATATACCTGCTTGTAAATTTGTTTTCCTAAAGTTATGAATAATGGTTTGCATTGTGCTACTATAATGTTTTGAAATACCGAGGAATAGTCAAAAAAGAGAGTAAATAGGGTATCTTTCGTTGTGGGTGGAAACTGATCGTGATTAAGAATACGCAGAATCTGCAGTGTTACAGAATAGTCAAAAATCCCAGCCAAAGGCACTGTGAAAGCTATTCCCTGACCCATTTTTTCCCCCAGTCTAAATAGATGGGGCAGATAAAGGATGGAAGAAAAATAAGACTGTTACTAAAATTTTATTGCTGGGAGTGGAGGAGCAGAGAAATTAAAGTCAGACCAAAAGTTTGTGGCCCATCTAAGAGCAGAAGCAAACTCTTGGAGCAACAGTCTAGTGCTTTAAACCATCCTGTTTCTGTAAGTAACACTTACTTAATAAAGATCTACTTAAATGGAAGCGTGCTACAGAATATAAGAGCAAATCACCATTTTGCATTGATCATCCTGTTTCCACTGTGTTCCATTGACATTCGGATTTTTATGACGAGCTCCATTTCCTTTAGTGAGGGAAATAACCTCTTCTCTATATAGTGAAGAACAAGTAACATCAAAAAGTGTTTTTACAAGGAACGTACAGTACAAGATTAGAGGAAGCCAGTGAGGGAAACAGTTTGTTATATTTTCATTTCTGAAAGCCACTAATCCTCTGGGTACTGATATTGGAGACCAGTTCCTGGAAGTTTTCTCTCCTGCAGACATAGAATAGATATGAGTTATTATTTTTAAGCTTCTGAGCATTGAACTATTCACCTCTATTGTTTATCTGACATGACAAATGTTGCCGACTTAAGGAACCTTTGTCTTCAAACCTCCAACTGCAGAATTCTCCATTTTGCTCTGTTTTTCAGTGACTGCAATTACATAGCAAGTATTCGGCAGCTACAGAAATACACCCTGGCTTCTAAATTATATTTCATTAATTTTAGGCACGGACCCAGAAGAAACCATTCTGAATGCTTTTAAGATTTTCGACCCAGAAGGAAAAGGCCACATAAAGGCAGACTAGTAAGTTTACCTAAAATTCTTTTATAATAATAATAATCATATAATAATAATAATAATAGTAGTAGTAGTAGTAGTTGTAATTGTACAAGTTTAATGAACTCCTTAAAAGCTATATTTTTCATAGGATTTTAAGAGACAGAGAAACTGGCAGGCTTTGTAAGCCAGAGTTAAAAGACTAGACCATTGTATGATTGTATTTGTATACCAAAAAGAGATGTTATTGTCTTCAGACATTGCAAGAGGCAACGGAAATATAATCACATGTAGGCCATTAGATAGCCTTTTTTGAAGATCTGGATATAAATCAACACATGACTCTTTGTAGATTAACTCCATATGTAAAATTAAAATGAATGTCTGGTGCCTAGCTCTCAGAGAGCTTGAATAAAATGGGAAAGCTATTCCCTTAAAAAAAAAAAAAAAAAAGTGATCAATTTAATTAACTCGGGGACATGGTTTTAGTAAGAACATTTTCCTTGTTACATGTTTACTGTTTGAGCCTTCTGCATCTAGACAACAATTTGCTGTAAATTTTTACTAGATATGGTGGGAGCAAAAGCAAATAATGCTATTAATAATATGACAATTATTATCAATATAGCTATTCTTTAAATAAGGAGGGAGGACCTAATTTGTATTCGTAACTTGTTACACCAACAGAGCAGGGTAAAAAGACTTTAAGAGCTAATTGCACAAATGCAAATCCTCATTATACTGTCCAAATGGTGTAAGCAGGCCTTCAGGTAAATGAGATAAATGATACCAAATCAAGGCAGTGGATGAGGAGGTCTGACCTATGGCTCCAGTGAAATGCTTTATGTGCCTAGATTTATGCATATAATGAAATTCCTTGGTGAATTTGGGGTCTGTACTACTAATGTAGCAGCCAGTTCAGGTAAGTTTTCTAAAGGATAGTACACATAGCAAGCTTATTAGGGAACCATGAATTACAAAGCTGTATTTGCACCAAGAAATTCTGCTAATGTTGTGATAAGGTAAAGGAATACTAAGCCTGTTACCCGAACCTCTGAGATGGAGTTTTCCAGGACAGTATCTGCAATTATTAATGTCTCATGAAGGTAGTTAAAAATAGGAAAGTCATGTACAATATATTTTTCCATTACCAATTTGCTTTTCTGTGGCAGTGGCACTTAATTCCCAGTGGGTATGACAGTCCTATTATGGTAAGCAATATGCTCCCCCCCCTCCCCCCCCCAAAAAAAAAGCCAAGTTCACTAAAGAACTTCCAAATTAATTAAATTGAGATGCAACAAGTGGATGTAGCAAGCAAGTGGGAGGAATAGAGAGTTAACATTTTTTTCTGCTTTCTTTGGGGTTAACACTGTCCAAGCAGCTTGGGAAGAACACTCAGGATAATACATCAAAAGTGACTCAAACATTATCAGAATAAAGTTTAGCCTGTTGCCTAATAGGCCAGATCACACGGTAGTGAAATCACAACCATGAAATACAACCTTCTGATGATACAAAACCCATGAAATGTTCTATTTCCCACCACTATCTGTAACAATGCACCGCATACAAAATCTGCCAGCTTGCCACCCTGTGTCCAGTTCTACATTCCTTGGAAGCTGGAAGCCAGTTGGAGTTTGGGGCAAATTAGGAATGCAGTATCACACTCCAAAAAAAAGATGAGAGAGAAATACGTTTTTTTTTTCCTTGATGGAAAAGGTCAACCTTGTTCCCACCCCCACTGCACTGCTAACATTAGACAATTGTTTTAGTTCATCACCACAACAGAGCATAATGTTTACTTATTAGACCCGAGGGTAATGTTGATCATTACAGAACAAACCATTAAATCAATTCCGTGAATGTCTTTGAGGTTTAACTTCTATTCATATGCTTCCAAAATTTAGGCATTTGAAGGTTTTGAAATAATTTTTATGTTGGCTCATGCAGCCCTTTCAATATGACAGTTAATGTTAATAAATAATATTTCTCCATATTAAAAAATCCTGGAATGTTCCTCTCCAAAACCAGCCATGTTGACCTTTTAATCAGAACTTCTTTTTATGTTCATAGAGTTAACATCCTTCTGGGGATTTTTATGTCTCTTCCCTCTGCGTGTTTTCACCTCTAGTCTGGAAATGACTCACTTAGTCCATCTGATGGTAGCTGTGATGGAGTCTTCTAACCTTTCCAGAAGCTCCAGGAGTTTATAACTCAATTCCAAGTTCAATGACAGACTTTGTTTGTCTGCATCATTATACCACACATAAACTTCTTCCTATAGCATGATGTCAAAAAGAGAAAATGCTTTAGGTCAGATTCTCAGCTGGTGTAAACTGGCATAGCTTTTGGAAAGGTTAGATGATTCAGTCCTAAATGCCAGTCATTGGACAAAGTGAGTCAGGCCAACATCAACTGTGTCTAATGCTGATGCCAACAAAACTTCACAGATTTATACCAGAGGAAAATGGACCCAGAGAGCTTTAATGCATTGTGGACTTTTAGAGATTAGTTTGACTGAGCTAATGATGTTTCTCATCATAGCTGTAGAGAACTGCTTATTGTAACTCACCTGTGTTTTTTTTATTTTTATTTTTTATTTTCTGAGAAAACAATGTATGAAGGGAAATCCCAGGGGAATAACAAAGTGTCCCAGAGATTTTACAGATAATTTAAAAAATGTTTTGAAAATACAAAGAGACAACAAAATATTTGTTTCTGTAGAAGGAACTGATGTCAGGCAGGACAAGAGATAACATTTAGACACCCACATCAAGGCAAATGATACTCTTTTTTGCCCAGAAGACTTTGTTGTTGTTGTTGTTGTTTGAGAAACAAATAGTCTTTAAAAAAGAAGACAAGATACATGAAGAAAGAAAGAAAAAAACACATAATCTCTAGCTTTGGAAATTGCAAGTGTTCATTTCCCTATAAAATAAATAATGGAAAATGTGCACAGATCCTTAACTCAGTCCTTCTTCCTTGTGAGTGTGCCAGAGCCTACTGGGATATGCATCAGAAGATTATAATTAGATATTTGATCTTTTCTTTTCCCCTAAATACTTTAAGCATGTGAGTAGAGGACACATCGCGCCCAGATCTCTTTTTAATTCAGTCCTGTTTCTGATGAAGCTTATTTGTGACTTCTGACAAAATTGCTGTAAGTGCTTCCTTCTATTCACTGAGCTCCTTCCTGTATCACACTTCCTATTTACATTTGCTAATGATGTTTGCCCCAGTGCACATACATCCAATAATCAATTTATGCTGATGAGAATGATCTCTCTACTCCCCCAACCAGAGAGCATCTGAGAATTCCCCTTCAAAAAGTGCAGTCACATAACAAATGACCAGACTAATAAAACAGAAACGGCAATATGAGAGAAAGAGGTGAAGAAAGGCTCTGTTAAGTAAAGAGCATGGGAAAGTAGTGCAAGGAAAACAGATACGAGAGCTTAAGCCCTGTCTGTGAGCTCAGAGTATTTCCCCAAACTTGCCTGCATATTTCCATGCTTGTCCTTGTGGGTAAGGTCCTTATTCATTACCCATAAACTTCCCTTTTCAGTTTTCCCTTTGTGTTCTTCCAAGTGAGTACTTCACATCAATGAAAAAGAGATTCAGAAGTGTATATGCCTCTTACGCAAATGTCTTTGTTGTAGCTTTTTACTGGAAAAAAATATGAGTGTTAGAGATATGAGGAAGTACAGTTGTAGCTTTGCCATCAAAATTACACTTTTATCTGTGTGACTTGTTTCACTCAAGATGCATGCTGGATGGGAGCAGGAAGGGAAGCATTACTATTTTGCCTGAACATCTGCATCCACAGTAGGTGAATTTTACTTGTATGAAAGTGTTCCTGTGCAGGCATGATTTCTATTATAAGTAGTTATTTTTAAATATTCACTTTAAAAAACAGAAAGGGCTGTCTTCAGAAGAGCTATTGTACTCCCCCCACACCAATTCTTAAAAAAAAAAAAAAAAAAAAAAAAAAAAAAAAGCCTTTTTTTCCAATCTACAAACTAAAACAGATTTCTGTACTTATTTCAGCTTTTGTTTTTGTACATCAGGCTGTTCACTTGTCATCACTGATCTATAATCTGTTTTACTGATCTGGAAAAAGCCCTGGTAAATACCTTTCATAATAACAACAACAAAAACCAACTGTGCCTTTGCAATGTGAATGCAAAATCTTTTGAATTAATATAGGAATTCTCCTATTTATTATCAGTGCAAGTGGAAGGGATGATTGTGTGATAACAGTGAGTTGATAATAGTGGATGTTTTCACAGATTGTACATACACTGCCCTCAGTATGTGAGTAACAGGGTGAAATGTAAAGACATTTTATGTAAAGGGGTTGAACTGGAAGCAGTAATTGTTCTTCTTGGCTTTTCTACTCACCTATACACTTAGGTAAAAAAAATTACACGCTCAACTGACTTCCCACAATGGGTTTGAAAACAGAGTGTAAAATCAGCTGAGGATCTGTCCCAAAAATATTCTCTTTGATGTAATTGCATAAGATGCAGATTGTGTGTGGGATAAGCTCCTTGTTACAGTTCTGTAACTCCAGATCAAGATGTTGTACCATGAAATACAACAGGTCTCACACAGTTTCACAGTCTCCTCTGGGAATGACTACATGCAAATAAAGGGATCCTCAGATGATGATTTGGAATAGCTGTTGGAGTTCTCTTTCAAGTCCTCTTTCTCATTTCATGCTCTGTTCCTTTCATCCTCTGATTTTACAGAAAATATTCTTTCTTTTGGTTTTGCTAAGTGATCCAAACTTTAAACAGCAAGTGAGAAAACCTACCATTTTAGGTTAAGATAAGCATACAAAATTGCTGTATTACAATTAGGGTAATAACCTTAACAATTTTAAACCTCTATAAAATGTCACAAAAGCAAAATAAGTTGGCAGAGCGAGGCATTGACACTGATGGGTGCCCACAGAAAATCTCTTACAATATCGTGTAAGGATTAACAGCTTTAATGTATGCAGTCACACAGATTTTCTTTCATGCGACTTCAGGAGGGATCTTGCCATCTGAATTGTCATGTGCCATTATCACCCTTTAATCAGGTTATTTCATTTTATTTGGACAGCATCAAAGAAATGCTTATGACACAGGCAGACCGGTTCAGTCAAGAAGAGGTAAGGACCTTACTCAAAATAGGAATGCATCTCCAGCTACTCCTCAGCTATATGCATTTGCCCCTCTTTAAATGCATGAAATCAGCTCAAATCCAGTGTGAGAGAAGGCTGATGCCAGCTCTAGCAATTAGGAACAATTCAAAGCATCTCTTCTGAATAGCTCCATGGCTAAATCAAAGTCAAACAGATTCTTTGGACTTCCATCCAAGTGTAAGCGTGGCCTATCTCTTGCTGTTCTTTCCTATGGTGAGCTGGGCAATGAATTTACTAGAGTTCAAATGCATTTGGGTGGGGACTGTGATCTGTTTTCCATTTCTGTGAGAGTTATTTTGTTTGAAATCCGAAATGAGTTCTGAAATGAGGTACTGACTTTGTGGTTTGTGTGAGATTGAACATGGATTCTGCTGGCTGGGAGGAATTTAGAGGGACTTTCCTTTCAAAAGAAGAGATTGAGCGGAGTTTGTTCATGGCAGAAACAGACTGGAGTGCAGACTGGAATACAATATTTAGTCAGAGCTTACCTGGACTTTAGGGAAAGCTCTTTCTGATAGGGAAATTTTGGGGATTCTAATTGGATTGTTAACCAGTTTTGTCCTTCTTCCTATTTCAATTTTAATGAAACTAGGGAAAAAATTTCTATAATGGTTAACGCATCAGGCCAGCAGGGAGCTGAACTGGGTTGAAAATGAAAAGCAGTACATGTTGCTGTCTCACAGTCCCATGTTTGTAACACTTATCTCCTGTTCACTTGGCAGATCAACCAGATGTTTGCTGCTTTCCCTCCAGATGTCTCTGGTAATCTTGACTATAAGAACCTCTGTTACGTTATCACCCATGGTGAGGAGAAAGACTAAAATGAAAGCTGAGCTCCTGCGATGATGCACCAAGTTATTTCATTATGCTTTTCTGTGCAAGACAAAGGGCTAAGCATTCAGTATGTGAAGCCATGTGGTCATCAGACGAGAACCAATAAAACAATTGAAATTAGATTAAAGTTATTTAATGCTTCTGTTTTTATAAAAGATGAAAATACCGATTTTGTGAGTTTTTTCCCATCCCTTTTTGTGTGTGTGTGTCAGTGGTTTGAAATGGAATTTTCTTGATGAACTGATGCTTTCGTGATTTATTGACAATCCTAATGTTCACCAGATGGTCCACTGGGCACTGCAGTGTTGCTTAACCTCTTGTCTTTTATACATAAACTCCATGTGCTAATTGAGAAATCCTCTAACTTACTGCACTGGGAAGAGCATTTGGTAAATAGAATTCTGTTCCATTTCACAGCCCTTTGCATTGAAAGCGTAAATAAAACAATATTAAGCTCTTGCGAATACACCATATGCCCTCACCATCTTGGTCATGTGTCCAGTTTCATAATCCACTTCTCTCATTTGCTTTGGTGCAAAAGAACAGAAACAGTGTCTATATTTCTCATAGCAAATTTTACCTAGGCATTGTTAGAAACCAGCAGTAAAGAATTTCCCCCTTCAGAGGTATCTTTATATCTTTTAGAAGTTGTCCACGGAATAATAATAAGGGCTTGTTCGTTCACCAGTTGGTCATGATCCTTGTTTTAAAGGTGAGGGACACATTGGAAGGATGGGTTTTGCCACCCAGTCTAGGGAAAATACCAGAGAACTCAGGAACTGTAGCCCAGGGTTACAACTAAAAGGAAACTATCCCTCACTTTGATAATTCAAGATCAGCATAGCTTCTAAAACGGGCTACAGTTTCTTGTATTTGGACTTCTAGGAATTGGACATATTCTGCCTATGTGGAATACTGCATGAAAACTTCCTGCGTGGGAGTCAGAAGGACATTGCAGCCAAAGTAAAACAAGCTTCTGCTGTTTTAACAACTAATGCAAATGGTTTCCTTTTGCATCAGTGTTGTTGGCACAACAGTCCCACAGACATGGAGTAACAAGCTGCTTCTTTTCTATTTCTTATACTCTTTCTAGAAAGAGAACTTAGGGCATGAGGTCAAACTCTGCCCTCATCAGAAAAGGCAGAATAGTTAAATGAAAAAGCTTTAGCATCTGCATGACTTAAGGAAGTGACATTCAGCCCCACCCGTGGTTTTTTGTTGTTGTTGTTGTTCTAGCAAAGCCCTGCACTCAGTGCACATCAGTAATGTGGGAAAACTGGAACAAGAAGGCTCCTGGCAAGGACATGCCCAGAGATGGCATAATAAATCTCTCCCGTTGCACCTATGTTCAGAAGAACCACACATGTTCCTGTAATAACAGTGTTTTTCTAATGAAAGTAGGTGAGTTAATTGTGTCTACGAAAAATTAGATTGCTGCAAAATATTGGTGGACACAACTAGAACCAAAATTTGACCCTTTTATGCATGAGTCTTGCTGAAGATGTGGAAAGGGCTTTGGCACTTCTTGGCATGTATTCTTGTAACATTTAAAGCAATGTCGTGCTCCTCTAGGTCCTCTCTATGGGGTGTGCAGCTTGACTGGGTTTTGGGGTCTAGTGAAACTCCATGTAATGCAATGCATAACCTCTTTTTCCACCTTCTGACTTACCTGCCAGAAGCTAGGTTTCCTGTACAGGCACAGCTCTTACCTCTGTTTCACGTGATGACACTTTTCTCCCCAAAATGTGTTTTTATTTTGTAAATGTGGGAGCACTGCTAATGGGATGAGATTGTAGCTATGGGAGGTCGTGGACATATTTTCAGTGGCAGAATAGAAGGAAAGATATTTGTAAGCTTCTGCTTTGTGCTCTTTTGTGGACCTAAACAAGTGATCACACTTCTCAGCAAAGAAAGGAGCTGGTTATAGGAGAGAGAAATTGATGTTTCAATTGCAGATTTAATTTGGAAGTTGCTTGAGCAGTGAGTCTGGAAAATGCTCTTCTGTGGCACAAACATGTACAAATCTAGTGCTGCATCTAGTGCTGCATCTAGTACAAGCTCCACAAAATGACATACCCCATCGAGTGAATACTGACCGTTCCACTAACAGGAGCTGAAGTCACTCAGGCATCAGATGTCATATGGTGCTTACATTTTTTGTTCTGTTTAAAGATTTCAGAATGAGATTGAAGAGTAGATAAAACGGCATTAGGGCTTACCTTTTGCCTTCTATCCAGAGAGTATTTATTTTTCCTTGTGTGAGTTGGTAGACAAAAACTTTGAGGACAGTGCTCTTGAAAGATGAGGTCACATATTTTTCCATCAAAGCATACACATTTTTTGATGGATCATTTTTCATCTGTTATTACCCAGTTACATGACTTATTCAAGTGCAGCTCTGGAGTGCCTTAAACTGATGAAAGTCTGCTGCACTCTGCTCCTTTCCAGGTTGTACTCCTCCTCTCCCTCAGGTCAGCACTTGAACTACACTGTTGGGCCTGTGCTTCTCCTTGTCCCTTCCATATCACTGTGAGCCTTTCCAGCAGTCACTGAACTGCATCTGGCCCTAGAATTGTCACTGGACCTGGTCATGACCTGCAGCTTGACTTCTCAGCTTGACCTTGGACCTCTCATTGTAGACTTCTCTGACGATTCCTTCTCCTTCCCTTCCATTGACGACTTCCCTAAAGCAGTTTTTCTGTAATTCAGTCCAAATGTCCTCCAGCTCCTAAGGGGGACCAAACCAAGGTGTGGGCTGTGAGGTCCTCCAGCAGATACCAAACATTAATGCACCACCACAGTACCCTCAAACACCCAGAGCTCTTGTGACACTCTGAAGCAGTTCTTGGGCTTCATAGAGGCCCATGTTCCTTAGGACCCTGGTTCTCATTGCTCTTCATTACACTTTTCTTTGTTCAAAATCCTTTCCACTTTTTTTTTTCTTTTTTTCTTTTTTTTCTGCTGTACTGACTAAATGCAGTTATCCTGGGGCAAAAGACCCCCAGGATAACTGCATTTAGTCAGTACAGCAGACACGTGCCTGTTAACAGATTGCTTGAAGAGACCTTTGGTTTGGATTGTACCATTAAGCTTGTTGTTCATTTGGACTACTGCACCTTGGGCTCTTGGGCCATCACACAATAGAATTTGAAGCTGTAACCCTCCCCGTCCATAACGGGAAAGGACAAATGTTCAGATTAATGTGATGAAATCATTATGGACTTGTTCTAAGAATCTTTATCAATCCTGGTTTCATTTTAATCCATATCTGGGGGAATGGAGCTGTACTTACAGGTTTTGGATGCAGATGCAGCTAAGTAAAGGAAACAAAGAGCTGAGGTTATTTCCACAAAAACCAAGATTCTCACCAAAGCATCATTAAAATGATCAGATGGGAATTGAACTTGTGTGAACTCCGGCAGTTGCTCTTTAGTGTCAGCCCTTTCACAAACTATTACTATTTGGATGGGAAGAAAACAAAGAAGCAGTGAAGAATTGATAATCTGCTTTATAAACACTTAAAAGTTTAACACTGTAAGCCTTTCTGAAACCCTGTGAATTGATGCAGCAACATTTGAAATACTGTCATAAAAGGCAGAGGAAGAAAAATTCTTATGCATTCCCTCTGGCTTGTTGTTCTGCTTGGAGGCATGGTTGTTCTTAGAAATATTTGTTTAATCTTTCTAAACTTTCCAAGTAGGTAGCCTCATGTCCAAAGCAAGCCTTATTCAAGTGCTGGCCTTATATATATATATATGCCTATTACATATATATGTATACTAAAAAACAAACAAACAATAACAACAACAACAACAACAACAACACAACATATCTATCTATATGAGCATTTTTCCCCAAACCATCTAACCTAAATCTTTCTGTCTGCAAATTAAATCATTTTCATCCTTTCTACCCTCTTTGTAATGAACATTAGCACACTGGAAGACTGCTTAGTTTTCTATCTTCCAATGTTCTTTTCCAACTTTTCCTCTCAGTGATCTCTTCTCCACTTCTAATTCTTTTTCTCTTTATGACTACCTTAATTTGTGCATATCGTTTTTCTTAAAACATGGTATGTCAAGTTCGACAAATATCCCAGCACCAGCCAGAATGGAATAATTATTGTAGGAGTTATCTGTAAAACAAAAACAACAAAACAAAACAAAAGAGCCCTGTGATGCAGCAGCAGTGAAGGTTATGTATTTTTCTAGGCAATGTGGGGAAAAGTTTATTCCATTCCACTCTTTTTTAGTAGCTGCTTGCTTCTGATCCCCTGTAGCCTGCTCTTCCTATCCCAGAAACTTCCTTAGCTATGATTCCCCTCTGTCTCTGTTACCTTGGTAATGTGCCAGCATGGGTTATTTGAGGACACATCTTGAATTTTCACTAATGTTAAAAAGGTGCAGATTGTCTGAAGTATAAGTTTTCTGTGTAAAAATACAATACCAATACAGTTTTAACATTTTCATTAATGAGCTGGATGATGGGACTGAATGCAACCTCAGTGAATTTGAAGACTGCAACATTGGATGGAGCAGACCAAGTAGTTGTGCTGCTGTTCAGAGGGACTTCAGTGAAACAGAGAAATGAGCAGAGAGGAAGCTCTAAGTTTGTAAAAGCAAAATGTGGATCCCATCACCTGGGGAGGAATAACTCCTCCCCAGAGGAGGAATAAGACCTAGTACAGAGACCAGAGTACAGAGAAAGACCTAGTGGCTAACAAGTTGAATATAAAACTGTAGTGTGTTCTTACAGCAAAGAAGGCCAACAGCATCCTGAGCTGTATGAGGAAGAGCATTGCCAGCAGGTCAAGGAAGGTGAGTCTTCCCCTCATCAGTGGTGAGACACATTTGGAGAGCTGGGAGCTCTCCAAAGCTCTCCAGAGCTCTCCAGAGCTTTGGAGATTTGCCTTTCTTCTATCATGTAATGATCTACACTAGTCTTTAATTCTCTCTTGTTTTTCCTTCTCCCTTTGAATTTAAGCTGTTCTGAATTCCGTCCCCATCCTCCAAACTGCTCATAGGTTGCCTTAGTTCTGTCCATCATTGACAGATTTTGTATACATGCTCTCTATTTTGCCCTTCAAATTGTTAATATTGAATGGAATCTGACCCCAGGACAGTCTCCTACTCCTCTTCCTTCTCTGTCAACAACTTTGAAATGTCTTCTGATTTTAGCAGTGGTAATTCACGTAGGACATGTTTTTTAGCTGTACTCTAGGTCACTGGTCTTCAACCTGCCTGTGGGCAACTGTACAGGAAAAGTTTCTCACCTGTGGGCCTTGCTTCATTTCCCAATCAGTATAAATTCAGGTGGTCACCAGAAAGGTGTTATATACAAACAACAGCCAGCCATACCTCTCTTAAATTACCTGTGATAATTCTTAAACCCAATCAAACTCAATTTCCCACTGCAAATGGGGGAAAACCAGGTTGAGCAAAGGTAGTTTAAATGCAAGATCAAATCCACTTGGATTCCTAAAGGCAAGCCTATGGCTTGCACCAGAAAAGACTCCACTTCCAGAGCTCTGATTGTGTGGCTGGGTCCACACCTTGCTAAGGAACACTTCTGGGTATGCTGATGCTGTGCAAAGCCATTGGCACAGTTGCTGTGGCTGATGTCCCTTGTCTCTCAACATACTATTACTATTACTATTACTATTACTATTACTATTACTATTACTATTACTATTACTATTACTCTCCCAAACTCAAGACTTTGGAAGGCATAGATGGGGTTTCACTTCAAAGGAGCTGGACCTTGGATCTTTGAAGCACATGTGTGCACAGTATTTGAAGTAGCACAGGTTTCTGACATGCTTTTTTGCTAGAACTACATAATTTGGGAGATGCTCCTGTGTATTCACTTAACATTGGCCACTTAAATCTAGTGTGTATTCAAGGAGGCTTATCTCTGCAGGACTTCTCTTCAGTGAAGGGAAAGAGGTCCTTGAACAGGCATTACAGGGCACTTAAATTCATTTCTGCTCTGATTCAGCCTCTGCAAGCATCTATCTGACTCTGTTGATTATAAAGCAGGGGCCTGGGAATGCTAACTCAGGTATTCAAGGTCAAGCATTGCCCTACCTCCTTGAGTCCTGAGTCCTTATCTGGAGAATTGTTGCCATTTGTTGTTGGCCTTTTCAGTTTAAATGATTGCTTAGTATGCCTTTTGACTTGAACTTTTTTTTTTTTTTTTTTTGGCAAAATATACTGGCAAGCTCAGCATTTGGTCAGCTGTTTCAGCAGGAGTACAGAGCTCAGATGGTAGGCCAGGCAGGATTTGTTTTTGTTGTAATGACAGTAATAATGTTATAAAATAGTAGCTGTCCCTTCATGGGGTAAGAGACCCTATGTACACAAGTGATGGGAGATCCAAATAGCCAGAGAACCAGAGGAAAATGTAAGTTACAAACCATCTTGGCTGAGGTCACACAGCAAGTCAGCAGAGTTAGGACCAGCCAGGTCTCCTGATGACCAGCAGCAGTTAGCTACATTGCCTTTCTAGATGCTGATCCTGCAAAGCTGTACATACAAATTGAATCCCAACAGATCACTTGATAGAGTTGGTCAGGTATTTGCTAGGGTTGTTACATACTGGGAAAAATAAATGAATAAATAAATAAAGCCATCTCTGGAGACCAAATGTGGTTGCTCGTGTGATTGGCACTCAGAGAGCTCAAGCAGCAGCTGGTTTGTATGTACCTGCACAACACACAAACCACACCTTGCTCCACACCTGGGGTGGGGGGAAGCTGGTTCCCCTTTAGCTAACTCACACAGTGTTGCTGGAAGCCTTCTGATACTTGCTTTGTATGGATATGGTGTATTTCATGGACCTACCTACACATCACTAAAAACTGGTGTTGCTTGCTGTGTAACAGGCTCACATGCCTCAAAAACAAGTGGTTTTACACAAAACTGGGGAGAATGGCAGATGACTTACTACCTTGTCCCTTTAAGTCTTGGAAAATGCCAGCACCACCACAGCTGCAATGAGTAGAAATTTCATTACCAGAGATGCAGAGGGGGGCTCCTCTAGCAGGCCAGAAACAGATAAATCTCCATGAATTTATTGGTAAGCTAGTGCCTTTAAGCTATCATATGTAAAAAGGATGCGGTTTAAATAGCATCCAGAAAGTTATTTGTGGAACAGGAATTAGCTGGTTTCAGCAAGGATCTGCCCTTCCAAACTGGGCTCCGAGTGTAAAGGCTGTGACAGAATTTAATGCTTGGAAAAATAATACTTGTGTGAATCAAGTGCTGAAGTGGTACAAGTATCCATATTTTGTCTAAAATTGTGAAAAGCCTTAAGGAAAGGATCAGTCATTTCTTTTTAAAGTGGTGTTAAAGTTCACCCACACTTGTACAAACAGCAGCACGCAGGTAATGCTGCATGCCACCCTGTTTCTCCTGGAAAAAGTAGAAAAGTTTAGTTTTATTGCTGGGTTAAGTATGTACATGCAAACATGCTAACCAAAGTGAGGCAGACACCAGAGACTCTCTTGGCCCAGCTGGGCACAGGGGGCCAAGGGTTCCCTCAGCCCTGCTCTGCAAATGCCAGTGGGGCTTTGCTGAGGCTGCTCAGGGCCCTCCCTGAGCATCACCAACACCTGTGACCTCTCCCACACCTGCATGGGGCTGCTCTGAGTGCTACTCCAGCCCCACAGTGTGGGGGATTAATGTTAATGGGCTCCTCTCAGCCTCACTGGAACCACAGCCCACAAGGGACAGAAGAAGCTGTTGTGGGCCTGCACGCAGCCCTGGCTCTCCCTGCTCCTGCATGGCTGATACGGAGGTGAGGCGAGGCCCCGGCATGCCAAGGTAAGGCAGAGGTTTTTTCCAAGCAGCATATTAATTAGGGTACTTGAGGCCTCGGATCAACCCTGGGCTTGTGCCTGGGGAACCGGTTCTTGGGAGAGGCGGGATGGGGAGGTTGTGGGGTTTTTGTTGTTTTGTTTTGTTTTACCTGAGCTGTGAATGACTTTCAGTGCCCTGTTTAGTCAGCTGTGGCTGATTATATAAAGTAACCCCCTGGCTTTTTGTATAACATATAAAGCTTATCACTTTTTTCCAGCCGCTTCAGCACAGTGTGCTCATTAAAGCACCCCTCTGTCGCTAAAAAAAACAACTGCCTGCTTTTAGTGTTAAAGATGTGTGTTTTGTGCCTGTGTGTGTCAGGTGGGTACCGGTGAGGCCCTGGTGACTGAGGCGCTGGGCAGCATGCTCTCCCCTGAGGGGCTGCCTGTCCCTGTACCTGGCCCAAACAGAGCAAACTTGTAATCCTGTTTTTTCCAGATGGCTCCCTCTAGCTATGTTTTAATGGCAAGGTAGAAACAGTGGAGAGAAATGGAGTGGAGTGCCTTGAAGCCCCTCCATCACTGATTTCTCACAGTCTTAATATGGAGAAAAATAGAGGCGTCGGCCTGTGTAACTGCTGTGGGTGTCTGTAGCATGTAATGCAAGTGCTAAAATGAGGAATAAGGCTTTTGGTACTCTGTATTTAGTCAGCCTACTGAGGGATGGCTCAGAGGATGCTTCAGACACCTTAAATTAGGATCTGGGTGTGAGCTGGCTCCCTGAGGAAAACCCTGCTACAGGAGCTGGTGGCTGAATTCACCAACGGGGCTGAGTAACTCGAACATCTCCGGGTGTTCCAAATGGTTCTGGGTCTAACACGTTGCACTTTGCAAGCACTAAGGAAAACTTATTTTGCTTTGGGTTAAAAATAAAAGCCCAGTGTTGTGGGGCTCTGCGTGTGAATGCTGATCAGCCATTGGGGTGGCCCCACAGCAGCCATTTTGGCTCTTCTCAGGCCAGAGAGGTGCAGACAGGCGTTTGGGACCATCTAACAGAGAAGGTGTGGAGGTTGAAGCAAAACTTCATCTGCCTTGTGCAAAAAGAAGAGCAAATCTTCCCAGTAAAACTTTGACCCCTCAGTTATGGGTGCTTGGTTGTCAACAGTGTGAATGGCCCCTGTGCTACTAGACAAGTAACAGGCTGCTGTGGATCCTCTCATGTCTAGTAAACACTTCGGTACAGTGGGTTTTTTAAGAGCATCTTCATCCTTTGCCCAGCTGTCTATCCTGTGAAACCCACAGGAGCTTCCTGTCTTTGAAACCTCTCCTGCTCTGTCAGCCTTGGCTGAAGTTTGCCTGTGGCTATTACAGCTGAGGACAGGCAAGTGCATGTTTTATTATTCTATATCTTCCCCCAGTGTACTTTTTAATGTGTGTGCATATATACTGCCACTCCTGAATCAATTTCATGTTGAATCTTCAATTTAGTTTAACTGGCAGAGATGGGAACTTGGAGGCTTTCTTTTCTTTTTCTTCTGACTTGTTTCCATTTACTGTTTTATGAATGTTCCATTGCTCAATAATGGGAGGTGGAAAATGAAATCCCAAGATCATATTTTAAAGGATGTTAATGACTGTGAATGTAACCAATATAGTTAATAACAGTCCAGGCAGAGATGGAAGACCGTTCTCTTCTTTTGACTAAAGGCCAACATAGCTTTCTGATTATCCCTTCTAGAGAAGGATCTGGATATTAAGGGATAAGTCATACTAAGTATTTCCTTCTTAGACTCCTTATTCACTTATGCCTACTGCTTTTTTGTCATCCTTAAAGGTGTTGTTTTGCCTGTTTTGAATTACTTTAAAACAAACAAGTCTTTTAAAAAAACAGCTTTTAAATCCATGGAGATACTTTCTAAATTCTTTTGATTAAAGGGGTCAGGTTTTTCTTCTTTTCTGAAACAAAAGTAAGAGTAGCTCCTAATTTGGAGGGTGAAAGCGAGGAACAAGGACTCTGGGCTTCAGAAAGCTCTGCTTGGTGGAGGGAGAAGTGAACATTCAGTTTCCTTGTGCTTTGCTGAGTTAAACTTAGAAATATGGAGGCTCAGCAATGGAATACCATGTCACAGATTCCAGTGCAGAATTACTAAGAAAAAAAAAAAAAGTACTGTTTTGTTTCCATAAACCAAAAAGCAGTAGAAGTTATTTTAAGCTTAGGGCAATGAGAAGATAAGGAAGTATCGGGCAGAGAGAAAAACAAAACCCCTTAGGCTAATGAGCCCCTTGCCTCCAGGTTTATCTTGGCTCCACCTCTCTCCTTTGTCATTGTATTCGTCAGTCTCCTCCTCCAGTCTAGCTGCCTCTTAACCTCATTAATACTTCACTTTGATGGTCTTAAGTTCTTGACAATTTACTCCAGATGTTTGCTACTTTGAATGAAATAGATTTCCCAGATTTCCTGTTTACTCTTAATGTCTTTTGTCTCTTTCTTTTTCTTTGAAAGTGTGACAATTTTTTTAACCTCTTAGCAATCTGAATATGTGAGTCTACTGTTCCACCCCCCTCCTCCTAGCATCCTACTGAAACTTTGAATGCCTTCCTTAGAACGACGCTCCTTGTTGTCATCTTCTTACAAGATAACCTTGCTCTTCTTTCACCTTCAGTTCTGAACATGTGAAATTCTGAACTCTACTTTATTTTTTCTTCTCTCCTGCTGGACAGACACATGCGTGTACTACATACATGGAAGAATCATAGGGAAAAAAATCCCACTTTTTGATGTACTTCAAACCAAATGTTCTTATAACCTGGGATAGCCCACGTTGTTCATCCCATTGGGTGCCTTCCATGGATGAATTACCTGGAGATACTTGAGTAGAAGTAATGGGCTTGCGTCTCCTTGTCGAGCTGCTCGAGGCACACAGCTCGGGGCTGCTCTTGGTGGTACCGACACAACTGCCTAGAGCACGAGTGTGGTTAGAGCAGTGCAGCTGACCTGGGCAAGGCCGTGCTGTTGGAAGTTCCCGTTATAGCAATAAAAACGTGTCCACTTTAAAGTGCTTGTATGGCTTTAATTATTCTGTTGTTTTCTTTAAAAATAAAACCAAAAACAAAACAAACCTTTAAGTGAACCAGTTCTTCAAGTACAAAAGCTGTGCCTAGACCAGGCCTTAGGCCTCAGTCTTGCAAACACTTTCACACGTGCTTAACTTTACCGCTATGAGTAATCCTATTGATTTTAAATGGCACTACTGAGGCAATAAAGAGTGGATTTGTATTATCTGGGGCTTACCGTGGGCTATGTTAGAAGTCAGTCTTATGAAATGAATGATTATGTGGGTGCAATAGGAGTGTCCAGTCCAGGATTTAGTTAAAATGTACTCTTCCTTATAGACTTCCTTGGAAGTATTTAGCTGTCTTGCGTGCTCTTCTAAGTGCTGTCTCTTGAAGGCCATTCATTTTTTTTTTAACTGGTGACTTTTGTTATGATGTCCTTTAAAATAAATACTCATGTAGCACTTGGTGTACTGTGGCTTTCCATCTCTTCTTGGTCAACTGTAACCTTCTATTGAGGCCAATCCCTGTGTTGGTGCCTTTACAATGGCATTTTCTGGTTTCTAACACTGGGTGTACTCATGCTGCAGCTTTCCAGCCTCTGCAGCTCTCTTCTATCCAGCTGCCTTTTTTCACAAAACTTGTAGCAACGTGACAGCTCTGAAACTCGTGTCTCTCTATCAAATTGAGCTGAAAGCAACCAACTCATTCAAAAGGTATTAGAGATGCATGCTTATGCATACCATGATCATATATACGTTATTTTTAAAGGAAGTCAGGCAGGGAAAAAAAAAAGTGATTTGATTAGAGAGAGATGCATTTGAATGTTTCATGAGCTTGAAAAAATGACTGCGTGGCTGGTCTTACAAATATGTTTTACCCCAACTCATCCCCATTGAGGAGAGCAAGGGGAGGGCTAGTTTTAATCCAGAACATAGGTGGACAAACTGTTTTGGAAGTCACAGAATAAAAATCCACCTCTTAGTACTTCAACAACATAAGCAGGCTTGGCATTAGGGCTTAAAGATCTGCACCAGTTGCCAACACGGTGAGTGAGTCATTTCTGCTCAGGTGCTTGCTGGAGAAGGAAACCTTTGAGTTCTGCTTAGTTAGAGAAATACTTGGGGGAAACAGCCCTGTTGTGTTAAAGCACCAGCAATCTGACATCATAGCCAACTTTGTCCCAGCTGGCTGTACTGCAGATCATTAAAGGGAAAGGGTGTTTCATGCACTCCGGCCTCTTTTCTTCTTTGTTTAAAAGGAGAGATCCTTGAATTTTTTATTTTTTATTTTTTTTTAATTAAAAGTCAAAATAGCAAAAACAAATAAAAAGAAAACAAATGAAAAAATGCACACACACACCAAAAAAAAAAAAATAAATAAATAAATAAAATGAAGAGGGATGAAGAAGAGAACATTTAACTTCAGCCAGAGCATGTAGGGGAGGAGTGGTCTGTGTGAAGGGTTTTATTCCTGACAGCTGGAGTACCTGCGTGTTGCACAATCCTATGTGTTACCATTCCCAGTCTTGCACAGCAGGTGCCCTTAATGCAGCAGCTGTGCTGTGACACTCGTGCAGGGAATGTGACACCTTTGGCTGGCAAGAACCTAACTCTGCAGTCTGGCACAACTTGGGGCAGGATCCCCACTGAGTTCTGTGTAAGCTGGTCAGTACCGATGGTCGTGGCTGAGGCATGGGATTCGTGCTTCGTTGCAGGATGCCCTGAGGAAGCAAGGGTGGGGGTGTAGCACAGCAGGTGAAAATTAATGAAGCCCAAGTCTGTCACTTGCTTAATGAAGTCTTGGAAAAATTGCTTTGCGCTTGCCCATCTCACTCCTTGGATTAGTTTTGGCACTTTGGATTCTTGGCCCTGTCTGGGTGGGTGCTTTGCAGGAGAAGCCTTCAAGACCTGCAGGAATTACAAGATTGATGATGATAACCTGCATATTCATTATTGTTTCCCAGCCTGTGTGAGATGGCCTCGTTTGAACCCGGTTTTCATGTTCAGTTCACAAGACAAATATCAAAAATCCAAGCTTTGGTAACAGGTGTAGGAAAGCGGCATCTACTCTGATGTTATTCCTTTTGTTGTTGAACAGGGAGTGCTGCCAGTCCTGTTCGCCCTGCTCTGTTTTTAGGAGATCTGTGGTGCTCTGTGGATTGAGGTTATAGCTGGTTTTCCTCCCT
Source organism: Anas acuta (assembly GCF_963932015.1). Lineage (NCBI taxonomy): Eukaryota > Metazoa > Chordata > Aves > Anseriformes > Anatidae > Anas > Anas acuta. The sequence goes on from NC_088997.1 coordinate 7,474,702, forward strand.
CTATACTGCAAATCCAGACTTCTGGGTGCTCTTTGACCCTCTCTGGTGAGAGATGGGGATCCTGGCTGTTGGACAGCCCAGGGGGCTGCTGCTGGCCTTACTCCTCCTAAGTATTGCTCTTGGGGCACGGCCACTGCTACTGCCAGAACTTGAGGCCCCAGCTCAGCCCCTGTTGATGCTGTTGCTGGCTTGGATGCCTCCTTTGCAGCTTTCTGGTTAGACAGTTGTTAGCTGCAAACCCAGGCTATGGAAGATGGGTCACTGCTTGTCTTAGTTGTTCTCCTCTGTCTCTTTGTTTGATCTTCAGTGATTTTTGGAGGTGAGTGTGGAGGGAAGTGCAATGGGGTAGAAATAATGTTAACTTTGGGAATGAAACAAAAAACTTTTTTTTTGGATCACAGTCTTTGATTAGATTAGGACAGAGTTGTGTGTCCACATGAAGCTGAATCAGTGAATTCAGATCTGAAGGCACCAGCATCCTAGAAGAGATCAAATGAAACTGAAGCACAGGATAGAAAAAATGTCTTTACCAGGTTGTCAGAGATTTACAACTTTGTAAATTTTTGTCAGTTTTGCAAATCAGCTGTTCTAGATTTTCACTATTAGCCTACAAAATAGTCCATCCCTTTTTCTGTCTCCCACATACCCTTCAGGTTCTGCCCCCAAGGAACAGCATCAGCCAACATCTTCCACTTGGGACCTTCCCCTATTCTGTGCTGTCTGGCGAAACAACACAGTAGAATTTTTAAAGAAGAGATGTTGGTTACAAACTACGCATAATGGGCATTTAAAACATAGAATTTGCTAATACTTCTCTTTATAACTCTTGCATCTAGAAGTCCCAGCTGTGATCCAGGGTCTTGTTGTGCTAGACATTATGCAAATACATATTTTGTACAAACAGGATGATGCAATCGCTTGGAAAACTTTAGAATCAAAGCAGAGAAAGGGCAAGAGGGGAAAGAAAAACACATGGAGTGAAGTGACTTCTTCAGGGCCATGTGGCAGGTCACTGGCAAAGGCAGAAATAGCAGTGGGTCTCCTGAGTCCCAGGCAGGTCCTTACCCACCACGGAGTCCTGCCTCTTCTAAAAGCACCCCCGTCCCTTCCCAGTGCTCCCCAGCCGCTCTTAAATTCTGTCGCAGAACTGGAACGCCGAAGTGGGTCCTGCTAATTCAATTTAACCTTTGTTTGTCAAACCGCTTGCCTCCCCAGAGCGGCGTGGCTGCGCTGTGTTGCTGGGAGCTGAGCTGGCTTTGTTTGGTTTCCAGAAAGGAAATGGAGCACGGCAGAACCGCCCGTGGAGCGGAGCAGAGCTGGGATGCTGCACTGAACCATGGAGATGCCATAGCAGGAACAACTCGTGGTTGCAAACCAGGCTACCCGGTTTTAAGTCACATCCAACTTTTTTTTTTCTTTTTGAGCCAGGCAACTAAATATTTCTGAAGCTTATTAAATTAACCAGTTAGACCAAGGCAATATACAAGGTATAGAGGCCAAAGAAAGCAGCGTGGGTGTAACTTTTTGAAGGAGAATTATAGTTGCTGCTGATCATGCTGTTACAGTAAATGTTGTGTCAGTGTTTCCATTATTGGTCTTTTTTTTTTTTTTTTTTCTCCTTCAGTGAGTTGTTCTGGGGCTGCATGAAAAGGTTTCCACGTGCTGCAAAATGTAATGTGAAACCAGCAAATCTGTTACCCAAGGAATCCCCATGGTTTAGACTAGGAAGAAGCATCTGAAAGCTGGCATCTGAACCCGATGCTGGGCACCCAAAATTCTGGGGTAGTCCAGTCCGTGCTCAGCTCTCCCTGATGTGAAATGTAGTCACTTTGGTTCTCGCACAGTGTCTAAAGAGGTGACAGATCTTCAAGTTGGGTAAACATCTCTGGTTCATCTCTGATACAAACAGAGCTTGGCTGTGTTTGTGATTTGGCTTGCGCTCTTCACATTGCATCGCTGTGTGGGGACTCTGCGGCTGACAGTAAGATGCTACACAAGATGCCGGTCGTACTGCAAAGACCTTCTGTTACTGAGTAAGCTTTGTGTGTCAGCCCACGCAAACGTGCTGTACTTGATTAATCGTGTTCATTAGGGTTGTATTTTCAGGCAGCCGAGAACAGGGCTCCCTTATGTTGGGCACTGTGCAGATCTGGAGAACCAGCAGTGCTTTGTTTCCTGTGTGACGTGCCAACGTCTTTCTCCAGGCCAAGCCTGCTTTCTAATTCAAGTGACAAAATTAGTGAAAAACTGGTTTGCGTCTTGCTCTTCCATCCGCCTGGGCATGTTTTGGGAATCCCTTAGAATGACTGAATTCAGTGGTTTAAGCTTTTTTTTTTTTTTTTTTATTGCACACCTCCCACAATAACTCTGAAGCAGCTTCATAATGGAAATGCTGACACAACACTATCGCCTCAGCCCCAGGAGTGTGTTCCACCTTCTATTGTTTGCCTTGGCCTCTGTGTATTGTATACTGCCTCAGTTTAATTGGTTAATTTAATAAACTTCTGAAGTGCTGTATCAGTTGTCTGGCTTAGCTTTCATCCACTAGCCTGATGAAGAACGTATAAGTTTCAAAAGCTTTCCTGTATGAAGTTAATCAAATAAAAGGTATCTCCTACTGTACACTGCATGTATGTCTTGGAAAGACTGCTTGAACCAACACGTTTTTACAATTAAAAAGCATTAAAAAAAAAATCCTAAAAAATCTTCGTTTAGCTAATGTTCCAGGTCTGACCCGCTTAACTTCGGTTAAAAAAAAAAAAAGTTTTTTGTTTTTAAGGGTGTTCAGTACTTCAGTAGCCCCATCTGAATTATTTGCCAGGCCAAACTGTACTTTAGATGGTCTCTTGGGGTTGGAAAGGAGGAAGAGAAGTGGGGAAAAACATAATTAAAATGATTTGAAGGTATTACAGAGGAGAAGTCTGACACAGGGCTTAATTGCAAGACTTGGGTGATCTGTGCTGAGTTTCTGGCTCTTGCCAAAGCCCTGCATAACCATGAGCAGGTCCTTCAACACCTCTGTGCTCCGTTCCTAATTTGGATGTCTTTCTATCTTTTTCCCCCCATTTTGTGCATCTCATTAATTGAGGTTTTGAGATGTGGGGATCGTATGCTACAGTGGGGCTCTCTGTTGCACGAGCTGTGATAACAGCAAGGCAGAAAGCTCGGTAGGTCTCGCAGTGCGTTTCCACGGCGGGTGCAGTACGGCCTCTTTCGGGCCAGGGCAGAGAGCACTTAAGAGAGGCCTCATGTGCCACACATGAGGGAGAATTTATCTGCCTTCAGCCAGCCACGAAGTGCAATGCACATGTAACATGAGTCCAGCTTTATCTATTTTAATCCCCAGTTTGAGCATCGCAAGATTTAGGGGTATTCATCTATCAGGAGTGATTTAGATATACTCGATCATGCCTCAGGGCAGGGGAACAGCCTAGGTTACCTCTTGATATCCCTTCCAGCCCTGTTTTTTTTATGACTCTATTAGATCTGACAACAACAGAGCCGTATACTTTGTTCCAAAGGATTCTTCCATTAATTAGTACTTTGTGGTGCACAGCTCCTCTTCCCTTGAGGAGCTCTAAGAGGTTGACAAGTGCTAATTAAGTCCTACAAGAACTGGTGTGTTGGGTAATTATTATTTTACAGGTAGAGAAACTGAGGTGCAAATGTAACCCACAGGAAGTTTTGGGACAGAATCTCGCTCCGATGCTTAGCATTTTAGCTACTTAAAATTCTTGCCGAGCCGTGCCTCTGGGCTGTTTTTGCCAATGGAGAATACTGCTGGTGCTTCCCTCCTCCTGCCCACATCTGAGCTAGCCAAAGCTCTAACAGGCTCGGCAGCCACATTTGGGCTGCATCAGTGTCAGAGGGGGGCTGCTAGCAAAATAAATCTGGCCTGGGTGCCAAAAATAAGTTTATTTTCTCTCTATTTCTAGGCTTTCTGTACTTGTAGAATTATACTGCCTTTAAAGGGGAGCTGCCCCAGAGTCCCAAATCAGGCCTTCTGTACTGGGAGGGAGGTAACCTCTGGCAGTCTACGTTACTCAAGGGTAATTTTCAGTCAAACATTTACCCGTGTAATTAATCTGCTTCAGAGTTCTCCGGTGTGAAGTGGCATGGCCAAGTGGCATTTGAGAACCCTTTAAGAGGAAATGGGATGACTGGTTTAGTTCTGGGTCAGTACAGCAGGAGCCATCAAGCCAGGCTGGTACCTGGGTCAGTGGTGTTTAAGCTCTGTTCAGCCCACAATGCCTGGCTAAAGGGGGGTCTCCAGGTATGGAAGATGAGGTGTGGCTGGAGTGATTTCCTTTGTCCTGTACTAGGGTTATCATCTGCCTCTGTCTACAGTACTGTACTAGAGCCATAGGAGAGAGATCATGGTAGTAGAACTAGCATGGAAAAGCTGCCTCTTGTGCCCCAGGACACCTGTTGGCAAGGTCAGCCTTTGTGTGGAATTCCAAAAAAACCTGCAACTTCCAGGAATAGTAATATTTATTGTCCTCAGTCAAACTGTGTCCTGAATCTCCAGCAATTCCACTGACTTTCTTGGGTCTGTGTAGGCTGTGCACAAGGATCTGAATTTGATCTGTGGATTCTGGTGAAGCAAATTTAATTCCACTAGTCCAGTCCTCAAGCCTGCCATCTGCAAATTATCCCCACGAATTGACCCCTTAGGTCTGTGCTCACAGAGCAAGAGCAAGTTCACCAGGGCTTTGCCTGGCTCCATCCGAGACACGCAATGCATGCTGGCAACCCAGGAAGCACCAGGATTTGTGTGCTCAATGTGATGTAGGGGAGCTGGTTAGGCAAGTTAAACTCTGATTTGTAGCTTCCATGTGATAGAAATACTTGTCCTGTTTTCACTGTCCGGCTCTGTCACGCTGCTGCACATCAATTCCCTTCGCTCTTTCAGGGTGTGGTCTCGATTAATGTTTGCACACTGTAATTTGTGATGTTGCTCAGTTTAACAGGACAAAATTTGCCAGTCCAAACCCTGTCTTGGTGCGAGGGTGAGGTGCTTATTAAGATCAGGTTTCTTTCGTGATCAGACATCTGTCTCTTGTAATCCCACAAGCCAAATTTGTAGCGCAGCTTCGCACGGCAGCAGTGGCTGGGAGATAATGGGCTGGTTACGAGGAGGCCGGGGGGAAGTGGTAAGAACGAGCCCCACAGATATTTCTTGTATGAACATTGTTTTCTCCCTTACGAAGAAGCTTTGTTGGGACGCAATGAGTGAGGCCACACAGGTCAGATTTGCAAGAAGTCTTGTTGCAAACCATGCTGGATGTGCAGATGTTCCTGTCTCCTGTCCGGGTGATTGCACCATGGCTGCTCCAATCACATCTGCTGTGCTGCAGTCTCTGTAGCAGCCTCTGTTTATGGGGAAGGCTACCATAGGGTCACAAGCCTTAAAGGAGCTATTTGTGCAGTTCTGGGTGTTTTTAGCAGTCCCTGTATTTTCAGAGATGGGGCTGGTTTCCTTTCAGAGGCAGCTGCTACATGATGTAGAAGGAGGACGTGCATCTCCCAGCTCTTCCCAAGCAGGCAATCCCGACCCGTTCGGCTGGAGCAGCAGCCAGGTGGGGAGGGAGGTACGGAGTGCTGGGACAGCACCCCGCGTGTTTTCTCATGGTTGAAGAGATGAAAAGGCTTGTGAATGGACATCAGCAGCCTGGCCTCCCCCTCCTTGACTCATTGTGGGCCAAACCTCCTCAAACGCGTGTCCTGCTCTGTTGTGTATCCAAGTCTGGAGTCTGTGCCAGAAGGAGAGGCTGAGTTTATGGTTGTGCAGAGGAATGGGGCTGCTATGGGAAGGGCTGCAGTCGGGAGGGAGGCCTGGTTAAGCCGGAGAGCCCAGCTGGGTGGACTGGCCAGTTGCTCACGGCCAAGAGCTAAAACCGCAGAGCAGAAATGTTCCAGAGCGTTGCTGAGGTGGCCAATGAGTCTGTGTGACAGCCTGGCTGAGAGCTGGGCATCTTCAGCCTGAGCACTCGTGTGAAACCAAACATGAAGCACAGAAGGGGATGGCATCTAACCGGTGTCTGGGGAGGGTGTGCTGAACACCCCCTTCCAGTGCAGCAAGCCCCTCTGAGCGCGTTAGCATCCATCTGGTGGGTAATTAGCTGGCTCTCTAGCAGAAGAATCAGCGAAGGGATCTCTCTTCCCACATCTTGTAAAGTGCTTACTCTAATTTTTGTGACATCCAGCTGCAGGGTCTCTGTGTCTGTCATTACAGACCATTAAACTGCTTCAGACCCGTCTATGTGTTTAAGTAGTTCCTGACCCTTGGGTGACAGTGGCCGAGAGGGATCTGACCTTTTTCCAGTTAAGGAACATTAGCTTGGGTGTAATTAGTCAAAACCTTCCTGGCTAAGGAGGGTGAGCGCTCACAGGCTCCTGTCCTGGCAGGCTGGGCACGGGCAAAAACCACCTTGCACTGCGGCGTTGTGTTGTATTGCACTGCCTTTACAACCTGTTGGGTTGCTCCTGCTCTTACTGGTGAAGGGGAGAGTCTTCTCTCCAGTGAGAATCCCAGTCTCACTTGGGTTTGTGCTTCACTCTTAGTGCTGGTCGGCACAGATCCTCCTGGGAGAGGCAGGAGGCAGCTGACGTGCTGCAGGGAACAAAGCACGCTGCCCTGTCGGCTCCCGAGAGCTGCGAGGGAAAGGTTTCTTAAAAACAAATAAACAAAAAGCGGATTGAGGAGAGGATGATGACACAAGCGGAAGGACCAAAGAAGGGAATAGGCCGGATAAAATATTGTTTGACTCAATGCATAATGCTTCCTTTCATTAAAGGGCCTGTAATCTTTTCTTCTTAATTGAAATTAATTTATTATTTTCAGTTCGAAACTATGTAAGCACTTTCAGGCTGATGACTCTTATTTTTTCAGCTGAAGTGACAAATCCAACATAAATTTGAAATGTTTTTGTTGACCAAAATATGCCTGTTTTCTTTGGGCAGGGATAAAAGTTCCAGCTGAGAAACTCAGCCTGCTTCTAATCTGGACAACACCTTCTGCCTAAGGATACTTTCATTCATAAATAAAAAGACAAATATCTGGATGGAAACGAAACCCAGGAAGTCAGTACGTGCGCTGTCAGAGTTGAGAATTTCATACAAACTGACAAAAAGTGAAATTGAAAGAAACTGGACAGCATGGTGTTAATTAAAACCCTTCGGCGAGCCAAACTTACAGGTTTATTTTCTCAGAGAGAATTAATGATAGCGTGTGTGAAAGAAGCTAGTTGTTCTGATTAGCCTGTCACTGCGTAAGGTGGTGTCGTGACTTCTGTGATGTTATCCCATCTCTGAGGTATCCTTAAGAGCAGTGAACTTCTATAAATCCCCCGAGCTAGAGGTTTGCATAAATCAATTAGTGTGTCTGTAGGAATGCGTGGGGCAGCAGGGCAGGTAGGAGACCTGCCATCTCGGCCACTGGTCCCACGTTATCTCACAGCAATGGTGAGACTGGTGTCTCTGTTGCCTGGTCAAAATGGAAGGGTTTTGAGCCTATTTTGTGCTAAAACAGAATCCTCTGGATACTGCACATGTCCAGGATGAAGATACAAGGCTTTCTTTAATTGTCAACGAGTACTTTCTCCTCACAAAAGGATGACAGGAAAGCATTACAACATTAATTGCTGGCAGAAGCGATTCTCCGAAAGGTGGATCTGGTCTCAGCTGCTTAAATGTTTACTTGCTGGTGCTTGATTAATAGCTAATTAGAGAGATATGATTTTATGTAGTTTTTAAATCTGTGAAATCTTGTGTCATTCAAGGCTGTAATTATTTACCATGCTGGGCTGGACCTGCTGATGGTCTTCACTGATGTCCAAAGAAATAGCTGGCGTGAATATAAGTGTGAGACTCCTTGGAAGGGATAACTTACTGGAGGACTATACAGGCCCATGTGTGCGTATGAAATTAATGAACTGGAACTGGTGTTTTTTGGTTCCTGTACTTTTTTTCCTTTAATGGAAAGTTAGGGGGTTGGTGTCTCTTCTGAGAAAGGTGGAAGGCACGCTTTTGGTTCTTTGTTTTTGTTTTGAAGGAGTTCAGAGCTGAATTTAGGTAGCTAAATAACAGTCAGGCTATTAAAGTGTGTCATGTTAGGTGGCATTTAGTAATGTTGGGACTTCTCCGAAAACTGCAGTTGTGAGGTATCTGACTGCAGGCCAAACTCCTGAGCCATCAGCTCTGGTGCCACCGCGAGCATGCAAAGGGAAGTGCCTTTCCCAGGGGCGCTCACTGGAAGCCACGTCTTTGGGTGTCTGCTGGAACAAATTGTGCTGTAAAGATTCAGTAACGAGTAAATGTGCATTTCTGCTACCCTTTAAGACACTTCCTTGTGTTTGGAAATCTTCCATGAAGTCCTTAAAGGCACAGAAGAAAACGTAAGTAAATTTAACAATGCACATCAGTTCATGCAGAAGGGAAAGGTAAGGGCAGAGGAGTATAATTCTGAAGGAAATCAAAATACACTGGCCTTCTACAAATTCAGAGTAGATAAACTGTTTACCAGTGACTACCTAGTTTGGGAGAGTGATGTATTTTGAAATCCATCTCTAAATAAAAAAGCATTTTGTGCAGTTGCAGTAATTAATGGTTGCTTTCTTGCAATAGCCTCCAGAAAACTAACTCATGCGTTTGACAGCAAACATGAATATGCTTGTAAAACTGAAGGGAATTGTTAGGCTTGTGTGAGCTTGATCACTTAAAAACAAACCAAGAAGCTGAACATGGAAGCATGTTACGACTTAGGGGCTTGATTGAAGTCGATGGGAGTATGTCAGCAGTAAGCCCTATGGAAGGGGTGAGGGCCCGGCTCATTTGCAGCCTCGCCAGCTGGGGCACACGGGTTACACGAATGAGCACAATGTACGTGTTAAAGCAGCACACTTGAGGTGCCGAACTGACCAAGCGACAGGGGGATTTTAAAAGAGAAAGGAAATTGTAACACCTTTATAGGAGATTGCTTTGGAAAATAGGACCTCAGTGTAAGCTGGTGTGACACGATGGTGATGTGCTGAGATCACCGGGCGCTCTTCTAATGTCACTTCCTTCTTCCTCTGACTTCATGGAGTTCCTGTAGGACAAAATCTGATTTATTTACGAGGGTAGAGAAGGGGAGGATTATGACAAACTATGTAAATACTAAAAATTTCAAAAAAGTAAGCAAAAAGGTGATGCAGATTGCCTCTCTCTTTGCATTTGCTTACTACGGTTATCCCATCCAGTAAATTTGCAGGCATGAGTTTTCAGAAGTGTTCATTAGAAAAGCTTACGAGGAACAATAGCCAAAATAAAATAAAATAAAATAATTCTATGGTGCTGCAGATGTTTTTCTTCTATATATCTGGCCATGTATCTCAGGGCTTCTCAAAATTTCTTCTCAGGCAACCTGAATGTTTAAGGTTTGGTCTGTATGTTAGGAAGTTACCAAGGCATCAGTTTTCAAAATATTCTGAACTATAGAAAATTCATACACTGAAGAAAAGGCTATTTATTTGCTTTAAGCCTGTTCATCGAAGCGTAAGATGGCATAGCAACTTGTTGAAGATGAGGTGCATAAAGTATACTGAGAATAATTCATATTATAGAAATTAAATATCTGTTCTCTATCTGCTCCTAATCTGCATCACGGAGTGCAGAACATAGGGTTCTTACAGCCCATATGCATCCAAGTACACCAAACATACTAGTTACTGGGCAATTTTAAATTTTTTACTTAAAGGGATGAAATCTTTATTTGGTTCAGGGGTTTTTGATCTTGCTTAAAGAGAGGTGAATCAGGAATAACTCCACTCTGATCTACCCATTTGGAGAACAGATCATGTGAGCTGTAAATCAACACTTCTCTCCATAGCAGGGGCTTCACATAAGCTGTTCAGAACATCTTTATCATGTTTATTGTGTAATGGTTTGGGTTGGAAGGGACCTTAAAGATCATCTAATTCACCCTCCCCCCCCCCCCACGCTCTCTAATGTTGTTTCGAGCTGCCTCTTAGACCACGTAAGAATGCTTAGTCGCTGGCATTACCTCAATTATGAGTTTGACAATTTCCTGATAGATTGTTTATCAAAGAAAATATTATGTCAATAATGTCTAAAAGCTGTAGCAATATTGCTCCCACCCCAGAGATGTAAATACTGTGTTATCTCATGGCACAGCCTTAAATGACGCCACACATCTTGAAATAACATGTCCAAATGTGTCAGAGGAAGAGATTGTTAAAGCGTTTGCCTTATATTACCTGCCTGCCAGCAAATGGGTGGTGAGAGACCTAGAGTTTAATTTTTTTTTCTCCCCCCCCCCCCCCCCCCATTAGGCAGATCATGCAACTATCTAAACACAGTTCTGGAAAACCTGTTTGCTAGCTTACTCACAGCCCCAAATGGCTTTGGGTTGCAATAGTGCAATGCCTAATGTTTCGGGGGGGGGTGAAGGGAGAGGGAAAAAAACACGGCAAACCCAACCCAGTGCACCTTCTAGAACAACATCTTCCAAATCTGTGAATATTTTGGGGGAGGGATGAAGGTGGGGGGGGAGGGGGAATGGCCTGTGTGTGAAACCACGAATTATATTATGTCTGCCAAACCCCTTTGAGAATTGGACCAACTGTCGGTTCAAATGATTTGTGATTATCCAAACTTTACTCATCAAAGGTTTTTATGAGTTCACTTTGGCAAAGGCTGTGTTTTTCCATGTGGTGAAATCATACACCTGGAAAACATGCAGCCAAAATGGTGTGGAGGTTGAATAACCCTCCTTGTTCTCCAAATGCTCTCGAGTTTTAAGCATCATGGTAGTTGAAGTGTTTGTGGTGCTATAAAATTTGTACAACTTTACTGTAAACCTGACTCTTGCATAACCCTCTTGGCCAGATGATTGGCAGCTTGGTTGTGATCTTGTAACACAAAAAGGAACAAATATTGGCCTGAAGTTTTTACTGTACAGAGGGAAGAAAGCTGAAAATCTTTACCTTTGTACAAGCTGTGTGTGCATGGTGGCATGGAAAACATCCTGCAAAGCAGCAGCCTATGAATAATGCTATTTTATGGTTTGCTTCACAAACAGCGTACAGAGCCCGATCCAAAATCAGGCAGCTCTGGGATGGAGAGCAAGCAAGCAAGGTGGTGGTTGTGCTTCACAGAAGTGATGGTGGGAAGCTACTGGCAGAAGATACTGGCAGGAAATTCAGGAGAAAGGGTATGTCTTCAGCAGTACTTGATGTTGACCTTGAAGTTACCTTACCCAGTCCGTGTTGCTTCTGGCAGCCTGTAGCAAGCCACTTTATATCGCCCTCCTAATTTACAAGTTGGGCCCTCCTAAGACTTGTTTTGAGGCCAGCTTGCCTCTCCCTGTGGGCAGCAGGGAGAAGCAGAGCTGGGGAGAAGTGGGAGTGATAGCACTGCTGTGGGTTGGCTTCTTTGCCATGAGCCTGTGCTGGCTCCAGACAAGGTTCAGGGCAGCACAAGGTTGGAGGACTGGCAGTGGTGGGAACGATCGCTGATGTGTAACTGAGCAAAGGTCTCAGGATTGAGGTGGGACCAGTGGTAAATCGTGGCTTTGCAACCTTGAGGTTAACCCTAAGGGCTTCCTGGGTATTGGGTGGGTCATTGAGCGTGGCTGAAAAGGCGTAACTTGTTAATTGAAGAGTCCTTCCCCTATATGGTGTATAATTTTATTTTCCAGTTGCAATTAAGCTGGAGTTGTCTAGGAAAAATGGTACAGCAAAATTCTCAAAATGGTGCCATGAAGTAAAAGAGACATAAAACTGGTATAACAGAACTTGTGAAGCTGTAAAGAAGTTGGGCATGGCAAACATCAGTTTCTAGAATGCAATGCCCAGTCACTTGCCTTTCTGTTTACACAACAAAATAGCCTGAAGAGAGTTAATATGTTTAGAAGACGGCACTTGCATGTCTTTCTAATGGGAGAGGAAGCTCAACAAATTGATGTGACTCAACAAATTGAGTATACAGAACAGATCACAGCCCTGATTAGGCCATTTGCAGAATGGTTTGAAGAGCGCTGGCCTCTGGCCAGTGAGCTACTTCTTACTTACAAGGAACATAGCTCATGATCCTCGTTGTTTGCCTAATGCTGTTCTCGGCTTTGTCTGAAGCAATGATGATCTCGTACTCAGTGCATACGCTCACTGCTGCCTGCTTAGCATAATGCAGGCCTGTACCACGCGTGGCTACGGCCACGCTACGGAGGCTTCACCGCAGCATAACTGCAGACCTCTTCCTCTAAGACTATATAAATGGCACAGATTAAATATACTATGGGTAACATAAAATGGAATTTAAAAGAATATGGATGGCTTAATATGAAAGTCATGAATAATGCTGCATAAAATGCCTGAGCTATTAGTTCACTTATAACCAGTGTACCTGTGCACAAATCTGTGTGCTGGTTTTGCGAACTGTAATATAAATGGTCTTTGTTCTTGTCTTTATGTAATAACACCCCTCCTAATATCTAGACACCCTTGTGTATATTTTATGCATACATCTAATTTAGTTGTTAAATATTGCTCCAAAACCCACACATACACCAGAAGGACCATATATTGTCAAACTGGTTTGAAATCTATAAAGAAGCAGTGCTTGGGAAGGGAAGGGTTGAAAGCTCAAGAATTAATCAACATTCCTTTCAATTTAGTGGCCTTGTAATATGCTACTGAGTAGGAGGAGAAAAGAATGAGTCTGGTTGCTAGATTGGGTCCTCGTTTCCTGTGTTGACATGGGATGGGTGGAGCAGGATGGTAATGGTGTCCCCAGCCCTGGAAGGAAGAAACTGCCACTTGCTCTTGATGGGACTTTCAGGCTTTAACTCTGAGTGGAGGATGTTAGATTCTCTGCTCAGGCTGTTTTTCTCCCTTTCAAGTTAATGCTAATGCTCCTTCACTTAAATTTTAATTTTAATCTCTTGCCTTTGAGGAAACCACTTCTTGTCCTGGAATACATCACTGTGGTCTTGACTTGGAGGGTCTCGCGGCTGCCAGGCACGGGACTGGGACCTCCCGGCTCTGTCCCATGCTGGAGCCGTGGCAAGAGGCTGTGAGTGCCTGGAACCCCAGGGGCAAGCCAGGGAGAGGGAAGAGGCTTTGAATTACCCAGCAATCTCAGCAAAGCCAAAAAAAAAAAAATATATATCAAAAAACACACTTGGGTTATTGGAAACCTGAACGGTGTTTGTGAATTCAGTGTTGGACTGATGGTTTTTGTCATTATTGCTTTCTTTTCTTGGTGTCTGCTATTGTGCGAGGGCAATAATCTGAAGGAGGAGGAAAGAAAAAAAAAAAAAAGCCCAACCCCAAGGAGCCTGTAAACAAAGCTAAACTGTTAACACATGAGTCTGCCCTGAATGAGAAGGGAAGGGGAAGATGTTTTTCATTTTGTGATGAGTTGCTCGCTGGGAGCCAGTTTGCCATCTGTTTGTGGGAAAGCCCTAGGAGGAGCCTTTGACGTACAGCCCGTGGAGTTCCCTACCGCTCCCCCTCCAAACCATTCCTCGGCGTGGAAAGCCGAGCCTGCTGTGAAAGCACTGTGCTCTGGAAGTCTGCCATGTTCGTGCTGGGGAAGCCCGAGGCAAGATGCTTGCTCTGTGCGCCCTATGTCCCTCTCTGCACAGGAGGGACAGCCAGTGCATCCCCACTGCGCAGGGGTTTCGCAGGGGCTGTACTTGTTGTTTCAGGTGAGGCTGGGATGCTGAGTGGTGGGAGAGCACGAGCAAATCCTGAGTGATGGAGAAAGTGGGCACAGGGGATTCGTTCCCCAGTGGGAAGAGGCTTTTCTGCATGTTGTGGGGATGTTCAAAATTAAAAGCTCAGTGGTTGTGACTACCTGTAGGTAAGTTTATCCATCGGCTGCAGATGCGCCCCATTCTTCTCCTCTGCATCCTCTCTCTGTCCAGCCAATTCCCCAAAGAGGTTTCTCCAGAGGCCACAGAGAAGTTACTCTGCGGCTTCAGTTCTCAGGTGCCCATTACAGAGATATTAAATACATAAATTAAAAACATCCTCCCTCCTTCTGTCCTCCCCCACACCGTCTGGAGCACCCATCCCGTGACCTGCTTGGTAGAGCTGATGATGCAAGGGTAGAGATTACTTTTGCTTGCAAGAATCGCATGGCAGTTCCAGCCACGTATTATAATTCTGTGCCGGTTGGCGCCAACTAAATAATCTCTGTGATAGCCTTAGGAGCAGCTTTGCCATGAGATTTTAGAAATGATATGTTGTCTCCCTGTGAAAGTGCTGATTTAAACAAGTATTGGCAAATTTTCATGACAGTGAAATTCCATTCCCTGAACAGAACTGGGGAATTTTCCTGAATGTGAGGAAATGAGATATCTAGAGGAATACTGTAAATAGTGTGTCTGCCCTTTGGAGGAGACAAAAAAAAAGAAAAAAAAAAGCTGCCCTCTGTTGTTCTTGCTTCTTTGAGAGTGAGAATTGTTCTAAAAATACTAGTGTTATGGTTCGATATGTTCTCTATCACAGGGAGGAAAGAATCTGCAAATCTTTTATTATTATCCCAGGAATTTTGCTCTGTAGCTTTCCAAAGCTAAGCACCTGCCCCTTCTATTGAGGGAAGGAGGTGAAGTTTATTAAGCCTGTTGTCTTGTTGACTTCAACACTTTGATGTCCCCCAGATTATCAAATTCTTTGCATTAGCATATGGTAATTCCTAGCTATATTGATAGATAATTATACATGCAACTGCACTGTATCACATGATAGTAAATAAGTGAGTGATTCATCCTTTGTTCCTTGTGACTCTAGAAACTGGGTCTCCTGCCTCCTCAGACTGTCTCTAATTTAGACTACAAGCTTGAGGCATCAGGATCTGCTGTGCTACATCTATGCTTTGTCACAAGGTTGTGGATTCTTCACCCAGTTACACCAGTGAGGGCAAGAGAGGCTTCCTCAAACCCAGGCTATGCTGGGAAGGTGGAAAGGCTGAGTCCTCCTGTACCTTTGACTCTTTTGAGGATAGTGGATATGTTCTTCCATTTAATGTATATTTAGAGCAGTGCTGCTTTAAGATCAAAAGAGTTGCCCTGGATTTATACCAGGGCAGCTAAACATGGAATCATACATAATTCCCAAGCACATTTGTCTTGCAAGAGCCACACCTGATCTGCCTCCCAGCTCTTATTTACATAAGACATCTTCATTGTGTTGAGAACATCTGGGGTGGGGTTGCTCGCTGCCAGGGTGGGCAGCAGTCAGGGCCATGCGAGCCTGAACCCTACCGCGTCTGTAACCGTTGATCAGAAATGCTCACAACCCTTCCTCGGGCAGCAGGAGCCTCTCTCTGCTGGGTCTGTGCATTTCTGTGGTCTTAATGCTGTAACCTATTTTATCCCTGAACACAATGGGATGAAATCCTACGGAAGAAAGACATATCTCAAATGTTTCCAGGATGTGTACTTCAGTGATGCATGTGTAGTTTCTAGCACAGAGAGGATTAGAATAAATGCATTCTTTGTAGATGCTGTTTTAATCTTTCAAGCTAAACTTAGATCTCGGACACCTGTCTCTGCAGCAGTCTGTCTCTTGAGCTCATGAATTTTGTGCACAGCTGTCAGTGCTGTATGTGGGGTTCTCTTTTCAGCTGGCTCTATTCCCAGTTGGCTGAAAAGTGGAGCCTGTCTTAGAAAGAGAATTTCCACTCCTGCATACTTTGATGGAAACAAGAAGATATAAAACAAGATTTAATGACCCAGTTTTTTTTTTTTTTTTTTTTTTTTTTTTTTCTGGAACCATTTATTAGCTGTTCTGTACATACTCAGTCTCTGGGGAACTAAGTTACATATTATGATAAGTATAGAGTGCCTGTTCCCTATGGACTTTATTTCATGATTTATGTGGATAAAATAAAGCATATAAACTAAATAAATTACCTTGGATAGCTTACTTTGAAATAGAACTCCGGGAAGTACCACGAGGTGGCCAAATGAAATGCTGACCCCAAATCGGTGGTGCTAAAGTGAGGATAGCATCTCTTGCCCTTACTTTTAACTCAGAGATTGAAGATTGCAAACGGAAGGGGAAAGGCTGTTAGGAAAAACATCCACCTATGTCATCTTTATTCCTCTGGGACTGATTAGATGGGGGCAACGTGTCGGAAACAGACTGGCTTCACGGTGAGCTTAACTGCAGATGGTGTCTGTGGAGTCTGCGGTGTGGCTGGCTTTGCACTGAGAAATGACCAGCTGAGACGTTGGATCCCACTGTGCTCCACTTGACTTCTTGGGATGGGAGCAAAAGCAAAGCTGCTTGAAATGAAGGATGGCTTGCTAGGACCTGCAGCCTGTGCGAGCCTTGCTCCTGTGTAAATGGGTATCTTCAGTCTTCTAGTCCTAGTTGGCTTAGGTGCAAATGTTCAGCTCCAGATAAACAAGCAAGTCTGCGTTCTCAAAAAAGGTAGTTACTGGGTGTTCCTGCTCAGAGGGAAATCTTGCCCTCAGATTTCTGCACAGAGTTTAAGAAGTCTGTTGCCATAGGAGGGAAGCATAAAAGTGACGTCTTGTCTTTTGTTAGCAGTAGCAGGGATGTGTTTCAAGAGGAATGCTTGACTTCTTGCTAAGGTCAAGGGTGAGGTTGCAAGTGGAGGTCAGGTTTGCAGAGGTGCAATAATTGTATATATACATATATAAATATATATGTATGTATATATACGTATATATATGCTAGTAATATATATATATATATTTATATATATTATATATATTTATATATATTATATATTTTTTTTATTTTTTATTTTTTTTACTAGCCTGTCGTGCCCTGAGTAGTAACAAGGTGGAAAGGGAGCTCAAAAGTTTCAGTGCCACTTCTTGCTCGCTGCGAGTTCAGGCAGAACTGGAACTATCAGCAGTTTTCACCGTGCCTGGCTGTCTCTGGAAATGTAGATTGTTGTGCCATACCCCTGAGAAAGCTGGCTTGTTGTTTTCGCACGTTCTCTATGATAACACTATGGGCAAAGTAATTCTATATTTGGGAAGCAAAAAGCATAGTGTCCCCTGGGTGAACATGAGCCACTCTGCAGTTTGCAAGAGGCTACGGAAGCCATCAGCCACGTACCACGGGGGAAGGAGCCTGCTGGAGCCGTATCCTCTCTAGAAAGGAGAAGCAGCAGCCGAAGGAATTTGGCTCGTGTTAGACGATACACCTACACTACCAGATAATGATTTGATCAATCGGCAAGCTTGTCAGATCGGACCCCAGATAGGATGGCGGCGTGCCAGATGCTGGATCAGAGAGACTTTGTTTGATGTTATCGGAGTACAATTAGGTTACACGCATTGCTTCATGGCCTAGGCCAAGCGCGGGCGACCGGGAGGTGCGTTCGCCTGCCACTGGAGGCCCTGGGTGTGCCTGGCACCCGCGTCCCCGCTGCGGCAGCCGGGGGGTGGTGGGAGGGCACCCTGCAGCCCCTGCCCCCTTTGGTTCCCCCCTCAAACCCCGGTCGGCCAGCAGAGGAGAGAACAAGTAGATTCAGTTTCAGGAGACCTCGGGGCTTAGTAAAAAAAAGAAAGCTCAAAGGAATTACTCTGTAGAAGAGTAAAATACCAGGTGTAACATGCAGCTAATTATGCCACTGGTTTACAGGAGGGATTTTAAATGTTTCTTTCTGAAAAGCCTGAAAGGAAAAAAAAATCAAAGGGGGAAGATTGAAAAACAAGTATGAGAAGATATAAAACAAGATTTATATCTAAATAATTTCCTCTAATTGCTGTTAGAAGACATTAATTTTCCTTTTGATGCTCCACTTTACCTTAGGCTTTGCAGTACCTGCCAGGATGGCAGGGAGTCAAAGAGGATTAGCTCAGCAGCTCTCTACCTTAGTAGCCTCTGTAAAAGATTTAGCAATGGGAAGAATATACAAGGGTTTAAAAAAAAAAAAAAAAAGAAAAACCAACAAAACCCTAATTTAAACAGGCCAACTTCAACCTTCGTTTATCCTGTGTGATCATGATGACTTCACCAGCATCCCATGGGTACAAATGAGGTAGAATCTGGGTTCAAAGTGCCAGGGGGGTGTGTTGCTTTTTAAAGACACAGAAGTGCCCGATGTATATGTGACTGCACAGGTGTCAGCAGTGGTTTCAAAACCATTTCAAGTGGAAAACATTTTGACCATACAGAGAACCAGCCTAAAACCCATGCACCAATTAAGGTTTACCTAAGTCTTGCTCTGGAAAGCAACATTAAAAAATGCCCAGGGGTGAACTATGGCTTTGCCAAAGGGGCATTTTGCCTGGGGAGAATCCAGACAGAAGCAACATGATAATATTTAATTTGCTCTGATTTTGATAAGCTTCCTTTCTAGCTTGCACACGCGGGGGACATCTCACGCTGTCTGCAGCAGTTTGGGCTGTGATTCCACTGTTGTGCGTTTTTGTCTCTTCTCTGTCTGACAATTGTGCAATTTTCTTGATGGAGGCTGGGAGCGCAGGGATTGCAACTTGCCTGGGAGTTTGCTTGCTGAGACTAAGTCTGGTAGCGATGCCAGTTGGATGGGTCAAACGCTTTTTGTTTCACCTCTTTCTTTGTCAGAGATTTTCAGTTTAAGAGGACTTCTTGATCTCTGGTTGCACCTGAAACCCAAAATTGCTTTTAGTGGTTGTGGCAGCTACTTCCCAGCTTGACTCAGAGGTACAGATTCCCATTCAGTTCGACGGGAGTGGGAAAGTCCACATTCCTTAGGCTGCACTGAATATCTCAGCCTGGAAGTGTTGTTTATCAAATCTTCTCTTAGATGAACCTTGCGGTAATTCTCCATTAATTTATTTCCTCCAGTTATTACAATGAGTTCTGCTCAGGGGTATCCTAGAAAACCACTTGGAAGCATCAGCGGAGAAAAATGAAGTGCGGTTGGCTGTAAGAAGCACCCTATGCCACATCATAAGGCTCGATCCCTTATTTTCCCACTGCTTTAATCTATTCTGTTCTCTGTGTAGGGCTTAAACAAAAGTAACTGAAGAAGATACTGTCTCTTTGTTTTTGTCCTGCATATCATTTTGTACTAGGCAGCGATTCTTAAACAGCTCATAGCTCAACAATCGTATAGGCAGGCCTTTTGGGTGAACAATAAAAGAGATGCAGAAATAATGAGAATCAAAAGCTGCTTTTAAGTTGCAGGTAGAAGTTGCAAATAAATCACCCGTGTCAGATGAAAATATAGGAATGTATAGTGTGTACTAACTGTCCGGTTCACTAAGGTCATGGTTTTCATGAGCGTCATTTTCATTTAAGCACTGTAATAAATAGCCAGGCTGTCCAAGAGAATCAGTGTGTTGAAGACATGCACTAGTTGTTGAGCTCTCCTAAAAATCTGGTCCCACTAAATCAAGAGCAGACAGTCTCCCCTATTCATCTCCTTGTCTGGTGGTGGTTAAACAAATGCTTTTGAGTCTGAGGAACATTAAAATTCTGCAGCTTCCATAAATGACTTTGATTTTAAGATGAACAACGAGATGTTACAATCAAAACCAAAACCGCTGCAGAATGTAGCATTGAAGGAAGCTGTGCTAATTTCTTCAGAAACAAATGTAGAAGTTTGTAACGTGAAACAGCTGACCACGAGCCAGATGCTTCAAAGTGATAACAAGTAGTTCAGGAAGCCCCCAATAACTTTGGCTTTCCAGAGAACTTTAAGATCCATATGTATACCTTTAGGGGGGAAAATACCTTGGTAAAAACAATAGTTCTCCAGATACAAAAATATGAACGAATAGGCAATGCTTGCAAATGCAGTGAGTGCTCCTGGAAGGGTGGGATCAGTAGACTTGTCCTTTTGAATATCCAGTTAGGTTATTAAATTCTTTTGCACAAGAAGCACCTGCAGAGTGAAATCTGTAAGAACAAAAAAGGCTTTCAGTTGCTTTAATATTTGATGAAATCCCATTACTATCATATTTATAAGAAACTCACAAATCCCTACCAACATTAGAAGATTTCAAACAACTGCTCAAGAAAACACGCATTATTTTTGATTCTTTATTCCTCCTTCAGAAAACTATTCAAAGGGATCTATGCCCTCTGTCAAATCCTTTACAGGCTGACCATAGTCTGACCTGTTACACCCTTTTTAGTCACAATATGACCACATTTAGCCCATTTACTCAGTTTTGTACGTCACACTGGCTAATGGTGCAGACTCTGAACTAGGTAACAGTGGCATGAGTTCTAAGTAATAGCAGAGTTACTGGGACTTTCTGGGATCAGACGTTCTTAAAAGGACGACCTGTTCTGCTGTCAGACTCCTCAGTTTCAAAACAATAGATGAGTGTTTGGGAATTGAGGGAAGGGAAGCTAGTCTCCTGCAGGAGATAAGATCTGATATAGAGGCCTCGGAAAGAAAAGTATGGCTGAATTTATAGTTGCTGGAGTGACTGCTCGGTATCTTATTTATCTTTTTTTACATTCATCTGAACACATATTTATTGCTTCTCAAATGATTTTCTGTCACTAAACACGTTATGTCCAAAGAATTCAAGGAACTCTTGGAGGAAAAAAAAAAAAAAAAGAACAAAATTCATAAAGCCTCCTACCTGCAGTTTCTTCTGTTGGGGGCAAAACTTTTAAAGGCAGTCAAATTGGTTATTATCTGTCACAACGAGATTTCTTTGTACTGCCAGGTGATGGATATCAAGTCTTCCTGAGGGGACATCATAGTGCTGGTTGCTGTACAAAACAAAGACAATAATATCTAAGTACGTTTCAGAATGTTTTTTATGTGGTCATGTGTCATGCCTAGGATTGCATACAAAATCCTGAGGAAGGTGAAGGAGAGGAAACTGCCATTTTCTAGGAGTGCTTCCGTACTTTATCCAGCAGGCTGATGCACAAGCAGTGTTGAAGTGGCTTCCAGTCAGTGCCCTTATGGATGCCACTGGCATGATTCCTCGGCTGTGGGAGGGATGCTGGACAGGGAGCATGGAAGGGAAGACCTCATGTTCCAGCAGAGATGGAATTCACTAATATCAAATGTTCCTTTTTATCCATTTATTTTTTCCCAGCTATCCTCCTATAAGCAAAATTTGAGAGTTACCAGTCAGGGAACTGCAGGTCTTGCTTTCCAGTTTTGTGCATAGTGTCTATCAGCTACACTTGCGAAATAACACATGCTGAAATTCCCAATCTCGGTTTCAGGGTGCAGTGCTTTCCAGTTTCAACTCCTCCTGTCTCTGTCTGGGCCTTTTTTCATGTCTCTGTATCACACAGTGCTATATATTTTAGTATGGTATCTAAATGTCTTTGAATCCTTCCTTCTCTTTCATGGACTTACCTCAGCTCCCTTCCCCTAGTGACTTTGACTGGAGCTGTAAACACTCAGAACCTCTGAAAGTCAATCCCAGGCTCTCTGAATGACAAAAGCAAATTAGGGAGTGATTTTTTAAAGAAAAAAAAAAAAAAAAAAAAAAAAAAGAAAAGAAAAAGAAATTATTTACTTATTTTGGCAGTGAGGGGCTTATTTACTTGCCCGGGAGCCTGGGGCATAGCCAAAGAGAGACCTGAACATGTTCACAGCCCCAGTTCATACCGGCTGTGCTAGACAGTGCTGCTGCCTTATATTAGAAGAAACTTGATGATTAAAAAGAAACAGCTAGCTATATCTAATTTAATAAGATACAACCCATGTGGATCATAAAAGGGAGATCATAGCTGATTAAAACTGCATGAATTGTTTTAAGTGCATTCCTCAATTTTTAGACTAGAACAAAGGAGATGACCTGATTTATCCTGGAATATGGAGATAGATAAGAGCAACTACCTCGGCTAGACTTTTCCTCTGCCAACTCAGGATTGTATATTTAAAAACTAGTCTGGACAAACACTAGCTGTGTGCCAAGCAGCAATGTTTCCATCGCTTCCCTTGGAAGATTATTCCATACACTAATAGATCTTGTTGTCAGGAGGTTTTTTTCTTGCAGCCCGATTCACCTCACAACATTAAGGAACGGAGGCAAGAGTCTTAATAGGTTTTTTCCCTCGTGCCTTGCTCCTCTGCCTGTGTCTCTAGGCTGCAGCCACAGTATGCAGAGTGCTGCTCAACCAGATTATCAAGCGTTTGGGAAGACTTTGTATGAAAGCAGCCTGCTCCGAAAAGCCAGGTTAGAGGCTGCTTAAAAATTGGCTTCTGGACAGCAAATAGAGGATGTCACAGCCAGGAAGCTGTACGGGATGGGGAGGTGTGGCAAGGGTCAATTTTAGCTACGCTTTTGTTTCCTTCATACATAGAAATGATCTTTGCATGTTTTAGGCTTGAAACAAATTGCTGTTCAGGCAAAAGGAGACCAAGAGAGAAGGCTTTTTTGTTCATGTCAGAGTGGTGGTGTGACAGCGAAGTGAGCAGACCTGTCCGTACTTCTGTCCTTATCCCCGGTCAGTCAGCGCTTACCCCTGGGCTTTGTGGTGCTCGAGCATCATCCTTACGTGCTGCAGGTCATCTGTAAATAAATAAAAGCAAAGCAGAAGCAGTTTAAATAGGCTGCCTTAATGTATTGGTCTGATAACTGATTTATGGGACTCTTTCCACTCATGTGAATTGGCACAGCTCTGCTGGCTGAATTAGGGCGGCGCGGATTTACACCAGCTGAGGATGTGGCTCGTTGCGTTTAATATACTAGGAACTCTCAGGCCAAAAATAGCCATAGATACCTTGAAAGGAAATGCCATGTGAAATGCTGACCGAGAACAAGCCTGTTGGGAGGAGGAGGAGGGGAGAGTTGGTGGTGACTAATACACTACGGCCATCTGCACAAATTGGCAGCTGTAAAGTAAAAGCAAGGAGGTTATTGCACTATATATATATTGAAGCATTAAGTGTAAAGCATGTGGATATACTGTATGGAAGCATTCAGCATTAATCAGCGGGGAATGTGAAATAAAACACGTAGGCTATTGTGTGCAGTTTTAGTTACCTTATTATGGGAAGCGTGCCGCACATTTGAGAATGCAGAAGGAGCAGTGTAGGGCAACCAAAGTTATTCAGGGATTTGGGGAATGAATTATAAAGAAAGATTAGCTAGGCTTGGCCTCTCTAACTTTGAAACAAGAATCGTGTTGAGCTGAGCAGCTTGCTTAGGCATGGTGATACGGAATTGGAAGCTCAGGAAAGTAATACTTCAGCTGAGCTCTTTGACAGACTTGCTGGAAAAAGCACCGTGAAAGATTTGGAGGGTACAGCTCTGTTGCAATGAGCTGAGGCTGACCCTGAATCTACAGGCAGGATTTTAGAGCAGGTGCAGATGAGAGCACAGGGAATTTAACCACCTGAATTTCATTCTAAATTTGAAGTTGGAGGATACTTTTATGGTGAGGGAACAGAGAAAACATGGAACTGTGGCCTGCTGAGGCACTGGTGGTGCTGGCTCTTACCGAGGGACTCTATATTTCTTCTTTGTGTGCTGCAGTCCCAGTCATTGGCTTCTCAGGATGTAAAAAGGAGGACCCAGAAGCCTGGACTCAAGTGGTTTTTAAATTCAGTGTCTTGGTTTTCATTGTGACGTTTTTAGCCAGGTTTTCTGGAAAGTTTTTTGGAGAATTCAGCTTGTTTTTGCCTTTCTGTACAGAGGAGCTCTTTCCAACCTACCTTTTGTATTATTGGGAATTAAATTGGGACACTTAACCTGTCCACAGTATTTCAGATCACCCATCTGTAGTACAAGAGCAAAGACAAATCTGCAATACCTTGGTGATCTGGATATTTGTGACTGCATCTGTGCATGCGGAATTTGTGGTTTAATGAACATCTGAGAGGGGATTCGAGGTCCTCAGGTTAAAGGCCCATATCCTGTAAAACACCACATTATGATTATTATATTCCTCTTCATTGATCAGCTGTCAGGGAGACAGACTCCAGTGCCACTTCGCTGATGGAACGGCAGCAATACAAATACCAGCGCCGCTCCGCAGAGCAGCTTGCAGTAATGCTGCCAAGCACAGCTCCAGTAATTGCCTGGCAGCGATACAGGCAGTAGTGCTGCCCCATTGATCAGCCGCTCGGCACCGAGGCTCCAGCGATGCTCGGCACTGCTGTGGCCTCCAGAGCTGCTCTGCAGACCCAGCTCCAGGAGGTCCTCATCCACCTGCTCCAAGAACCACATCGGGCTGCCCAGACGGGGCCTTGATGATTTATTTGGTTTCCCACCTGATTTCTGTCTCAGCCGTGGTGGAATATGCTGCACTAATGCAAAGTTGCTCCACTTGAAAGCCTGAGGCTCACAGCCTGATATTCTGAGTACTTGCTACAGTCCCCAGCCCTCGGCTCTGCCATCCAGTCCGATTCCTGTACTGCTCCACAGGTGGACAGGAATAAGTCTTTAAAAATAATAAGAACGGAGATACAGCGGTGTCTGCAAGTGAATCGTTCCCTAGTGTTTCAAAGGCTGGGGGTGAGAGGTGGGAAAGGAAGTTGATCTGAAAAGCAGCCAGAACAGGCTGCTGGTATTTTAGCAGGGGACTCCCTAACAAATGTGCTCCTTTCACCTGGCTGATTGCTCCCGAGGAACAGGAAGCGTGCTGCTGGGGGAGGCAGGCAGGCGAAATAACTGAGCACACGAGGTGAGTTGGCACGGGCTGGTTTCCATGCTGTGCCGCTGGAAAAGGAACAGATGAAGGTGTTGCTCTGCTGCGTCCTGCGGTGGCTGGTCCTGCTCGTCCTGACCGGTCCCCTGGGGCTGTACATCTCTTGCTGGTTTGTGTACATGTAGCGGGGGAAAATGCCCCCATCAAGGCTCCTACGTCTGTTCTTTTTTTTTTTTTTTCTTTTTTTCTTTCTTTTTTTTTTCTTTTTTTTTTTTTTTTTTTCCTTATATTCACCTAGGAAAGACGATTTCTGAGTTCAGCAAAGCTTGTACATAATGAAGGGAATCTGGACTTCTTGCTGTGAGGAAGTTCACCAACACCAGCCCTTTATTTCTTTTTTTTTTCTCCTGGGGTTATGCTGATGAACATACATGTACTTCACAGTTAAATTCAGGTGGCTGGTCTTTACTCGATGTTACTTTTTTTTCTGTTTTGTTTTGTGTTCTTTTTTTTTTTTTCACCCCAGGACAGTTCAAATGTGTTAATTACCCTGAGGTAAAGGAGACATCTTTTAATGTGAAGGCTATCCCTGCATATGTGAAATATTTAACACTTGGTACGCTGAGACTTGCTCTTCAAAGTATTTTTGTTAGCTTCAGGGGTAAATAATGTTTGGCAAGGAAGATTTAGCAGGCACCAGAGAGAGGGTGCCTTCATGCAAGGAAATCACCCAAACACCCCTCCAGTTTGCAGACTAATTTCAATATACCCTGTGTGTCTTGTTCTACCGTGCTGCAAAGCACAAAGTGCAAACTGGGGGCAGATCCTGTGCTCCATGGGAAGAATCACATTTCATCTTGTAAAGTTTATTAGCATCCTTTCATATGTAGCAAATATTCTATTGGCATTTACAGAAAGAAAACCAGTTGATTAAGTTGTAGATTCCTGATCTGGGACATGCACATGGTTAAACCCCTCATGTTTTCTTTACAAATTAATTCCTGGCCAATTTGGCTACATGAGGCAAAGCCTTCACTGATGGCTCCCCAGCACTGAGGCTTTGTGGAAAACTGTAGCCCACGTGATTAAAGGCTAAATCAACAACACAGAGGTCTTCTGAATCTTGGTATAACTGCAGTGCTGAACAGTTTGTTTCTTTAAAAAACAAGGAAAACTAGAAATAATACCATAATAAAGCAGACAATTAAAATGAGAACTACAAGGAAATCCATTTCAGGGAGATTTTTTGATCCACAGTTCCAAGAAAAGTTCTTTTTTTATAGTTCAGAAATATCAAATATTGAAAAACTGAGGAGTTTAGACAAAATACTTCTGGTTTTAAACATTTTGTTTTTCAGGAAAAATAAGGCAAAATTTTTCCACACAAACCAACATTTTTTCACAGCCTCTCATGTTTCCTTGGAAATTTTCTTTAATTTGTTTCTGTTGGAGAACTCGTGCTCCACCACCCCCAGGGGAAAGATCCCCAGCCTACCTGACTCAAGCCCTCAAAAGCAAGCTGATGCAAAGTTACTCCACTTAGAGGTGGTTCTGTGGGCAGAGAAGGGTTATCATCAGTGCAACCATCTCACAGATATTCCTGTGCACTCTTCACCTTTCTTTTTCTAAACCCTTTACACACACTCGTTGCTCCACAGCTCCCAAATGATGGTTACTTGAGGACATCTGATGAGTGCTGAGCATGGCATGCATCAAACCATGGTTATGTGCGTTATGGCTTTGCTCAAAAGATTCCTCCTTGAAGATATCAGGAAAAATTTCTTTCTGGAGAGGGCAATCAGGCATTGGAAGGGGCTGCCTGGGGAAGTGGTGGAGTCCCCATGCCAGGAGGCACTGAAGAGACGTGTGGACGTGGCACTGAAGGACAGGGTTTAGTGGTGGGACTCGGTAGGTCAGGTCAATGGATGGACTTGATAATCTTGAAGGTCTTTCCAGCCTAGGCGATTCTGATCCTTTACTTACTGAAGGCTTGCCTGTATACCTCAGGGGTTGCTGCTCCCTGGGAATGCCTCTCCTAGTCCAGTGCCACAGCACAGCACAAGGCTGGCTCATTGGTGAGGAACGAAAGAGGACTCCTATTCTCCAAATGGTAGCTTTGCTGTTCTGGAAGCTGCGGGTTACAGGAGGAGCCAGGAATACACAGCAAAGAGAGTGTTGCTTTTCTGCTGGGAAGAAGTATTTTTGCAGGCAAAAATGGTGACAGTTCCTAAAAGCCTAAATCTGTGGTTTTCCTATAGCAGTTTGGACTTCAAGGAGTGTCTCCACCTTTAGTTACATGGTAAAGGAAGTACTACATACGAAGATTTGCAGAAAATGTGCCTTCCCTGCGTGGTTTCTGTTGCTGAAGCAGGGTGTGGATTTCCCTGGGAGCAGGAGGGGCAGGGTGCTGCTCTCACCCTCTGCCCTGTCCTCCCAGTTGGAGGTCAGCCCTCTGCTGATGCCACCCCAAAGTGGCCGTGTGTGTGTGTGCCAGTGCCCCTCTCTCCCTGCCACCGTCCTCGTTACAGCAGCATCCAGCCCTGAATGCTGAGGGTTGGGGTCTGGCTTCCCTCTGTGCTCTTTTGGTTGTATCCTGTTATGCTCCAATTTCCAACATGTATTCAGATGTTAGTCCAGAGTACCAAGACGCCCTATTTTTACAGAAAATCAATGGGGTTTAGCTGTTAAGTGCTTTCACCTGAGACTTTTGAAAGTGTCCCCCATCAATAACAAAACAAAAGCAACTAGCTGTGTGTGCAAACCGAGAGCCTGCAATCTGGCTTTGGTTGTAGGACTAGCACCAAGATGTCAAAAGGTGTCCACGGACCCGTCTCACAGCACTGAGCTGCACTGGTGAGTGCAAGGGATTATCTCTGAGCTGTAATTTCCACAGAGGAACAGTTCACACTGGTCTTAAAACGTTTATTCTCACAAAGTGAGTGTGCTGCAGAAGCAAAACACTCAGCCTTTTAATGTCTTGTATAATTAAGGACCACTTTATTTTCTCTTTTTATTAATGACTTACCTTTAATGTTAGCCCGATGACACAGTTGTGTAATTTAATGTGAAATGTATTATTCAGCTAGCTGCCGCCTTACAGAAAGGTTTTGACAGGCTGCAATGGTTTTGGTTTCAGGACAATAAACCATCTTTTCTATAAACGCTGGGAAGAAACTTGAAAAAAGTGAGGTGGCTCTTTTAGTAGTTTGATGGGATTTTGTATTTTTTTTTAAAGTATAATTAAAGAAAAATACAGCGTATCATAGCAAAGGCAAATCAGTTATTCCGTTCCCAATTCAGAGGAAGCATTTAAGCATATGCCTAAGTCTCACTGGGGACTTGCCTCGATGGAGCTTATGCTCTCTTGACTAAAGACTGAGTTTAAGCAATTGTTTACCCTTTGCATAGAGAAATTTGTGGAAAGAGATATAGCATCTTTTATTAAACCGATGTTTTGTAAGGGACTTCAACACGTGCACAGTCTTATAAAACACAAGCTGGAGTCTGGAAAAGTAACATTTGATTAAATTAAACAAATTTGTAACTGCTCCCATGGTTTTGTTGAACTGGGGGCAGAAATATTAATAATTAATTGGGTTGCATGAGTAGCTCTCCTGTGGGAGGAAAGGATTTGATTCAGTGACCCAGGCCTAAATTCCACTTGCAGAAGCAAAAACATCATATAGGGAAAAGAAAAAAAAGGAAAAAGAGAGAAAGCTGCTTGCAGCCCTGCACTCAATACTTTCTACTGAGTGAAAATGTGCAATCTCTTTTTAGTGCCATTTTCTTAGAAAACACAGCCAGTGCAATCAGTCTGTGGCACTCAGTTGCTTTAGATCTGATGGATGAATTCCCCCGAACTGAGTGGGCATTTAAAAACAACAACAAAACAACAGTTTAGTTGACATAAGTTTTGTCAGAAGAGGTGTCCAGGCAGAGGTGCCCTTAGCCAGGTCAAGGAGTGCCATGGGAAACTCGATGCCAAGGCAGCAGGGGCACAGGCTGGACACGTGCCTGAGCCACGGCCAAGCCCTGGTGGGAGCCCAGGGCCGGGCACACGCCTCCTTTGGGCAGGGGCTCTCTGTTTTTCACCAGTGTCCAAGCTGGCTGCCCTGCACGCTGTCTCAGTCACCTGCATTGATCTCTGACTTTGTACAGACAAGAAACTCATTTGTGCCCATGCAAAGTGCTATTGATATCCATCCCTGCCCATGGGACCCTCCTTTCCCGAATGGATGTGCCTGGAAGCATCGCCTGGCATCGAGCAGTTGAGGTGCACTGGTACAGGTTGCTTCTCCAAAGCCAAGTCCTCAGCTCTTTATATCACTCCTCCCCAGCCCTGAGGAAAGGGATGTGCTTGTACCCGGTCCTGTAGCACCCAGCATCCATGTGGTCCTGCCCACCTATGTCCTGGCAGCCTGACCTGGGGGCAGGTGTGCGTTATTGCTCCTGTGCTCAGACCGATGGAGTGCCCAGGACTGTGCAGAGATGTCTGTGGCTGAGCTATCAGCTGAACCCAGACCCTTGAAGAGGGCAAAAGCTTAAAGCACAAGGTCCTGCCTTCCCTTCCTCCCTATAATAAGCAAATAGTTTAGAGGCGAGCACATTAAAAGGAGGGAAAGAGATCCACACGGTGGGCCGTGCTGCTTGCTGCCTGCCCTGCAGAAAGTCTCAGCAGCATTTCCAGGGCCTCGCGAGTCCTGTAGCTAGACACCGGGTACAGGGGAACAGAGAGGAGTTTGTCTCACGTCCCCTGTACATTAGGCAGCACTGATATGCTTAAATTATGATCTTGCAATTAAAAACTGTATTAAAATCTTCTGCTGGTTCTGGAGTGGGAAGCTGTAGTAAATCAGATAGCTACATGGAGACTCTTAGACAAGTTACGAATTATTCATAACCAATTATGTAAATTCCTCTGGAGCTGTAATAGTAAAAAACATCCCAGAGCCCGGTACAAAAAGTGGGTTGGTTTGGTTACCCCCAGAGAAGGAGAAGCACTATTATTGTTTAAGTCTAGTCTGTAAATGTGTTAATGGATCCACTCTGAAGTATCTGAGGGGAGAAAGAACAGACGCAACCTATTAACTGCCCATGTCCTAGTAATCATCGAATAAATTGACTTTTATTGTATCCAAAAGTAAGAAATCTTCTGGGATAAAAAACCTTTTGCTACTTGGCTGCTGATAATTGGAATCAACAACTCAAGGAATTAAGGAGGCTAGATCAGCTACATGCTTTTAAAATGATTTGTAGCTGACGTATTGCCAGTTATGCACTCCATGGGCTAATCTCTAATTGTATTTTCATGTATGGTTCTGGACTGAGTGGGTGATTTATGTGACACACGGTTTGATCTACTCATCACCAGCCCTTAATATATGGAATTTGCCATTCCACGTCGAGCTATTTGTCCAACAAATCCAATCTGCTGCGTTTGGTAGTGGCTGAAGCAAGTCCTTTCAAGGAAGCACCCTTTGCTGCAGCAGGCGGGCAGAGGGGCTGCTGATAGCAGGGATGGCAGCAGGGATGGCTGTGGTGGTACCCTGGCTGTTTCCACCATCAGGCTCCAGTCAGCTCTGACCTCTTTTTTTGTATGCAATAGAGGCCGCCGGCGCTTTCCAAGGGCTCCTCGGAGCCACAAAGCCTCTGCCTTTGTCCAGTTCTGGGGAGCCATGAGGCAGGAGCTGACAGACAGCACCGAGACCCTCGTGTTCGGAGGGAACCCCTGTGGTTTAGGCTCCAGTTCAGAGGCCAGGAAGCTGCGAGCAAGCTCTGCTCTGGGAGCTATCGAATCAGTTACTCCATCTCTCTGAACTTGTTTCCACCCACTCCTTCTCTTGCATAATGAGACTGTAAGCTCTGCAGGGCAGGGACCATCTTTTTATAATCTGTTTTGTGTAACACCTAGCACAATGGGGTGCCAGTCTCACCTGAGGCCTGCAGGCACTGCTCTGTTAGAGATAATTAGGATTTTTTTTTAGGCACCACTGTAGTACAAATAACCAGGGTGGTTTTTTGTTGTTGTTTACTCTTGGCCAAGTCCTGCTTGCAGGCTGAAAGCACGCAGCGAGCAGCGGAGCAGCGGATGCACAGCAGGCGTCGTGGCACAGGCTGAGTTTAGAGAAGAGCAAAACACCCGTGTGAGCTTGTGGTGATGCCAGCAGAGCTCTGCAGGCCTCCTGCTTTATTCCTGGCTCGTCTGCTGCTTCCAGTGTTGCTTTCAGCTAGCCGCTTCGTTACTTTTCAGCAAAGTTTCCTTTCTAAGAAAAGTGGAATTAACGAGCGGCTCCCTTATTAAGGGCTTTGGGAGCTTTAGCTACAAACACCGAGTTTGTGGAGAAATAGTAAGAAATTAGGGTAAATTCTGTTTAATTCATCCTCATACTTGCATAGATATAAGGGGGTGTTCTCACAGCACATCTGTAGCATACCGTATTCTGCATGGGCAGAACCAGGGAGAAATAACAGAAATTCAGGTACCAGAAGTGCACATGTTCATCTGACCAGCCATGTGTGCATATACACACGTGTGTGAGAAATGCCTTTTTTTTTTTTTCCCCTTTTATTTTTTAAATTCATAGAACTGTTCTTTGTTTCCTTAATCTCACCGTAGATGGTTTCCTCTTTGCATGCCCATTCTGTAATTCCCCCAGCAGACATCTGTCAGGAATACACAAAAACTAGCACAGCTTTGATGCAACAACAGAATCCTGGAAACTAATCAAGAAAAAAAAAAAATTGCCCTTGTAAAACTGGGTCTGTAATTATTATGGGAGCCAAGATATCGAGATAATAAGGAGACAGCCCTAAATAACTTGGGGGAATTACAGAAGGTAATAATGTACTGCACCGCTGCCAGACGGAGTTAGACAGACAGAGTGGCTATGGGTTTTGGCCTGGGTTCTGCATTGTGTTAGAGCAGCTCTGCTGCTGCCAGAGCGAGGAAGGTGAGCGAGGCGAGGGGCTGGGCAGCCCTGCCCCGGCGGGCTTTAGCTCTCTGTCCTCCTGGGAGCTGACAGGGGCCGTCGCAGGGCAGCCCGAAACCCGCTGTGATTTCCAGGACCGGCTTTTCCTTCCCGTGGCTGCTTGGCTGTGACATCTCGCACCCGCTCGGTGCCAGCAAACCTGCCTCGAGTGCAGGCATCTCAGCCATCGCCCCCCGCGATGCGATAGCAGCGTGGTACCCAGCCATGCGAAATAGGGAAAGGGTTACCAAAAAAAAAAAAGAAAAAAATAAAAGAAAAAAAGCAAAACTGTTGCTGTCTCTGAGGGAGGGAGTGTCAGCTCGGCTTTGCTGGTTATGGTAAACTGTTGTACACAAGCTCGTATCCTCAAACAGGAGTCTCTGTGCCAGAAAAGTCCGATGTAGCCCTGGAAAACAGATGGTGTGGGAGCGAGCTAATCAGGAGTGGTTGCCCTGTTGCATTCGTGCGCTGCCAGAAGAGCCAAGCCAAGATCGTGTTGCTTTCTTTCGCAGCCACCTTCAGCAGGGCAAGAGCAGCCGGGTAAATTAGCCTGCAGAGGAAATCTGCTGGGTGCTGCTGCAGCTAGCCTGCTTCCAGTACCGGAGCGAGCTTGTTGAAAGCTGGCATGGGCACCTCGGTGCTGCGGTGTAGACATATCCTTTGGGTGTAATAACAATAGAAAGATGAGATACGTCGTTTTCAGAGGTTTTGGAGCAATAGGGTGTTGAGATAATACAGGCAATCAAGCTCAAAATATATCTGGTGGTGGTTTCTAACCCTACTGGTATTTCTCCTCGGGGTTCAGTGTGTTAGAAGAGGCCAAGGGCATGTTTTAAAGTACTCAGAACCCACAACCAGGAGTGAAGATTTCCAAGGATTTTAGCACTCGTTTAGACAAACAAAAATCAGTCTGAGGTACAAAGCTGCTCTGCAAACTGGGGGCTGAACTTGTTTGGAAATTCGGCTTTTAAGTGCTGCCGATTTACTATTCAGCAAGACAAGATCTTTGCATCCTTTTCAGCAAAGCAAATGCTATTTAAAGGCGCAAATGCACACATCTTATTAAACAACGTTTCTGTTTTGCCGGGTTTCCTTACTCCAGGATGGGGACGTAGGGCTGCTATCCCTACAGACGACTGACTTCAACCCTCAAAACTGAATCTTAAATAGCAACCTCTTCACTCTTCCCCTTAATCTTGGAGATGCATTAAAATACTCTGAAATAGAAAAAACACGTGTGTGAGCACTGGAAATCCCAGTGAAGCCTGAATCACCCTGTATAGCAGCACTTTCCAGGGACACTTATTACCTCTCCTCTAATGTCCTAGTACTCAGTAATTGTAGGAGCATAGCATGCTACTGCTAAGTGTTTTTAAATTAGGATTTAAAAACTTCTCCTGTGGCTACCCCTGTTGATTACGAATCTGTTTTTTTTCCCTACCAAGACCCAGAATTTTGGCTCCAGCACCCTCATCAGTTGTAATTACTGTGCCCTTTTACATGGAAAATGTGATCAACTTCAGCTTGTCTGAGCTGCTTCATCCATCTGCACCTGTGGCTATGGAGGGAATGGCTCATGCTGGAAATTCTGACTTTATCAGAGCGGCAATTATTAATCCTAGGGAATTGCATTTAAAAATACCTTCCTTTTATTAGTATTATTAAGAGAAGTCTTGTCCTTGATGACCTGCTAATAGCTTATCCTGTTAATTCCAACATAAAGTATGAAAACCTCTTTAGTTTGAATCAAAATCATGTTTTAAAGACATAGAAATATAGTTGACAAACGAATCTGGTTCACTGGGGGTAAATATGGCCAAGGTATGTCCTTTGACTCCCTGCTCTCTTTGAATCTTATTTAATTTACAAAGAAAAACAATAGGTTTTGTTTGTTTGTTTGTTTGTTTGTTTGTTTTTGTTTGGTTTGGTTTGTTTTTTTTTTGGAATTCAGTGGACTTCTGATTGTGTTAATCCCAGGTGGTCTTTGTGGTTCTAGGATTCAGAGTGAGCTCGATGGGCTCTTACGAGGTTCGCAGCCATCAGGAACTTGAGCTAACTTTGCCTGTGTGTCCTGCATCTTGCTGCAGCTCAGAGCAAGGTTGGGATTCAACCTGTGGCTTTGGTTTCAACACAAAAATTTCTTCCAGTCAGGTCAGGAGGAGCTACTCCAAGGTCTGATCTTTTAGATGACTGTTCCAGCTGCTGCTTTTTACCACGGATTAATTGAGGTAAAAAGACAAAAGTTCACAGTCTATGCAAATAGGTACAAACACGGGGAGAGAACAGGAACAACTCCCAAGCCCTGCAGCAGCCCTGGAAGGCACTGCATGTCCCCTCCTCCTCTGCAGCACGTGTGCCCCTGCCCTAAAAGACCCGTGCTCAGATTAAACCTGTCCAAGAAGCTAGGGCATCCACCTGCAGCAATCGGGTCGGGCAGCAGCTCACACTGCTGGACCCTGATACAGTTCCCACCGTGCTCTGCCCACGTCTGTGCAGCCATCCCAAAGCCTGCAAACATCCTGTGTTTGCAAGCCTCAGAAATCCGCTTGTGCAGGGGAGAGGTGTGGCATGAGTGCTCCTTTTGCAATAACAAGCTTGTCTTTCCACCGATTCTGCCTGGGTGGCACAGTAACCACAGGCTCTCATCATTAGCAACAATTGGTGGGTCCCAGATTTAGCTCTGTCACCACAAACCCTGTCTTTTGCTCGAGCGGTCTCCAGCTTTAGCAAGTGGCAACTCCCTTAATTATACATTTTTATCTCCTCCACCCCAGCTACTGCACTCGGGGCTGGGGGAAGGGAGGAGAGAGCAAAAAAGGAGGAATCAAAGGGGAAAAGTTAAGTAGCCGGGTGCAAGGAGCACCGCAGTCCATCTTACTGGCTATAACTCCATTCCCTGCGGCAGTTTTAGCAAGGGCCTTGGCCAAAAGATTTTTCCTTTCCGGATGTGGGGCCGTAGCTTGGGGTGGTATTTTGGAGCTTTTTCCCCCCTTTTCTTCCAGCTCAGGAAGGCTTTTTTTGCAGCACCTCATCTCTGTCTTGGCTTGGGGTGAACCCAGCTTTGTCCTAAGCCCACCGCCCTCTCCTTGGGCATCCTCCTGCCCCGGCCGGGGTCTCTCCAGGGCTCTCATCCTTCCCTGTTCCTTTCTTTTTCTTTTTCCTTTGCTGCCCCCTATCCCCCAGCCTTGCTCTGCCGTCTATCACATGAAGCCATAATTTGCTGCATAGGCATAAAATACTGTGAACTGCTGCACCTTTTGCACATGGATAGGTCAAAAAGAAGTGTAGCAATTTGCTTGAACATGTGCACGGGCAGTATTAATGCAGATCAGTTGCAAGAAATAACGTAATACAGATTTGCCAACGTATGTATTGCATAAATGCTGACAGGTGCTGACAGAAGTGTGTGCGTAAACATTTAATAGCACTGTTAATTCATAGCACAACAGTTGCTGTTGGCATGGTTTGGAATTTATTATATTTTGCTATTTATTCCTAGTCAGCTTGTTGTCCATCATCCTTCCAGATGGCATGTCTACCGCGATTCCTTCCTCCTGAAATTTGCATGATGCTTTTCCTGTGAGCAAGGCAGGGTGGCCGATAGCTCAAGTTGCGCTTGCAGACTCCAAAGCCTCCTTTCTTGTTCGATACGAGCCCACTTCGTGTCTGCAGAGAATTCCCCTAATCTCTTTATATCTTAATTGCTCTCTGTGAATAGGGGGAAATAAATATTTCATTCCCTTATAGATGCATTTCCTTTTTCTGTTTTTCTTTTATAATCTATTCAGATGTACGTGGTGAAAACCTGGCCCCACCAAAGGCAAAGGCAAAACCACCGCTGATTTCAGTTCAACAAAGATTCACCTTAACTGACTCTGCCTAAAAGTTAGGTACCTTGTCCAAGATAATCATCTAGGCTCCTTTTATAGTCCCTGTCGAAAGGTACTGGCACCTCCAGCATCAATTCACCCTCCCGTCTCAGATAGCTATCTTGGGATGGGATGGGATGAATGGCCCTCCGTAGGTGCAGTTTCTCTCTCCACTGACTGTGGCGGAGGCTGAAATTTTGAAATTATACATAAGTTTCGGGTGACTATTTTTTTCTTGTCAGTGACAGGGATGACTTCTTGCGATGTGGTGGCACTCCCCCATCCTGGCTGAAGAATGCCAACCTGCTGCAACACTGCCGATGTATTTCTAGCTGGAGCAAACCTTCAGTGTGATTGGCCTCAGGTATTCCTCTGCAAACACTGCTCAGGTGGCCTTGGATTGTGCCTTGCTCTGGCCACCTGCCAGCCCCACTGCATTAAGTCGTGACAAATTTCAGAAGCAGCAGCAGAAGTGTGTGTATGTGTATATATAAAATATATATATGCTGAGCAGTGCTTTGCTGGTTTTTGCCAAGGGAAAAACTGAAGCAGAAAACTGGAGTGTGGGTTTCAGGTTTTGCTTTTCTCAGTGGAAAAACTGGACACTATCAAATGACACGAACAGCTTTCCAAAAACATTTTCTTTCCAGCAATGAGTGCGAATGGGGCATTTTCACCATTACTCTCTAAAGGTAGACAGTAACTGGGTGGTGTTTCAGGTGGGAGGGACAGTAAATGTCTGCTTGGGGGTCTCAGTGCATCTCTGTTCATGCTGGTCATCCAAAGCAAGGGAGCTTGAATGAACAAGGGTGTGTGGCAGCCACTAAGATAGATGCCTGATGGGATTTCACCCACGATTGAGGGTGCTGGTTAGGAGGTGCCATTAATGAGGACACTCTCTGAAGAAGCAATCGCCTTAAGGGATTCATTTAATTTCAGCAGGATCCCCATAGGAACTGCAGTGTGGCCTCCTGGCTGCAGGGAGGGAATTGCCACCTGCCAGGTCAGGGTGGCCATGTGTGCTGATTTACGGCCCTACAAGCCACTGGGATGTCCCACTGACAAATGAGAGGGAGAGAAGTTTCTTGGCTTTAACGGAGTCGCCACATAGGAAAAGTCAACATGGAAAAAAAATCAAACCTTTGTTCCTCTGAATTGTGAAAATGATTTCCTCTGGGTGTAAATTGGCGGGGGATATTCTGATTTATCAGGTAAGGAGCTGGCCTAATGGGCAGTAAAAGCTTCAAGTTTTGGCTGTAACTCGGGTTAGTCCTCTAGGTAGTCACACAGGAGGTTTTGCAAGGGGATCAGAAGGTAAGGCTCTTGGGAACCCCAGGAAAAATAAACATAACCCAAAAAGCTGTGAGAGATTGTGTGACAGCCTCTGGTGAATGAAAAGTGGCTGAACACCAGGTTTTTCTCTTTCACAGCCATAAAAACCAGGCTAAGGAGGCTGTCCATTACATCTCTTCTATGGTATCACTCCCTGTGTTTGACATAGCTCACATGATCTACGAACTGGAGCCTGGTTTTGATTTAGCACTGTTTATTAACCTAACGGTGCTGACATATTTTAGTGCAACATATAAAATCTAAGGCTTTTTCTTAAGCTGAGGAAATGAGGTTATGTGACATTGATCCAAAATGGAGGGGAGCATTTTAGGTTTCACTTTAACAGACAAGGGGAACGAGGCAAGGGAAGTGTAGTCCTTCTGTCCACCCTGCCAAGTCCTCTGCAAATGGGGCAGAAATACCAAGTTTCGGTAAGTCCTGCACACATTTAAAACCAGCTGTAAATGACTTTAAAATTTTAATTGAGGCAGTAAGAAAATCAAAATAACAGGTAATGCTTCAGATACTCAGCTCATGCCCAGATCTGAAAACACTTGGACACAGATGCCCTGTGGCTACAGTGAAAGTACAAGACCTCGTCCCTATTTTACCAAAGAGGAAACTGAGGCCAGAAGGTGGGGGAATGATGAGTCTGACCTTATGGTGATTTAGGGGGTAGAAAGGAGCTTGGTCTTCTTGATTTTGGGCTTTTGCAGGTCCTTATGGAAAGCCACCAGTGCCTGAAATGTCAGTTAAGGATAACATTACTAGAATTAGGGAACTATAGAGCTTACTGGCGCAAAATAGTGATCTACGGACAGGCAATGACAAGCCATTAATAGACCTAGTAATATGGATTTGCATTAACTGTTTGGAGGTATTTTGTAAGCACCTTGGCTGCGTGTCAAATCACTAAGCCCGTACATTGTTCCGACACCGGAGTTACTGTTGTTGGTGTGAGTCCAGAGCTGCTGTGGTTGTGCAACTCCACCAAGTTCTTGCTTTTCTCCTGGTTAGCTTTTGAATGGAAGTCCTTTCCTTGATTTTGATAGCAGCTATTAAGTTTGGCTGCTCTCACTCAACATTGCCATGCTTCTCGGAAATAGGTCAGTGGTTGTGTAACTTCCATTCATCCGTCCATACAGAGCAGTTAATTTCCATTACTGAGGTTTCCCAACATCATAACAGAGTTGCATTAACGTGGCTTATCTGTGATAACCAGTGCAAACTAGTGCAGGAAAATCCACGAACAGAGCCAGTCCTGTTTAATTCAGCCTGGTGACTGAACATTGCACCATTACACTCCGCCAGCGCCGCGTCGGGGTGCAGCCGCGCCATCGCTCAGCTGCCTGCTCCTCCCCACACCATTCCCCTCCTGAGCTATGCTGCAGTGTTCAGCCTCTGCTGGGATGCCCACCGGCTGTATTCTGATCCCAGTAGCTGCTGGGGTTGGCTGTCACAAGTTGCCACCATGTTGTAATTTCACCGAATTCCCTCTATTCACACCGTGGCTGTGGTCAGCCAGCTTTGTCCTGCAGCTGGCCCAGGAGCCTGCTGGTGCAGTCCTGCCTTTCCCACCACCCCAATCACCCCGTGAAGAAGGGCTGAAGGAGCTTGCACGTTGCCCTGTGTAATCTTGCTGCTAGCTGACGTTTCTCCTCCTTTTCCTATCATTTATCCCAAATCCCTTCCTTTTCAGATCCCTTCATTTCCTCCTGCTCTGTTTTTAAGCCTTCTCTTATGTGACTTATTGTCTAGAACAGCTTCCCTCTGTGCTTCTCTCCTCTTTCAAATCCTTCGTTAAACCACAGCCGCTTCAGCAAGTCCTCCTTTTCAGAGGCAGTAATCCCCATTTATGCCGTAGCCCACAAACATTATCTGGTGTCATGTCAAGCATGTGCGCAGCCTCTAAGGTAGCCTGGTGAGGTTTCTGAGAGAGAGCAGAGCTTCTAAATCCCTTTGAAATGTAATAGAAATCAGGCACCTAATTCTCATTGGTTTAAAAACCCCAAATCTTCTCCTGGGGCAAGGCGTGCGTATTGATCTAGGTGATGTGCTCCGGTACCACTGCACAATGCTATGTGAGTTTTATATTGAACCATTAATCATCTGAACGCACAGCAACGTACAAGTTAAGAGCATGTGCCCAATATTAAGATGGGATGATTTAGATGTGTCTCGTGGGGCTGGTTCTTGCTCAATTGCTCATTTCCAGATGTGATTTTTGAGAAAGGCAGAGCTTGCAAGTGCTGTGTCTGTCTTGTGTTAAGGATCCCCCCATCTTCAGGACCTATCCTCGTGTAAGTGGGATTACTCCTGGCGGTGTCAGCAGCAGCAGGACTGTAGACACTTTGCTTCTCACTTACTTGCTCACTGTGCATCAGGTTTGCTACTAGCCAGAGCAGGTGAGTTCCCTCTGTTCCCACTGAGGCTGTTGCTTCAGAAGCCCTGTACAAAAGGTGACTTTAAGCATCGTGGAAATGTCAGGAATCGTTAGCCAGACGTGCTTCTCAGAGGAAAGGAGATCTGAGCTAGGATTTACGAGGAGCGTGGTACAATCATAAATGGGTTTAGGGCTAGGACTAGACTGGAGTGTGCCTACAAGGTAGCCAGGTGAATTGTTGTCTGATGGGCAGAGCAGGTGGGAACAATTTAGGTGGTAACATTTTTGTGGGGAGCCAGTCAGATCTTAAGTCCTGAGCACTTCTGAGAATTTGCAGCCTCCTGATTTTTGATGCATTACATTTGTTCCTGTTGTTAGCGATTAAATCCCCGGGAGCATCGTTAGAAGTAGTCTGTGGGTAGATGGGACTCTGGCTCTTCCTGGTGCAGCTCCCAGGCGACCTTGGCCTGAGAAAAAGTGCTACCCAAGTAAATTCAAACTGTCAGTCATGGGCAGCCCTTAATGAAGGTTGTGTTAGATTCAGCTCAATTAGAAACCCACTTTGGGGGAAAGAAAAAAAAATCTACCGTGTCAATGTTTATCCAGTAGAGTAAAAGGCGAGTGCTGGGAAGGAGCTGTGGTCTGCGGGCTCATGCTGGGCTCAGCTCCCCCCAAGCCATAGCTGACAGCAGATGCGACGCAGCACGTTCATGGGATGTGTTCTCCTCCATTAAAAAAGATGAAAGGTAAGAGAAGGAGAAGAGGCTAATTCTGATCAATTGCCAAAATCATAAAACGCAGAGAGAGAGGAAGAAACCTGCCGTAAATTACCCCGTGAGTCCATGCTGGAGCTGGGGATTAAACCCAGGTCTGCAAAATTCCAGTCAATTACTGCGAGCATGAGGCCACTTGCATCTGCTGACTCCCTGCTCCGGGTACTCCTCTTCTGAAGCAGCAAAGCTACTGCAAAGTGTGAGAGTGGCAGAATTTGGGCTAGTCAGCACTGCTTTTCTAGGCAATGCAATTCACGCGAGCCCTTGAGTAACTAAGGGGTGGCAGGATCACGTACCCTCCTGCTGCTGGGGCCCTGCAAGGAATCCATCAGCCTCGTGAGTTCTTGGGCAGAAATACTGCGCTGGGTTTGCCTGAGTGGGGCTCACTGGTGTCGTTTGTGCAAGCAGGGTGGTGACTGAGTGACTGGAGAGGATGAACAGAAGCGAGGACAAGCTTTCCATTACCAAAGATCTGGATTTATTTCTGTTCAGTTGTTGCAAGTCAGAATCCATTCTTTTCATTTTTATTCTTCCTTGCTGTGACACCTTTAAAATCCACGGTACATTTAACTTTTGATTTTCATTTAATACCCTTTAAAGTGATCTAATGCAGACAGATTACGGATGGTGAGGGATACTGTCCTTTGGTGGAAATACCCTATTTAATAAAATATTGGAAGACAGATTAGCTACTCTGTACATTAAAAAAGAAAGATATCCTAAGTTTACATGCTATCGCAGTAAAACTTTATAGGCCTATCAATTTTAGACAGTCACAGTCACCTGAAGTTTTCAAATCACTTTGCAGAGGTAGCTAGCTATCCTAGTTTTGAAATCAGAAATAGTTGTTGATGCAGTTTGCAGTATTTAATGTAGATCTATGTAAATTGCTAGGGGAGGGGGAGGAGAACAGTTTGATCTTAAAATATAATTTGGACTGTTCTCATCTTCTCTTGTAAAAGCTGTTTTGATCATTTGTTGCCACCTCCCAGTTTTCAAACATCTCAAGTCTCTCAAAAAGTTCTGGTACTTTTAAAGATAAGGATCAAATTTTATGTATTTTTGTCTCTTAGTTCTCATGCCTTTGACATTCAGGTTTGCAAACTTTTCCCCCTATCAAAGGGCTTTAACGTCTTTCCTATTTTATTTTTAAATGAAAATTGACATTCTCGTTTGATAATGTGACTCTAAGAGCCAAGACTTTAAGAAAAATGCCAAATACCACAATACTTATGGGAA
This sequence comes from Anas acuta, assembly GCF_963932015.1. Classification (NCBI taxonomy): domain Eukaryota; kingdom Metazoa; phylum Chordata; class Aves; order Anseriformes; family Anatidae; genus Anas; species Anas acuta. Next base: position 7,515,820 of record NC_088997.1, read on the forward strand.
TTTGCAAACTTATTATTAATAATGGGCTTCTCTCTCTTCTCTTAAAGTCTCCTGAGATTTTGATGTTTTATCTAAATCCACCCAGATTCTTGTGACCTTTGAAGGTGGTGAGACAGTGAAGAAGCACTTCCTTGGGAGAGGAACTGGAGTAAAACGTGGATCCAGTTTCCACGTTGGACCTCTTTTAAACATCAAATATTTTCAGGTCTAAGGTTCTGTGGCCTGGAGTCTTGTTTTTCCCCCACTCCTTTTTGCTTTGCTGGTAGAATTAAGAATTTGATTTAACGTTATATGCCTGAAAAAATAAAGCATTTAATTTACATTTTACAAGGCAGTTATTGCAGGTTAATTAAATATCAATTGAGTGTTATAGGCCATATTAAGATTTATTAATAACCCAGGAGATAAATCTCCTTGGAATTCAATTAAATGAAAATCACATAAAAATATATGTGCAATTTTATTCATATAATACATAAAACTTGTGAATTATAGTGAAGCATTGTACAGTAACCTGATTAATGGAAATTAATTGCTGAAATAGAGAAAAATCAATTTAAACTTTCTGTAGCAAATACAGAAAGCAAGGTACACTTCTCCTGTACCCTTGGAAAGCTGAGTTTATTCCTGCAATCACAGTGTCATGCTCCATACTGCAGGATGCGTCTTGGCCATAACTGGGCTCCCTCTCCTTTCCCCTTCCTTTGCTCAGCGTTTTAGGCTTATGGAAGGGAACAACTCTGTACTGCTATTGTGTCCCTGGTGAGTTAATTGTTAGACTGAAGGTCTGAGAGATGAAAGGCAAGGCAGACCGGCATGCTGGTGGATATCCCTGGCTCAGGAAGTGCACGTGGGTTCGTGCCTTGTGTCATGGGTATGATGGTCTCTGTCTGCAAGGGGAAGGCGTGCAAGTGTGTACCAATGGATGTCTTTTGCCCTCGGTGCTTTTTCAAATCTCTCTCTAAACATTCGTAAGATAGTTACCAGCAGAAACTCTGCTAGCCAAATTGCCTGCAAGCTCAGAAGCACACGGTGCACCGGGCTTTTTCCAGGATTAGTGAGTATATCTAGTCCCGTTGGGGAAAGCGAAGCTTCCGATATCAGAGATGAGGTTGAGAAGCTGGACTTGGAAAATATCTTTCCAATATTTGCTGAACGATTGAGGCCTGGCGCGCTGCCATCTGTTCCCAGCGCATCCTGTGTTAAATACTGTCAATATGAGATTATGTTCCAATTACGGTACCAGACTGACTGGTTTAACTCCTACCATGAATCTATTTTCCTTTATTACTATGTACTAACTATGTGACTGATGTACCAGACACCAAAAGAGATGGTCTCTGCCCAGAGGGCTTTGTCTAAAAGAAACATGCCCGGAGAAGACAGAGCGCAATAGAAAATGCAGATGAATGAGTAACTCGGTTAAGATTTTCTTTTTAATTTGGGAATTCTTTGCTTGTTTGTGTGTTTGGCTTGAGTTTTAATGTTACTAAACTTGCTTCTTTCAGACGTTGCACAAGAACAGAGACTTCCATAGAAACTCAAACAGGGTTAGGCATGCGGCTCTTTGAAGTGTGTGTGTGTGTGTTGGGGGGATGAACGCTCAGTACGCACATGGGAACATCGGCAGGCGGAAAACGGAGGAAAAACCACGTCCCAGCTCAGACAACTCCGCCAGCAGACGCCATGGCTCGCGCTGGGGAAGTTTAGCCAGCTTTAAAAAATAGCAGGTGCCTTTCTGTCAGTGCACTCCCTGCTCATCCTCCCTGCTCCTCCAGCAGAGAAGCATGCATCTGTCTCCTCTGTGCTTCATCTCTGCTTCTCCCTGCAATAGTTGTCAGGGATATTAGCATTAAATACTTACTGCCTGGCTTAACTAAGGGGTAAGATAGGATTTAATTTGTATGGCTGAAATCCAATTATATAATGGAGCCCCTGGGGGAAGCAGTTATACCTGCTGAATCTCTTGGATGAGTAATTGTGCACAAAGGCTCCTTTCCAGAAGTAGAAACAGATCTGAAATATTTTTTTTCCTCTTTTTATTTTTTTTTTTCCTACTTCTGCTGCTGTTACATAATAGGGCTGGGACCCTGAAAAGAAAAGCCAATGACAACCCAGTGCAGTAGAAAGAATTAAAGCACTGCCAGGAGAAAACAAGTTATAATCTGATAAAATCAAGGATCTAACAGGAAGTCTGCAGCAGCATTAGCTTGGAGGAGCCAAACTGCAGTGCAGCCAAAGGAAGCTTACTCATCTTTTTGGAAAACAGTACAGAGGCTTTGCTGTCTAACTTTTTCCCCCACTTCTACTATGTGCAGGGAAAGGGAATCCTCTGCTTGCTTTTGTCAAAGCTTGGGAGGTGGGTAGGTGTAAAAAAAAGCTAAGTAGGTAAATTATTCAAGTCCTTTTGAAAAATGCTGCCATTAACTACCTTTAAAAATGCCTGTTCCTTATCCTGTGTGTCATCTGTATCCTGCTAAGCATCAAAATCATAGGTGATGATGAGCAGGATAGGAAGAAAAGCATGATAAGGTTCCCAGAGAGGTTTCTGAAAGGAGGCGAGCATACATTGGTCTCTAGGGTAGTATTGGGGCTTGGCAATTACACCACTCAGTACCTTCAGTAACTCCAGAGCCCACAAAGGAATAAAGCTATGGCTCCAAATGGGACTGACAGCATCAGCTCTTGAACTTAGCCAAGTTTTCTCGAAGGTCAGAGTACCATATTTCATTATATTTTGTAATAAAAAGCAAACTTTTATTCTTTTCTGAGTTACCAGTGGAAAAATAATTTTCTTGGTCTCTTTGATGATATGCCTACACGAGGATAAAAAGATGAATGCATCCAGGCAGCAGAGGGAGGTCCAAAACTCCAAATGCCACAAACTGAGGACAAACCTGGATGGTCAGGTACCCCCAGCCCATCCGTCAGCCTTGCTTTCTGGGTAGGTCTTCGGATTCTTTTTTAAAACAGCTCAAGCCAAAGCTGTTGCAACACTCGAAATCACACGGCGAAGGTACCTGTCTCACAGACTTGCAGCTCCACCCAGTGGCTCTTTTTTGGCAAGATAAAAACAAGGCTTCAGAAGCATCAAAACCTGTTGCAGTCGACGTTGTCATCCTGCAGCGATGCTCTGGCAACACACATGAGAAATTGGGTATATATTTCTTTGTCAAATTCTTAGCAAGCCGTCATTTACCATTTAAATTATAACAGGAAGCTGCCCAGCCAATTGTTAATGAAATAGAAAACCCAGCAATCTTATTACTCCCTTTCTGAAAAACTTCCCAGCGCAAAGGATTGAGTAAAAAAGTAGGGAACTGATAACTTACACAGTTCAGCTTCCCACATTCTCTATGAACAGATTGTTTGCCCTAAATTTATTTGTCATTTGAAATTATTCATGAATTACCTGAGCAAATGATTTGAGATCTGTGAGCTCATTTTCCAAAGAATTCTCTTGTGAGTATGAATTTCAGTGAAGTTAACTTGGCAGCTCACACGGTATCGCTTTGCTTTCCTTCCTGAGTAATTGCTATGACTAACAAGAAGCAAATCTTGATCATTTCTATCAAAGATATCATGCTGAAACTTGCTTTTTCCAGGAGGATTAGGGAAGTAATTAAAATAAGCTTTTATTTGTGCATATGTACATTGTAACTGTAGGAAAACTCAGGAGGTGGTTACGTGTTCACAGACTACAGGAATACTTTAAACATTCTCAAAACAACAAAACTAATTTTAAATTTTAACCAGTATTATAAAATAAGCCATTACTCCAAGCTCAGGTGAAAACTGAAATCTGCTGTGCTTAATGTAGGTCTGTCAGCCCCTCTGCATGCCTTACAGGTAGAGGAACCGGCAAACTGATCCGACCGCAGGCTTTGCTTTTGTTGTGAATCCTCTGTAAGTGCCCACCCCATCTGTGCTAAGAAAATATCTCTGAAATATTGTTCCCCCACGGACTGTAGCTCCAGCACCACGGAATGAGTTCAGATACACTCTTCTGCCCAAAGTTCAGGCGTTATTTAGCATAAATGCAGCCCCCAAGGCCTTCACCCAAGTTGCTGTCTGCCTTCTGTGCAGCAGCTGAACACGGCCTTTAATTTGTTTTGCTGCTACAGTGCTACAAGGTAGGAGAATTTGAGTTACAACTTATGTGTAACCACCTCTAAGCTTGGTCAGGTGTCCAGGCACATGGTTAGGATGTAAGGTAGGCTATTCATCGTCAGTACAAGAGACTGCAGGCTTATTTTATAGGAATAACATTTCAAAACAGATACAATCATTCATATGTTAATAATAACAGGAATAATCTTAAAAAGAGGTAGCATTTTTCTCTTTTCCAGAGCTACCTCTTTTCCATCAAGCCCTAAAACAGAGCAAGAACTTGCTGGGTTTCCTTGCTCTTCCAGAAATTATCAGGGAAGACCCCTTGAGTGTGTGAGTTGGTTACAGCCATCCCACCAGCTGCCTGAGACCACAGCGTGTTGTGAAGTTCAGCAATGAGCTCTCTCTCTCTTTACCCACATGTGCTGCTTTAATTCTCCTTCTCGTGAAGATGGGGGCAGGATAGGTTCCCTGCAGCTGCTTTCAGCCACTGCGCCGTTCTCTGCTTGCTCTCCTGCCAGGTGAAGAGGGGTTTGTACCCAAAGTGCCTGAAGGCTTTGTCCGTCTCGTAGGAGAAGGTGGTGACTATTGTGTTCAGTAAAGGCAAATTTAGGAACGGCTGCGGCTTCCAGAAGGGGTACAAGAGGACCTTGATTATCCTGTGCAGGTGTATTATCAACCACATCTTCCAGTAAGGGATGTGCGAGCCCAGCCTTATCGAAGGGTCCATAGAAGACAGGATCTGGTGCCTGACCAGAAAACCTTTTCTTGGAGTGTCATCATAGCAATAATACACTTGACCGGCGAGTAAGTCTGGTCTCAGCTGCAGGTGCCTTGCTGCAAGAACGTGCATCCATGCAACATTCCCTGGAGAAATAAGAAGGGGGGAGAGACAGGCATTCAGGAGGAGCTAGATTTGCCTGTTTCCTCTTAAAATGAATGAGTGCATTGGGTCTGCCTTCTTCGGTGCTGCGAAACAGGGAAAGCACTCATTGTGTTACTCAGCTGTACTGCCGAGAGACAGAGTAGTTAATCCAGACCTCCAAGAGCCTTTAAACCTTTGGTCTCCCCTTTGTGCTGGACAATTAATGTTCCTTGTGATACCGGTTCACGCGAAGCGAAAGGGCAGTGTTTTGTAGTGAGAGCAGGATGAATGGGAGGCAGAGCTTGAGGGTTTTATTCCTGGCTCTGCTGAGAGCCTTTGAAGAAGTCACTTGATTTATCTAGGCCTGGTTCTTCCATTACAGCATTTTCAAACTACTGTTATCTGCACTTTTGGAAAAAGACATATAAGTGAGCTGCACAGAAATAACTAAAGCCCTGCATGATTTAATGGTGAGTTACACTCCCCTGTAACGCATTCAACACCACAACAAACTATTTCAATAGGTTTCATGTGTAGTCTTTCGTGCTTGCAAGAATCACTTATGTATTACAGTCTTTTTATTTTTTTTCTAAGGAATGTTTTTCCTAAGTTATAAATAGTTAATGTAATTTCTTGTAATGAAAATGTCTTTTCAAACAACAAAAAACATTTTTAAAATATTCCCGAATTTCTGTCTTCCCCAATAAAATCATTGAAAGGTTACCAAAAAAAAGTTCCTATTATTCTTTTCTGCTATTTTTTTTCTAAACATCATTTTTCCCTACATTGAGGGGAAGAAAAAAAAGGAAGCCCTTCGCAAGAAAAAAAAATATTAAAAATGTAAACATCTATATTAAAAATTCTTTTAGCAAGACCAAGCTTTGTGGTTATAAAAATATTTGTGTTCAATCCCCATACTCATCTTTCTGTCATCAGGAGTTATGGGTAAGCTGCAATGGAAGATCTCCTGGGACCAGAACAGCCTGGCAGCACCACAAGCAGAGAGATCAGTCACTCACCCACATACGTGGAATTGCGCTCGGTGTTTTCAGGCTCCAGGTAGTTCAACACATCATTCCTGGCTTTGGCAAACAAATACAGGTCTCTCAGAAATGTTGCCTTCTCCCCATATACTGTGTTCGCACGGATGATGCAGGTTGTGAGTTTGCCACCATTGCTCAGCTGAAAAATCGGGGAGGGATGTTAGTGAGCAATGGATTCAGAGCTAAAACCTTCCACAGTGATGTTGTGTGTGTCAGATGAAACCAAAAATCTTGGGGAAATTGGGCTAGAGGAGTCAACCTTTGCAAACTTTGGCTGGACAGCTAGGGCCTGGTTTGGATCCTTAGAAATGCAATGAGGTGCCCACTTGATTTTATTTATTTTTAACAAAGCACACCTGCATATGGGTGGTGTTCACTGAGAAAGTTCAGGTGGAGGGTGCTAACAGCATTAACTCCTTCTGCAGCTGAGCTGTGAAGGAATATTTGCAACAACCAAAACTGGGCTGACCTCAAACTGTAACCAGGAGAGAGAGCTGCTCCAGGCAGGACAGAAGTTGCATTTTTATGTTCTGCTTCATCCTCTAGAAGGACTCATCTGTCTGCTGACTACTGGGAGTCCGAAACAACTAGGCAGCCAACTTAGGTAGGTGGCTGGGTCTGGGTAATATTAAATAATAAATATTGTTAAATCACTCAGGCATGTCTGAAAATACATTGTTATGTGCAGTATGAACCAGGTGAACCTGGTTTTGTAGGTCTTAAGTTTACACAGTGCTTTTCAAAGCCCCACTCCTTTTGGTGGAGTTTAAGCATAGGCATGAAGGGCAGCACTCTTTGATCTTGCAAGTGCTTGGCAGGCTCAGCCTTTGGTAAACTCTGGGGGTTTTGGTATGTATATCCAGTCGAGGAAGCAGTTGGATATGAGCTGTGGGACCTTTCTAACCATCTGTCTCCTCCCACTCATCCTGTGCTGAAACACCAGGGGTGCTACCATTGATTTTTGTACCTTTTTTCCATTGGCTTCAAATACAAGTTTTTCTGCCATGGCCTTCGTCTTCCCATAAGGAAGCTCCACTTCCCCGCTGTATTTGGTGTCCTCGTTTCCTCTGGAATAGATTGCAGATGCTGGGTGACTGTGGAGGTGGACCTCGGGGCTGGGAGATGTGTGTCATAGCGTGATTTACTCTGCAGCCCCTGCCCTCCAGGGACTTACCTCTGGTGGGGAATTGAATGGGTCTAAGATCCTTGCTATGGTCTGGGAGAAATAAATACCAGGCAATTCTGCAGGGTTAGGCAAAAGTGGGTTCATAGGGCAGGTTTGCATGATTTGATGTCTGAGAGTTGGATTTGCTTTTGTCTAATACTGTGTGATTGAAGCAAACAATATGCTGGCAGGCAAATTAGAAGGCAGTGCAGTTACCTTTTTAAGCAACTCTCAAGTGGCTGAGCAAGGTGGAAGGAGCACAAGATGATGGAGGGCAGGAAAATGAGAGCAATCCTACTTTTTTTTTTTTTTTTTTTTTCATTAGAGGTAGCAAGAAGCCTCTTATGAGCTATAAACTAAAAGAAGCTGCTGCTGCTTAATTTTCTCATATTGTAGATTAGAGTTGGGAGTCATTTGCTGGTGATGCAAAAGCTGCTAGTGGGCTTGTGGAAGGTGTGCAATCACCAGATTTGTGCTGAGGTTATTCCTTCATCTTCCATAGCAGATTGTGCTTGAGGGAAGAGCAAAAATGTAGGTCCATGATCTAGGGCAAGCAGGGCTTGGAGCCATCTGGGGACCCTTGGCTGTGACTGCGGAGGAAGGCAACATGCTCCTCAGCTGGCCGTGCCTCCTAACTTGCAGCAGTGAGGAAGGGAGTCAATGGGATCCAACAAATAACTGCCCTCCCAGGCCTGGAAATAATTCCAAGGAGAACCAAGAAAGCAGCTGCCATTTTGTCCCAGTGTTGTAGTGCACATTAGTCCGTTCTAGGATTTGGTTCAGAATTTGCGTTCTTCTAATTTTTAAATAATTTTGCTCTATATTTTTTCTCTCCTTCAGAGCCACTTCTGGAGAGGCCTGCAACAAGGTCGTGCAGCCAGTCTGCAGCATGGGTCTTTTTGCCAAGCTCTGGGCCTCAGCAAAGCAAACTCTGACTCAGGCTCCCTCTCTGACCTTGGGCAACTTGCTTGCTCTTTTCTGTGCTCAGATCCCCACATGTAAAACCCGGATAATGCTGCTGCCTTTCTTCTGCCTGTTTGGCAGTCTGGTATCTCGTGTGTCAGATATCCCAGCTGAGATCAGGGCCGTCTTGTGCTGCAGCAACAGAAATAAATTAGGAGCTTCAGAAATACAGCCTCCCCGTGCACCCCTGGCTTTTATCACAAAGCCCTCCTCCTCTTCCCTGTGTTTACGGGTGATGAGCAGGAGACAAACCAGAAAACAAGCACGACAAAAGATTGATTGTGCGCGGTTTGTTGTGACCCCAGGAGAGGCTCAAGACAATTAGGGGGGTTATCTAGAAGTTCTAGTTTTAATTGCTTTCTTTTTATATCTGAATTTATTTTTTGCCTTGCAAAGCTTTTAAAAAGCAGCAGCTTCACCAAGGGGCAACCTGCCTGTCATTCCTGGGCTGCAGAGCTCTGCTCGTATTTGCCTTCCCCCACCCCTTTTGAAGCTTAGTAGTAACAAAGAGCTCAGCATAATGCTCTTGCTTTTCAAAACGATCACAGATAACTGAACGCTAATAAGACTGGAGCAGCATTGTCAGAAGGTATCTCAGCGGTGGCTGTCTCAGAGGGATTGAGACTGACAGAGGCATTTTCTATTATTGTAGGATGCTGAGGTGTGAGCATTATCCCTGCACCCATCACCCTGTCCAGACACTAATCATCCTTTGTCTGTGTCAATTCCCCAGCATGTAAAAGTGAGTTAAATAAAATTATACAAGGAACGAGAGAGAAAGGGGACAGAGAAAGAGAAAAAGGAAGTAAGGCAGGCTGGATCATGCTCTGAGAGGGAAAAGAGCAGAACAGATTGGGTGGGGATGGGGAAACAGCACCTGTGCTTTCAGTCTGGACATGGACATATTACTGGGTTCCCTAGTGGGACAAGTGGTGTAATTTTTATGTGGGTGCCTCTTCTCCCACTTTAATTCCAGGAGCTTAAGGTGAAAATCATCATAAAACAAGAACCACTCTCAAAAGCAGGCTTTCTCCCAGCATGATGTGAAAACGTGAATGTGTTCTGTAAAATGAGATAAAGGCGGTGATTTTATTTGTGTTTGTGACAGGGAAGGATTGGGAGTTGAGAGGATGGTCAGCTCCATGAATGAACCTCAGTGTGGATGGGTATCATTACTTGGGCATCATTACAAGGCCAAGGACTGTCCTCTCAAGCAAGATTTGGGGTAGATTTCTCAAATCACCTACTCACATGCATCTCAAATCACAGGGCTAAAAATTCAAACAAGGACATACATTCATTTTTAGAAGTGATTTAGATATGTTAATGACCAAATTCCATAGCCTTTCAATAACACCAGATCATTTTGTACTCATGCTCCCAAGTGGGTTGAGGTTTCCTGCTCTCGGGGATTTTTTTTCCATAAGACATTTATTTCTATGGATTTGGGTGCTTAAATGATGTTCAGAACAACTGGGTTATGCCTTAGTTTACTTGCAAGTATGAAATTTAGGCTTGTAGGTCATTTTAAGTTATGTCTTAAGCAGCCTTTTCTAGCTAGGCTCAAATTTCTAGAGCCAAGAGACTGAAGCCAGCTGTGTCTAGACTGGCTGCCTGTAGAGACAAAACTTGGTTTTGAGCCAGTTCCCCTTGCACACAAGTTTCCATGGTTTGAGCAGTCTGTGTAGATACAACTGTGCTTGAAATCAGCAAGCAGCCTTACAATGGTGCATATCAGACTTGCCCCTATCTCCACCTGCCTTCAAATGTAATGTGGCTTCAGTAATATCAGCCCAACTTGAGGTGCAAGTCCTCATGCCCCATGAATACAAGAGGTACCCAGATCCTGAGCAGGAATGTCAGCTGGTTGTGAAAGGCTATTCTGGATATCAAAGAGAAAAAAAAAATACCCACCCCAATACTGGCATCTTCGCATTGTTCCAAATCCCACCTTTTGCCCCAGGAGGGCTTCTAAGCTCTACTACATCCTCTGAGTCTGTGGGTTAGTCTTGAAGGAGCCACATGCAGAAGAGATGGGTTTAGCATATATCCAAAAGCAGAAAGTCCAGGAGTTAACCCTGGCAAACACCTCCCAGGGAAAGGTATTTTTGAGGGATAGGGTGCCATTGCCAGGTCAGAGCCTGGTCACAGAGAGTGCAGCTACACGAGAACACTGCAATTGCACACCAAATGCAGCTGTGGCCCAAGACTATGTCAACAAAGTACCCTCTTCTGAGCTCATGCTAAAATAGTCCATATGCATTTGATCTCTTGTTACTGGGAGCTTGGTGCAGGTTCACTAGCAATTCACTGTGGAGCTGAAAAAGAGGAAAGTGGGTTGGTGACAGAGCATCACCTGCCCTTTGGGTCAACTCAGCGTGAGGTGAGTGAAAAATCAGACCCAATAGCAGGGTAAAACTCAAGCTTGTCAAACCCTGAGCAGCTCAGATCTGATACCAAAACTGATGTTAGGGCTTAGAGGAGCAGGTCCATAGCACATGGAGGACGGCCTGGAGGTGCAGCTGGGTCCTACATCTCTCAGTCAGCTTTCTGGTCAAGTTTTGGCTGGGAAGGGCTGTGATTCTTGAAGATGAAGAGCAAAGAGGGATTTCTAAGGAGGAGTAAAAGAATCAAGAGGAAAAAGAACACATGTTGTCCTTTGGAGACACAGCAAAATTCTTCAGCTGTTTGCAGCTTTGCTTTTTGCAGAGTGATGCAAAAGATTTGTTCGGCCTTACCTGCACATGGGCTCACACAAGGTGTTAGGTCCCACCGCAGCGATGGAGCTTGTGTAGACAACATATGGGATGTTCAGGACACAGCAGGCCCTTAACACATTTTCAGTACCTGAGGACAAACATCATCTGCCTTGCTTTGGTTTCTGTTATGCAAGTCAAATGAGATTTCCAGACTTGAGATTCTGACTTGGACTAGATCCATCCTTTTCATGGCCAAAAAAATGTAAAGCCATAGGTCAAGGTTGCTGCTCCTCAGGTACATTTGCACAGGTATGGATGTTTTATAACATGAGAGTCACAGCTACATCTTCAGCTATAAAGTGGCTTAATCTCTATGGCTATTAGTATCTGACATAACTTTGACTTAATAGTTGTTAAAAAAAGAAGCTGACAGCTTGGCAGAGCAAAATTCCATGTTGTCCATCTTTTTTTGATACATGAACAGACTGTCAAATGGTGAATTGCAGCCTTCTGGCAAAATAATTGGTGTTTTAGTTGCATACATGTATACTGCTCTATGGAAGTGACTGTAGGGTGAAAAAACATTGCAACAGACTCCTCCTGGTAGCTACAAAACATTAAATAAAATAGTAAGTGCAGTTTACAAGTCCACATGAAATCCAGATGAAACTGAAGCATGGTTTGGTTCAAGAAAACCATGGGCAGAAATCTCACAATACATTTCATACAGTCCTAGGCTGAGTCTCCCATGTGAAACAAGGAAGCAACAGAACAATTGGTACCAAAAAGCCCCCCTTTTTTGTCATCTTTGTTCAGATAAAGTATTTATTCCTTTTTAGGAATATAGGAACAGTATCTGTCTAGGGGAATAAAGACAGATTAGATAGTAAAGACAGTAAAATCCAGCATTGATCTTAGCTTGCAATGTTCCGAGTGTCATTAGTTTACACATATTATGGACAACCTAGTGACTTGTGTCTTGGTTTTTCAACTTAAAAGAGCTGAGAATTTGCTACTTGAGTGAAAGCTGTAACTGGTTTGCTTCAGGTAGTGTGGTAACCAGACAGCAGTCAGGTTAACTAGTACTGAGGGCAGCATCTATGCTTCTTCTGGCTGAACTTGTGGGTCAGTGTGTGGTTTTGTGCTTTTTTTTTTTTTCTCTTAAGTGATTTGCAACTCTTCCAGGGAGGGTTTTGCAATTATCATGATTCAATCAAGCTGATTCTACAATAGCCTGAATGACAACAACAAACCCATGGATGCATATTGATGGGCCTTCAAATCTGATAAGGCAGATCTTAAAGGAAGCTGCCGATAGAGTTGGTTTCGGGAAGCCTCTGCACTATTCATACCTGGCTAATCAGGATCTGCCCTTGAGCCATGCTGCGGATCTTGCTCAGGAGGGCTTACAATTTCTGTTCTTGTTCTTAAAGGCGTGATCTTAAATTATCAAGGAAATCCTGAGTTCAGGATAATTTCAGAGAGCATGAGTCAATATGAAGACCTGGTAGAAAACAATTTACTTCTTCATTGGCCTATACTATACAGTTTACTGAGAACCCCTGTAGATAAATATCACTGGAAACAGATAAGTTAAAATCCATTCAGCTTAACAAAAAACAGATTAAAGAGACTGATTAGATGGAAAAAGCAATTCTTATAAGAGAGGGCTCCTCAGTCTAGTCAAGACTGTAACACAATTCAGAAACCAGTGGTTGAAACAGAGAAGGAACAAAGCAGAACAAAGGTGTAAATTTTTGCCAGCACTAGTAATTAGCCGTAGCCACACTAATACTCCTAAGCATCGTTATGGCTTGCTGAAAGACTTGATAGATAGCCCATTAACTTGCTGTCCTTAATTCTAGGCAAAAGTCCTTTGAAAAGGCATAGCCAATTTAGCCACAAATTACTGGGCTTAAGGCAGTAATTGGATGAATTTCTGTGGCCTGAGCTGCACAGAGGAGCCAGCTAAGATTATGTAGTTGACCTGTCCTGACTTTTTTCCCCCCTTCTATGAAGTTTACAGTAGGTGTCAAATACAATTCAGTTTTATTCTTTTACCTGCTATGATTAATGGAAAAGTTCAGGCTAATCTCTGCATTTAAGACTCTGAGCAGTCCTAGTGGAGGCCGCAGCCTGAGTTTGGGGAGGCCCACATGAAGCCATCCAAGGGAAGGCACAAGGTGCAGAACAGATCAGCTGCAGGTGAGGCTCCTGCTGAGCCACCTCCAGCTGCTCCCAAAGAGGCGCTCAGCCACCAGTCACGTTGCAGAAACACAGGCTGTGCGGTGTTCTGGTGCTGTCAGATATTTCTGACAGAGGTTTGGTTTGCTGAACAGGGGAGTTGCCCGAGTTCACTGTTATCAGTGGAAACCTCAGTGCACTAAAATACCTTGCTCATAGCAAGCAGACAATGAAGAGGAAGATCTCACAAAGCCATTAAAAGGCAGCAGGAGCCCTCAGGCTCTGGGTATTCTTGGTACACACACACAATACAGGCTCTTAAAAGCATCTGGTTTTGAAAACAACTACAGCAATGAATGGATGGAATTTAAATGTTGCCCTTGAATATATCAGAAAGTAGGAGTAGCCCTAAGCAGTAACCAAGTGAGATGTGTGCATGCATGTATATACAGTATGTATGTGTATATACACATATATCTGTAAAATTGTTTCCTTGTGGTTAACAGCTATTCTAGTAGCTAACAGCCTGAGGTGCCATTGGAATTGCTGCTGTAATAGGGATTTCATTATCTTTATAGCCCATACTTATTTCACAGATTTATGATCAAGTTTTCTTTAAGCAGATCTTGCACCTAACATGAAATCAGCTCTTGGTGATAGAAAGAGTCATGGAGATCTTGGCTGTGTGTGGCTTGTAGATATGTAATAGTTGCAACCTCTGTGACTATTAAAAATAACATCACTCCCTTATAGCATGGATGCAGCTCAACTGATAGCTACCCTGTACCCCCACCCGTGCAAGGCTATTTTCTGACCCCCGGGGGAAGCCACAAAGTATTTAGAACAGGGGTTAATTTTTGATCACTGTCTTTCTCACATACCTGTAGTGAGAAGAAACTGTTTAGTATGTTCTGAATCAGTATTACCAGTGAAAGTTATACCCCTGATTAGAATAACTTACACAGTATCTGGCTCCACATCTGACTTCATGAGATTTAGCTTTACAGCTGTGCAGAGAAGCAGCACAGCCTGCCCTGAGCGACAGGGGGAAAAAGCAGAAACCCCCCTGCTGTAAGTGCACCTTTCTCCTCTCACAGCAGAGTGGTGCTTGTGGCATTCAGGGGACACAGGAGCACGAAGTCAGAGCGGATACATATGTTGTAGCCTCTTGTATGACTCCACACCAAGGCGTGTGAATTTAAGTCTGTATTTAATTGCCTGTTTTAAAGAGCTTACCCCCAACGTTGACAGCTTTCATTTCCCAGAAGGGCACAGTGTTTCTGTAGTCCACAATAGCAGCTGTGTGAATAACCACGTGAACACCCCGCATGGCAGCAAGGAGCAGATTGTAGTCTCGAATGTCTCCTTTCATCACTGTCACATGAGTGGTAGCTGGAGAAGAATAATATAAGCATAAATGCAGGGGGAAAAAAATACAAAACAGCATCCTCACCTTCTTGCAGGATGAAGATCCTGCTTGGAAAGCTTTCCTCTCTGCAGGGCAAGCAGCAGCACGCTGACAACTCTGCCATTTGAATACATCACACCAGGGAAAAATACATCCCCGCTTTCTGAACCCCAAGAAACCAGATCTGCATCTGGTTTAATTCAGCACAGCACTTTGCCAGTTTGCACCAACTGTGTGTCAGAATAACTGCAGCTGTCATTGCACATCTCTTACACGCAGCCAAGGACAGAGCTGAGCAAGGCTGGGAGACGGCTGGCCCAGAGCTGCAGCTGGCAGCAGAACTGGCTGCAGGATGTGTGAACGGGGAGGCTGTCCCACACAATTTCCTTAAGGCAGAAGACTTCTAGAGTGTGGTGGGAATAACACCAAGCAAGCTTGAGGGACATTGCACAAAGCTTTATTTAAATTGCAGATAGTATAGGTGGGGGTGGAAAATAATGTAACAGGTCAGATGAAGTTTCATAGGGAATTCCTCTCTTTGAGCCATTCAGAAAACTGGTTTGTTGTTTTTTCCTTCCCCTTGTCTCTCAAAATTGCTGCTCCATACACAGCTATTGTTGGCATCTACTACTAGTTTTCATGCTTTGAGATGGTGTTGTAACATCTCAGTGGGATTTTTCCCTTTTTCTGTGGTTGGGAATAGGCCAGCAAGAAGCTGGGTCAGGAAGCTGTGCTCCCCAGGACTTTTGTAACAAGCCAGGCAGCCACAGGGCTGCCTTGGGGCAAAGGTGTCTCCTCTGCCCTGGGCTGGGGGCTTCCAGCAGAGCCCCACACAGCCAGGAATCAGGGTAGTGATTTCTGAAGGATCAAGCACAGGAGCAGCTCAGGGAACAGTGTGTGACTGCAGCTATGGAAGTGTTATGACCTGGAAACCCTCGGTGAACTACTGTAAGTACAAGGGGATAAAAGATCTTGTCAATTCAAAGGAGGGAGAAAACTGAGGATGGTAGGTTTGCATTTGCCAAGAAGCATGGGACATAGGGAAAGGCAGAAGCTTAACAAAAGCATTAAGCTGATTTCTTAAGTAGCATCACCAAAATTTGGTGAATAAGCCCATAGCAATAGGATATTTAATATTAACAGAGAGAGTAAATTCAGCACAAACAGAGGGGAAGAGAAGGAAGATATTGCCCATATAGCAGAGAGGATACGCTTGCCTGGAGAACAGAGGAAGATGCTCCTGCTGAAAGGCTGTGCTGGTGCTGAAGGGTAGAGTCAGCAGCCTCATGGTGGGGGCAGCTTGCTTCTACTTAGCCTTGAGGAAAAGCCTGCTACAAGTTGGGCTGAAGTGTTATATAGCTCCTTTCTAATCACTGTCTTAGGGCAGCTGGTGCAATTAAGACCAAGGAGAGACCAACAAGAGCTCAGCTGTAAGGAGGGAGGTGGCAAGCACCAAGCACCAGGAGAAATTTTCAAATTGATAACACTGGTGAGTGTTATCCAGGACTGCTAACGGGGTAATGGATGTAATTGCAGCTTTATTGCTCTATCAGATAGTTTGGAGGACTTTTGGAGGAGGTGTTGAAATAGAGCAAATGAAACACCTGTGCTTAGAAAGGAGGTAAAGAAGAGCCAGGGAATTATGGAACAGCTTAACTTCAACATGAGGAATTTCAGGACTTAAACAACATGTGTGTAAGCACCAGTGGGATAACCTGGAGCATAGTAGCAAGTGACACAGATCTGGCAAGAATGAATCATGTCAGATAAATCTCCTTTGTTCTTATGACAAGCTAGCAGGCTGTGTGGATGTAGTGGAACAGGTCAACGTCATCTATCTTGATTTTAGAAGGGCTTTGGAAACTCTGTGTCATTCTCATACGCAAGTCAGTCAAACGTGGTCTAAGCAAGCCACACGAGGGTGAGCACAAAGCTGGCTGAGTTACAGCTCCCAGGGAGCTGCCAGCTGTGGGAGGTGGCTGCCCTGAGGCTCTCCAGTGCTTATTGCTGTATTTGGGTCTTTTTATTGTTTTCATCAAGAACCTGGCATATTTGTTCATTAAATCAGCAGATAACATCAAACTGGGAGGGACTCAAAGTACGCTGGAGGATTAGAGTACAAGCTGATTGTAACTAATGGAGTCTGAAGGAAAAAAATAATGGGGGTGAAATATGAAAATATGATAGGGACAAAGAGCAGATACTGGGCTTAGTAGGGAAGAGGCAGCGGGCCC
This sequence comes from Anas acuta, assembly GCF_963932015.1. Lineage (NCBI taxonomy): Eukaryota > Metazoa > Chordata > Aves > Anseriformes > Anatidae > Anas > Anas acuta. The sequence goes on from NC_088997.1 coordinate 7,532,491, forward strand.
AACCCAATTCATGAAAGGGTTAGGTTGGGCTTGATTGCCTATTGCCACAGTCATGCAACTGGGCAAAAGGCATAACTGTATCGACAGGCATAAACGGGGAATAGATTGTGGGACAGAAGAAAACTCCTGGCTTCTGTCTTGCCCTTGGTGCCACCTCTCCAGAAGAGAGCAGTGCCCAGAGATACAAAACGGTGAACCACGGAGAAGGAATATCAGCCCTTTTAGCCTAAGGGCTAAAGGCAGGGATTATGGGAGCTCCTTAATGGTTAAACAGCTTTCCCCTTCAGTTTTGGGTAATTTTAACGCAACTGGCTACATGAAGCCCGAGGAAAGCAGTATGGTGATTTCATCTGCAGAGGAAGTACTTCTGATAGTGACATTTCCCTGAGAATCTTTTAACTTTCTGAAGTCCCTCTCCTCCTTATCAATACCTCTTATCAGATAGGAGCTCCCATGTCACTTTTTTTTTTTTTTTGTCTCATTCGAAGCAGGCTGAGGGTTTGGGCGGCCCACCACCAACTGCAGAGAACTGTGAGCTGTGTTGGCTTGTTTGGGGTGGATGCTCTCAGATCCAGTAAAACGGGTTGCTTTTCCCCAGCGTATCTCACTGTAATCAGCCCTGCTGAAACTTCAGAAGGCAGCACTCAGGATATGATCAAATGGATTAATTTAGTATCTTGGAGCATATTTACTGAGCCTCACCTCTTCCACTTTTTGCACAGCGCAGTCAGACTATAGGTTTCTCTCAATTATTAATTTATTTCACGGTATCTCTAGCAGACACTGAGCTTCTGAGCACTGATTCTATTATTGTAAGGTATTTGGTTGTCGGCTCAGAATTGCTAACTGGTTGGAGCAGGTCAGGAGCATGGGGGTTTGAGTGGGTGAGCAGAACCAACTGGGCAGCCAAGATCCTGTGTGAGGTCCCCAGGGAGTGTTTCTCCTTACAGCTGGTACTTTGTGGGGACTCGGCTCCTCCCTGTGATAGACCGACGGCTGCTGCTCCCTGTGGAGCATTTTGCTTTGATGTGGTGCAGTGTTGAACCCGCTCCCCTCCCCACCCCCCCAAGCTGGAAGTTATGCTCCATGCAGGCTGCTTAATCCAGGTTCCTTCCCCGTAACTGGCATCTCCAGTAAAATACCCGCTGTCTTGAAAGAGGGAGGGTTATGGCTGCTAAATACAAGATGATGCCCTTGCCTTACCTGGGATGAATTTTTCTTCTTCTCTTGCTCCTGAATCAAAAACTCTGACCTCTTTGATGTAGTCTTGTTGAGACAGGAGCTCTACAATCTTTTCACCAATAAAACCACATCCTCCTGTCACCAGGTAGACCTGGGCTCTATCCGTTTCTGAAGACATTTTTGTGGTTGAGGAGTACAGAGAAGGTTGCAGCCAAGATCCTATCGTGTGCTGTTGATCCCTGTGTGTTTTCTGAACGAAGTCTGAAGTTTAACCTTCACAAAGTGTAACTGGCTGAACATTAACTCCAACCAGTAAGCCAGGTTTTTGTTGGCACAGTCACACAAGCGCTGCCCCAGACACACTGATGCTATGTGCGGGCCAGTTCTGGGCTTTCTGACTCAGCCTTTCCCTTCCACCCTGGTAGCGTGGGATCAGTGGGACACCTCCAGCTTATCTTGGTACGTGGCCAGTCTCAGCCCAAAATAGTGATGCCAGGTGTTCTCCATCCTGAACAGCCCTGGCCCATCATAGCCTAGACCTCGCTGGGGGCTGTGCAAAGGCTGCATGTCCTAGAGATGCACTCAGGGCATTCAGCTTTTAGTATGAAGCTACAAAAAGATCTCATGTGCGTGCACTAATGACTTTGTATAGACGGTGAAACAGCAGCAGATTCAGCCAGTGCTTTGCCACATTGTGAAAAACACAGGCAGGCTCAAGACCAGGCATTTGTAATGTCACAGGCACCAGCTCTAACATTTTGGTCCTCCAGTATGGCTTCCATGAATTCATTCTCTGAGTTGGACTGTACACACATGCTTGCACATTTAAGAGGAGAAAATCCACTTAATTTGAAAATGTCTAGTAGTAAAGGCACTAGCACAGCCTTTGGCGAATTGTTGCAGTAGTTAATCACTGGCATTGATAAAGGAGCGGATGGACTGCTGTGTGTTATCTGCCAGATAGTGGCCAATACGCCTTTGCCTTACTACACTGTAAAGGCTGTGTGCTATCCAGCGTGACATGTGGATCAAAAAAATGGGATTGGGTTTGTCTAAGGGTGCTTGATCTTATCCTGAAATGGGGGCAAAACCTGCCCTCTGGCACAGCTGTTGGTCACTTTCCAACTCTTGCACAGAGTCACAGAGGTAGCTAAGTCGGGCCTCATCAGCTGCCAGTCTTTTTTTTAAAGCCAAGCAGATTATTTCCTGAAGTCTAGTCAGGTATCTTCCAATCTGTTTTTGAACCAACTTGTCACCTTTTGTTTTTCTGGACTGGGTATACAGTATCCTGAGAGAGGTAGCAAAGGCAATCAGTCATGCAATCTCCCTACTTACTCTTCCTTTATAATACACACGGGTATTATAACCCAGGGAAGCACTGTATGGGAATGTCTGGCATCAGGTTACCTTGAGCATGTCCTCAGCTGTGTTGCAAAAATACCCTGCATGAGGTGGAGGCCTTGACTCCGTGGGCATTTCCCACTGTTTACAAGACTTAGCTTTTGCTACAGGATTGGCATCTGCATATCTACAGTGTAATCTGATCAGTAGGGAAACAAATTAGCTGCAATTTATGCATCTTGTTTTGTTTAGAATGCAAAAACAAGTTCAGAAACCAGACCTGTCACCTCTGACAGACACAGCCCAGGTCCTTCCCTCACAGGGGAAACCGTCCCTGTGCAGCCAGCCAGGGACTTGCATCTAAATGGGTAGCTGTTCCCAGAGTAGGAAGCATTTCTAAAAAGTTCCCAACCACATCTTTGACTGACGGTCACATGAGGTGAAGAGTCTGGGGTGTGTGTGCATCTGTGTGCGCGTGCCTGAATGAACCCAGAGGCAAATTCAGAGACAGCACAAAAGCAAAAGCAGCTGGTTCTGGAGGAGGCCGATGCCCAGTAGGTACCAGAGGGCTGCAGGGAGGCAGAGGAGGGCAGCTGTTGCTCTTAAATTCAACAATTCGAATTCCTTGAACTGTAAGAAAACAAGGAAGGGAGGCAAGTTGCAAGTAACAACATATTTTTAATGCCCGCTCCTAAGCACTGTACTCTCTCTGGCTGTTTCTCCTGTTCCCCCTGCAGCCCCAGGATGCAGTTCACTTGAACTTGCTGTGAACGCCGTAAATACAGGACACCTGACATCGTACTCATTTACAGTATGTTTATTTCTCAGTGCATTACATGAAAGGTCTTTGGTATTTGTGGGTTCTTGAATACTGTTCCCACTCTGCTCTGTAAGAAAATGCTGAATACAAAACATTCCATATACAGTAACAAAACCCATAGCAAATAAAGAGAAATAGATATCTTGAACAATAACATAGCAATATGAAAACAGATAAGTAACCATGCAAGAGGTGGAACAAACAGGTTGTGTTTACAACAAACATTAGAGCCTGCCATAAATGAATTCATCGTGTCAGAAGAGAGTTATTCTTGTCCTAATTCAGAACGTACACGACTGCAGAATGCTGCATATGGCATAACGACCAAATGGATGTATAGCTTATTACAATGGGAGAAGCTGGGACCGTTTGCACACATACAAAACACACTGATATAAATAAAAAAATACTGTGTAAAATAACTAGTGAAAAAGTTAACATTTCCTTCTATGGGTGGGAATGTGCTTTGTGGACAATTATAGCACCTTTGAATTGCTTGGTTTCAAAGCAATCACAGAAACGGCAAGTAGTTTAAACCCTATACCAACAAACACCAGAATGGAATGTAGTCTCAAATAACACAGAAGCTGTAAACATGGAAGAGAATGAATTTCCACTAAATTGTATTGAGAAGTAATTCCCGAGGCTGAATGTCTTTTGGAAGCCTTTGTCACAGTGGTTAGGTTCTTACATTACAATAGTTCATTGCAGGGACTGGGACTGAACCTGAATCCCAGCGCCAAACTTTCAGAAAGCCACCTGTGAGCCATAAGCTCGGCTCCTCTGAAAGCAGCACCCGTTCATGCTACCTGCAGAATTGGATCTGATTTTTATAGCCTGTCCCTGTTCCTGTGGAAGGTGATGGCAGAATTTTTGTGGAGTTTGGTGGGAGCAGACGAGGGTTCTTCTATTTTTTTCTTATTTCCCTGGGTCACTATCGATTCTTTACAGTAAGTGCAGGTTGGATACTCTGGAGAGAAGCATTCTCCACCTCCCCCGGAGTACCAGATTGCTGGTGAACATCAGGGTGCACAAACTGCAGCGACTGTCAGTTGTGCAATGTGCTGCTGCTGCTTCTGGTTAGCTCAAGGCAAGGAAAATGCGTTCCTACTACCAGAACTGAGCCAAGTCAAAAACACATTGGAGTTCAAAGAAACATTAAGAATTTCAATGAAGTCTTAGGAAAAAAAAAAAAAAAGGAAAACAACACACTATGGTATTGCACAGTATGCATGTAAGATAAAGCACTAAACATTTCATTAAAATATATTTCTAAATGAGCACGCATCCGAAGTAAATCCACTCTCTAAGTTACATAGACATGGCAAGATGCATACATGCCCTGGCTAAAATGAATCTTAGTATCCTGCCTAAGATGGAAAATGTGGTTGGAGTGGTTTGCTTAGGCATGAACATCATTAATGTCAGCATATGAGGCTGTGTTCACCTTTAAAGCGTATTTGAACTGGGACTGCACAAGACTGTGGTCCAACTGTTGTGTAAGTATCGAGGAATGAAACCCCAGCTGAGAGAGAAAGTCCAGTTGGTGTAATCTAATGTCACCCAAATTAAAGATACAGTACCACATAAAAGAGGGATGTAGCTAAAAAAGCAAGAAGTGTGGGGAGCAAAAAAATGACATAGCTCATACAGAAAACTGGAAAAATCAATAATTAAAACTGTTGCAACCCAAACCTAACCAATCTTGTGACAGTTAGCTTGGCAGGAATAATTGCAAACAACTTCAATTAAATTTCCCATCATCTTGCCAGTGATTTAAATAATTTCTTAATTTAAAAATCCCAAATCCTAGTCACTATGAATGAAGAGAGTACTCATCAACCTAATGCAATAGCTTTGCATTCATGAAGACAAACTTGGAGGAAGAAAAATTTCTCTTTCAATTCAACATGAAGGCTCCAGAATACCAGGAACATGAAAAAGGCCCCATTGTACTCCTCCAAATTCAACCCTGTAGCTGCAAGAGCAGTGAAACAAATTTTGCTGTTTCCCTGTTTAAAGATTGCTTTGTTTTAGTTTAGGTCCTGAAGGGGCCATGAGAAAAGCTTCTTAATGCAGTGAGCACCTCTAGCTTGCACCAACCTGCCCCGCACAGGCATTTACCTTGCACTGTGATTTCTCCTCAGTCTTCAGGGTCTCACCTTCCAATGCCTGCAGGAGGCATAAGGGGATATCTCCCACGTAATGGCCATATGATCAAGACCAAGCTAGTCCCTGTTCAACAAGGAGGTAATCAAGCACTTCTCAGTTCCCACATGGCAATCAGCCTGTAACTGGGGAGACACCTTTTTGTGTGTTTAATTCTTAAATGGGAAGATTATTCCAGGAATGTACCAGTGGCTGCACCAAGTTCAGCTATGCTAAGCAGATGCTCCAAGTCCCCTTCAAACTCTTTCCCACAGGGCAGTGAATGCAGGGATGTGACCTGCTGAACAGCCCTTCAGTCAGTTGCTGATTGTTGGGAAGTTGAGCTGCTTGTATCTGTGAGCTTGAGGCTGAGAGCTGGTTGCCAGCCTTCTCAAAGGCACTGATTAAATTCCACATTGTTTATATACGTGTTGTAATTAGAGGTAGCACTGGACTTAGAGTTACTGCTGGATTTGAAACTCAGACGTGTTCAAGAGACTTTCTCCTCAAAGTATTATGAATACAAGACCACTGCCTGAGCTCAGTAACCTGCTTGACTCAGATGTTTTGACTTGTTTTCTTATCTTCTGACTATATCACACTCAATCTATAATTCAGAGTGCAGGTAGACAAAGGAATACTGGAGCCCAGAGCATCAGCTCTTGGCAAACCTTTGTGTTCACTTCAAAAGTTGGAAAAAAAAAAAAGTTGGGGAAAGAGAGCACCTGACTATACCTTGCCTTCAACTCCCAAGACTTTTTCAAGGCTTGTTTCTTTGAAATATCCAAAGGAAAACTTGAGTGAGAAACAACGTGAACTACACAGATTTATTGTGGAGCAAGATCCCACCAGTGGCACTGGTCGAGCAGTGTGAGGATTCAAACGCAGGGTAAGTGCATGTACTGCAGCCTTCAAGCCAGTTTAAGCCCTGGCTGTTTTTTATTTAGCTGTATAGCAGTAAAAATCTTCTCTATGTGGACAAGTTTCTCTGCTGCCTGCTCAGCATCAACTTGCACCATTTTGCATGTTTTGCGAGGGATGGTTGGATTTCTGAAGAACAGGGCCAAAAGAACCCATCTGGTGAATTAATTCATTCAGGAGTAGCCTTTACCCTATTTATTTCTGAAAATATAATGCTCTTCAGAGGAAAGATTTGGATGTTGTGATGTCTTCTGTATATTTACAATGTATACAGAAAGTTAATTTAACGCGTGGCTAATGGGCTGGCAGAGCTCCTTCATTTTAAGGCTCATTTCCAGTGTAGCACGTGTTTCTGTTTTTACCTTAGGATGAGCACTTTGGGCGATGAGGGTTCCTGAACTCATGGACCATACAGTTGTTGGTCTGCAACAGCTTTTGACAGAAATAATTGTTGGAGTATAGTTCGTCTTTTTCAGCTAGCTGTATCTTGCACTAGGAAGCAGACAGAATGAGACCAATTTACATGACTGACACCATCAAATGAAAACCACAATTTGCTCACTTTTGTTTTGGGTGGAATTTGAAAACTTGGCAGAACAGTTAAAAATATATATACATATAAATAAAGGTAGTACCATCAGTTCTGTTGATTAGTCTTACCCTTTCGAACAAAATTCGCTGTCTCCATGAATGACTTGTCCAATTTGGTTTGCACAGCAGGTTCAGTGTTTCATTTGTCACTGAAGGGCAGGTCCAGCTTCTTAAACCTGGATGCTGGGACTTTCCCCAAAAACTTGTTATTGCAAAAAGTAAAATGACTTTGTACTTAGCTCCTTAGTGCAAGATAAGCTCTTGACAAGACTAATTCCACAGACTGTGATTTGCTATTACACTGTCTCCACATTCAAATGACAAGGATTTACCCACAGAATGATAAAAAAAAAAAAAAGTGAAAATACTTTTCCTTATTGATGTAAAATTAAGAAACTATTGTGAAGTATTTGAAGTATTCTTTTCTGTGAATAGTTATTGCTACGACTTAAATTATTTTTTTTCTGGATGTATGCACAAACTGAACACAGTATGGGAAAATTCTTCTGTAATTCCATCATCCCTCATACATACTGCTCTAAATTTTCACAGAACAGTCTATACTTATTGAAGATAGAGAGTCAATATACGCCATGAACATTTTCATCAAAAGTCCTTGCTCAGCCTGTCACAAACAGAAATAATGTCATTCACATGCAATCAGCAACATGAAAAGCCAAGATTTTGATGGTAAATTGCAAACAGTAATCTGCATTTTCAGAGTAACAGCTTAAAATGTTCTTTGAATTTTCCAATTTGTTCTTTGCTTAAAAGAAATCCTTGCAGGTGAGACTGCTTTAATGGCCTGTGAAAGTGGTACCTTCAGCTGAAGTCAGCGTGACACCACCACATAAAATAAAAGCGGATGCCACCAGCTATACCAACGGACAAGACTAAGGTTTGGCTTCGAGTCTAATGGGATTGATCGTCTCCCTCAGTTCAGCAGGGCTTTACTGAAGTGACTTTCAGGGGCTGTGGGGAAACAAGGGGAGGATTAACTGCTGGAGACACAGTCAGGAGGTGTCACTTCTGTAGACAGCTTCTGAGGATACCTGCCACCTGGTATTCCAAAGGCAAAACAACAAAATCAAGAAAAACATTCATAAGACCCTCTCTGAGCTATGGATAAGACATTCCCTGCAATAAGGGCATAGTGTTGGACAGGTAAGGGAATCCAGTTGCCAGCACTACAGCCTCCTACCCACTTCATCTGCACTTAAGCACTGGGATACTGTATCTTTAACTGGTAAACCGGCACGGAGGACACGCAGATGCTCCTACTTCATCCGATTACTTCTCCTTTTGGCTTCACCGTCATCCAGCAGTGAAGAGAGGATCTGGTAGGCTTGCGGCTGCTGGGGTCCTCCACGTTTGATCTTGATGCTGGTTCGCAGAGGGGAGCCCGGGATCACATCTTGTCCAGAGCCTGGCTCAATGGAAGACAAAGAGTCTGTAAGGAGAGAAAGTCACGGGAGAGCACTATTTAAAAGGGGAGGCTAAGGAAAGAGTAAATGGGCCTTTCTGAATGACGCCTCTTCTGGAAGAAGTGTTGTCCCTCCTGATGTCTTTCCATCCACCAAGGAACTGGGGCTCTACATTTGCTGTCATCATCCTACTCCAATATTAGGCCTTTTCCCTCTGCTCTGTATAAACTCCTCAGGGTAAATACTATTATTGCACACAGCACAGCAGGTCCTGTTCCCGTTTGTCACTCCATTTACAAAGCAGTGTTCATTTATTGATCATAATCTACCTTGGGCTACAACTACTACTCAGCACTGCCCACAGATTCCTGTTATTGAAGGATAAGGCATTGCCAAGTGGTCACAAGGAAGTGCTGTTCCTGGGGGTGTAAGTACCATTTCACTCCTTGTAAAGGTGCACATTTTTGAAAGGCTTGAGCCACCCGAGGCTATAGACAAATTAGCAATAAATCTGGAAATAAATATTAGCTGTCCACTCTCCCAGCATGCCTCGTGTTAACATACACCTCCTCTTTCTACTGCATCCTGCCCTACAAAGCTAAATATACATTTGACTACGGGACACTTTTATTTTCCCAGCAGCTGGCAACAGATGCTGATAGCATGATGCTGCCTCACCCTTTGGAATGCCCCAGTTTCTTTTTCCTTTTGCCTTCAGTGCTGGACATGGGCGTGTTTCCCTGCTGAGAGTCCAACCTCACAAGCCAGACACCCAGTCTTGGTTCATTCACATGAGGCAGCATTTCTATTTCAAGGGAGCACTTGGCTGCAGGAGGATTTGTGCTGTGCTTGCTGGAAATAAACAGTGCCAAACAATCCGGGCTTTCTTGTGTCCTTCTGGGCTGCTCTCCGTAGTTTGCTAGGCCAGATAATCTCAAGCTGCCCCCTCATTGCAGAGCAGAGGTTTGTTTGCTGGTATGTTTTGCCTTGTTGCTTGGGTGGCTGTGGTTTTGGAAACCACGTTGATTGTGAAGTTTCTAGGGAAAATGAGAGCATGCGATTGGCATTTCTGCGTGGGTTTCTAAAGCTGGGTGGAATTGGGCTACCCAGGAACCTGTGGTAAAATTCCTGACACCTATGGTGGGAACCTGACCAGATAGTTGGTGCTGGGTGATTTAAAGTTGTGGTGCTGTTCACTGCAGGGAGGTCTGTGCGCAAGGAAATCCTATTTTGTTATTTTAGATGTTTTCAGTTTTTTATTTATTTTTTAGCCATAGTCACATAAAGGGATGAACACAAGGAAAAAAAAAAGCCTTACTTTCCGAGTTCTTTTTCTAAGTGGTATTTTTGTAGGGCCTCAATATGTCTTAAGTTAAAGAATGGAACTATTTCAAAAGCACAGAGTAAAAATATAATTACCTATACTGTATTATTGGATAAAAAGGGAACTATTTATATAAAGACATGCAACAGAGGTGCTTAAACATGGCCTAAACTACACTATACAATTAAAGAAACATCCACTTTTTTTGATATACTTACATCAGTATAGAGTATATATATATGGATATCAGTAACTGATCTCCATCCCGAACAATAACAGAAAATACGTATTTGTCAGTAAAAATGGTTTGCTGAAGTAGCTGTGTCAAAATAGCAGCACCACACGCCTGGTTGCTGTGGTACTGCCAAATATAATGTATAAAATTGGTAAACAAGGCAGCTCTGCTGGGCAAATTGGTATCTGTCCCCCAGTTCAAGCCCCAGTGTCTATATAAGCTGCCCAAAGAGCTGTTTTTTGTTGTTGTTGTTGTTGTTGTTGTTGTTGTTTCTTTATAGTAGTATAAACGAGGTACAAAGAAAAAGACCATGGTGGGCCAGACCCTGGGTCCTGTATCTCTGTGAAATTCACTGACTGTACTTACAGATTAGGTTCCCCTTCCACTCTTACCAGAAGACCATATACACTGGGCATGGGTTGCTGCCTAGGTAACCTAGTGGGCATCCTCCTGGTACTTCCATCATGTCAAAGCAAACAAGCATAAAAACATCTCTTCCTGCCCTTGGTCTATAAAATCTGGTGAAAAGCTGAAGCAAACCAGGAGTACTGTAGAGGTAAGGTCAGGGTGACTGCGGTTAAATCATGGGCTCATGATTCATGATTTCCCGAAAAGCTCTTGCTGCTGCTGCCCATTGCTTCTGGAAATAGTACTTTGGGCCTCCAAAAGACACATCTCCATTGAACAATGCAGAGCAGTGCAGAGACCCAAGCCAGTTCAGCCACACAGTGTAGCACTCTACAGCAGCACTATTTTCTCTTTCACGTGCCCAATGGCATTTTCATCTGAGCACCGTGCTGGCTCCAGAAGTGGCTGGTGGGCTCTCAAAGCCTCGTGCCTTACTGCACCATAATAGGAGTGCTTTATGGCACTTGCTTAGGAACCTCAGACAGTTTAACTATGAGTTTGCCACATCCATATCCAAAGGCCACTTCGGAATAAAGGTGGATGCTGATCTGAAGGAAGGTGTGGTAGCAGCTCGATTTACAAGCAAGGCCAGGAAGGAGGTTCCACAGATCTGTTACAGTGTGAAAAGTGCCATGGGACTTAGTTAGAAATGCTCAGCTTAGTGCCAAAGAACAGGCCTGTTTCTCAAAGGCTGGGATAGTAGCTCCAAGTAGTAGTATTTTGCCACTGCTGTGTTTCTGAAGGGAAGAAATTGGCACAGCAACTTTGGCAGCTGTGCAAGACTTGAACCTCAAGTGGCACGAAGGGAGAAGGCTGACCTGTGATGACTGCACGACCCCACACTGGTTAAGGGGAGAAAACACTTAAGGAGTGATGCCAAGTCCTGCAGCAGTGATGGGAGAGCAAATAGCCTTAACAGAAAACTTACATTCTATTTGAGCGAGGAACGTGTGAGACTTTCTTTAACTGTGATTGAGAAAATAGGTTTTATGTAAGTTGTAATGGCAAGACCTTCACAGATCATCTGTTTTCTGGGTAACCTGCAGCACTGTTAGGGCTTTCTATGTAAACTACAGAGCTATACCAGGCAAGAGCCTCAGTGGTATTAAGGTGACTTAGAAGACAGTATTAACAGCATTAAAAGATCTTGACTAACAACCTGAACAAGCACCTCCCTGAGATGCTGGTAGATGATCATGGGTGCAGCATGGATTAAGACACTGTTCACTCTAAACTGTAAATAAAAATTATCACAGGGGGGTCATTTCGTCTGCTGGGGTAAAACCAGAGTAACTCGGGCAGGTGGTGGAGGCTGTAGGTCCTCAACAGTTGCAAGCATCCTTTAAGTCATGCTGGGTACCTAGTTTTGAGAAGGATGCCTAAATAGATACCAGACAGCTTTTGACATTGACAGAGAGCTTAGGAGACTGGGAGGGTATTTCATCATCAAGCAGCTGCCTGAATAGAGTCCTACTTGTCTCGAAAAGAAAACTTTAGCCATGCTTACCATGAATTCCTATCATGTGCTCAAGAATCAATACCCTCTCAGCTAAAATCTTCAGAGCTTCTCGAAGTTGTTGAACACCTTCCCCCTGCAAGAAGGAAAACTAACATCAGTACGTGTGTGCAGAATAGGCTTCTTGTTCATGATGTTGGCTGAGTAACACCAAACTATGCAGTGTGAATGCTTAAAAAAAAAAAGAGAAGTAGTAAAAAGTGAGATAAGCTGCAAGGATTAAGTTGGAATGCAGGAGAAATTCATATTTATAGAAAAATCTCCTCAGTTATACCCCACACTTGCAGAGCCTCTGGCTCAAAGCCAAACTTTTCACTTTGGTTCGTGTTCTTGCAGTGGGCCAAACGCAGGGTGTAGATCTGTGTCAAACCATTACACCAGGCAGCTTATGTTAATAACAACCTAGCCGATCAACTGCACTACCTGGAAAACAGGTTTTGCTCTCCTCTGACATTTACTCTGAATATCAGGGAGTTACTTGGGCTTTCCCTTCATTGGGACACCAGGAAACTGGCAAGCACCATCCTGTTGTTGCCTTATAAACTGGAACAGTGGCGTGTATGCCCATCCTGACGGGCTTCATGCTGCTCCTCTTCAAGTTCCTAGGTTGGCCACGTGCTGTCTGAGCCTGGTCACTTACTTTTACATATGCTCAAACTGTATTTCATTGCCCATGTTGTCTTAGATATGGGCTTGAAGGGACAGATGGATGCTGGGGAGTATTTTAGGGTGGGAGAGCAGCAATGTGAGAACTCCAACTCGCTGCACATCCAATTTCATCTCTTCTGGGAGGCTGTTGCTGTGCAGTGAAACAGGGCAGCCTTTCCCTACCTTGTAGCAGCTCTGTGTGGGATAAGAAGCACTAGGGATTGAGGAGGTGTTCAGCATGCATGGTGAGGAGAGCAGCTGACAATATGGCCAAGCAAACCACAAAGACCTGGCTTTCTAGCATGCAGTAAGGTGAAAGCCAAGGATCACATAATTTCTGCTGCACTTTTGTGACAGGACCCTTGTCCCCTCTCAAACCAGCCCAACAGAGGGAATGTGGTTAAAAGACAGTAAAGAGATAAAAAGTTAAAAAAAAAAAAAAAAAGGCAAAACAAAACAGTAGAAATACATGCTTACATCAGCACCTTTATCCCCTTCCTCACCCTTCTTGCCTGGTTCACCCTAAAAGAAACAAGAAAGAGAAATTTGTCTCCATATGACTGAGGATGCTGTCCAGGATTACTTGTATCCCTTCCCTCCAAAGGAACAAATTAAAGGCAGAAGAGTTGAAGCAGCAGCAAACAAACTGACTGCCTGTCACTTCATGAGCTCTGTCCTGGCTCCCACCAGCGTCCCAGCAGGTCCCCCCCTATTTCTGACATCGATGAACTTGGCTGGGGGTGGCCAGGCTGCAGGAGGGGCTCGCTGCCATGGCCTGGCCCTGCCACAAATCTCAGCGAGCAACGTCTTACGCCACAACGCTGAGATAAAAACACCATTCCCCTCCCCCAAACATGCATAGGCACATCTTTGATTTAGACCCTAAAAATCCTCCATTCTGCCTTCATTAATTAGTCATATCACTTTCTGCCTCTGAAGATGCTCATTAAGCTTTTCTTGAACAAAGATCCCTGCGTGCTGTGAACATCAGGCTGATGTTCCCCCTAACCAGGAAGTTCGTGCGTTTCCCAAAGAACAAAAGACACGAAGAGATTAAACCACAAGCTAAACATAGAGGAAAAGCCTAACAAATTGCTGCATAAAACAGAGTGGAAATGCCTGGGCTCCTCAGACTTGTTTGACATCCTTGAGATATTTGCAAAGCAGGGAGTGGGGATGGGAGGCAGAACTGAAGAAAAGGCTGTGGGAGTTGCACAAAATGATGAGCTGGAATTAAGGAAGGGTGAAGAGAAACCTCACAGCGAAACGAGCAGCTCTCTGGATGCTGCCAGTCAAAACAACCAACTTGCTCCACTTGCTCACTTTCAGCCAACCTTCAACTCCACTGGCGTGTTTGCACGCTAGCCACAGGTGCCTGTGCAGACCTCTCCTGTGTGTGTCTGTTCAGCTATCGCCAAGGAATCATTTGGCCAAGTCTCTTAATCTCATTAAAGGATTTCCAGCTCAGCTTGGCAGATCAAGGTGCAAGAGGGCGTTGAGAGCAGCGGATGCACTTTGGGCTAACAGTGCCCACCTTTGGGCTCTGCTACTGCCAGGACCCTCACAGGGCAGGGAGGAGGCTTCTGTCTGCCAAGCTGTGGCTGGAGGGGGATCTGCAAGCACGTCTCTGTTGGTGTGATGCCTTCATGACCACTGCTTTCCACCTCTGGAGAGCAGGACTCGAGTCACCAGTCCTTTCTTCCACTTTATGCCCCTGACTGCCCTGTCGACAACATACCACTAGCAGAAGCCAGCCAGGTAAGTCTGCAGAGCAGAGCTGCTAGCTTGCTGTGCGCTGTGCAGTCTCTCTCTAAGAGAGCCTAGAGCCAGCATTCTCCCCACCTAACTAAATCAATGGGAATCTGTCTGCTCTGTCCTCTGTGACGACTTTTTATGACTGACTTCTGGCTCTAGGACCAAGCTCCCCAGCTGGCAGGGCACCAGCTCCATCCCTTGAAGCACCCAAGGTGACAAAACCCATCAGATCGGTCTGATGCACTCTGCATTTCAGTGCTATGCCTAACACGCAGGAAGTGTACGTTTCATTTGCAGAGCAACACTAAGGTAAGGCTTCCTATTGAGCAAATCTCTGAGCTGGAGACAGCTGACCTGGTTGTTGTGTCTGAGAGAGCTGGCTGAACCAGCTGCAGTCCAGCTAGGTGGTGTTTATGGTGCCAGGTGTGCCAGGCAGGCACCAAAACCATCTGAGTCTTGCACACACCCGCAAGTGCATCACTTACAGGAAATCCCTTAATGCCCCTCTCTCCAGTCAGACCTGCTTGCCCCTGTTGGAAATAAAGTAAGTGTCATTAGGAGATATTTTGCCATTTGACAAGAACATAGTGTCATTTCTACTAGTGGAATTAAGATGGCTTAATGAAAAACCTTACACTTGGGATAATATGGAAAAAAAAAATACCCTTTCCCTTGACATTATCACTTAAAGACAGCAAAAGAGGGTCATGGTTTTCTGTCAAGCATCAGCTCCAAATCCTATCACACTTTGGAGAAGTTTGACTCAATACAGAGCTACTCCGCTCAATACCCTCTCAGTAAGATGATTAGCAATTTTTTTGAACTTTACAGCAGTCAGTTACATTATAGCAGGAAGGAATTTGGCTGGAGATTTGTTTCTTACAATGCTACAGCATTCTTCTCTCTAGTAAAACGGACAGGCTGATGCTGCCCAGACAGCAAACAGAGCCCAGGACTCCCACCGAGCGCTGATTTAATCTGCCTCCTGCTCACACACATCCCCCTGTTAACCCCAGCCGCTACCGATCAAAACACACATAAGGTATTTTGGTTGATTTGTTTCTTTTTTCTGTTGTGCTAATTTTCACATTGTTCTCAGTGCTTCATCTTCTTTTTCTTTTTTCTTTTTGTAAAACAGAAGCACTTCGGAATGGTGTGTGTTGGTGTGGGGTGGGATGAAATGCCATCAAACCGAGCAGCTCTTTTCTCCCTGTTTTCCTCCATAGCTTTAGCTTCCCACCCTGGGGCAGGGCAGAATCACTGACCAGGAGAAGAGTTATAGATTATTTTGTGAGAAAGCAGGAGCAGGAGAAGAGGAGGCAAAATTTAAAAGCATCTTTAGAAATCTATTGATGAAACAACCACGTATTTAACCTGGCTCTTCTCCCCTAAACACACACAGAAACAAACCCATCCTTTTGTTCCTAAAAAACTATCTAGCTGGCGGCAGCTTTTTGTAGCATTTGCCAAAAAAGGGAGAGCTGCTTTTTTCTTCTGTCCATCCAACCACTGCTTTGTGTAACACAAATGGGCCTCGGGCATCTCAGAACCATTACCAGGGAGCCCTGTGCAGCACACAGCTACCAGCGCTACACAAAGGCCCACATCAACACCAGGAGCACCAGGAGGAAGGCCCAGTTCTTCAGGTGCTCTGAGCACCTTCAAAGGAAAATGCTCAGATTCTGCACTGGAGGGAGTAAGGGCTGCAGAAAAGCACAGGCAGGCAGCAAAGCACAGAGCGGAGACATAACAACACGCTGAAAATACATAAACAGGCTGTGCTCTGTGTCCAGGAGGAACAGAGAAGGATGTTATCAGCTTAAAGTGGATCAAAGGATATTTAGGCTGAACGTTAGAAATATCTTTCATCCCAGGCCCTCAAGACCTGTACCTCTGAAGACTGCCTGGAGATGATGTGGTGCATCCCTCACTGGCACTGTTTAAGAATACGATGAACAGAGGCTGATCGCGAGCAGCACGCACATAGATGTGCCATCCCGGGGATGTGCTCAGACTGCTTCAGGTCTCTTCTACATCTGTTCTCTCTGAGATTAAGCAGGAAGAATGTATAATAACATTTTCTCATACCTCAATAGATATTGTCAACCCTCCTCTGCTTTTCTTTGCAGCTGCACAGCTCCTCCGCTCTGTGTAAAGCTAGCCCTAATTTGTATCCACCAAACCCAAATTGCAGCATGTAGTTGTCAAAACCAGCATTCAAATCCACACTCACAAAAGACAAAAAGCATACAGAACATCCTACAGAAATTCTGCCAGAAAAAGCTATCAGCTTTGCTTTGCATGCTAACAAAGAAAGGACAGGAAATAGAATTCACTTTTTCTATTTAGCAAGGCATTGTGATACTTGAAAATCTCATTTGTCCCAAACCTAGAAGGAGAGTTACAATTCTGAATATCTACAAGGAGAGAATGAAATCAGAGTCTAAAGTATGCACCTGTACTGAACAGACACAGTGCAACACAGCTTTTGGTTCAAAGGAAGTATAGTGATAGTCCTAGCAATATGGTTGAGCACAAACTAAAGCACAATGTTGAATGAATCACTGAGGAAGAGCTCTTATCAGTTTCCTGGATGGAAACTTGATGCTTTGTCATACACCATGCTTTTTTCTTTTTCTTCTTTCTTTTTTTTTTTTTCCTTTTCTATTTCTTTCCTTTTTTTTTCTTTTTAAATTGAAAATTAGCATCTAATGGTAATGAGCTGTAGTAGCTACCCATTATGAAATCTCATCAGTTAAGGTTTTAGTCTCTGATAGAACCTTAAATTCTGGTTCCAGAATGCATCAGAGACTGATCTATTAGTGAAGCAAATAAATGCCTGAAGTGGATGATCTGCACAAGGAAATTGTTATTAAAATAATACTGTCATTTAAAATGGTCTCTATCTTTCAGGTGGCTGCAGGTGATTTTTTTATGCAAGAGCAGGAACAAAGCACCCCACAAAAATGTGCGAAGATACTCAAATAAAACTGAGCTTTTTGAAAGTCTGTGCACTCCACCCTCAGATATCCACTTCTCGACATGAAGTGCTGCAGGAGAAACAAGCCACCTGGGCCCTGCTCGCCTTGCACACAGCCTGGATGGAGGAATGTAACCTGCGTCTGTCACTAGGTATTCTCATGAATTTGGAAAGTCATCACATTGGAGTTAACCTGTTTGTATTTGCCTTTCTTAGCTCTTTCAGACTTCCCTCTGCCTTTTGAATTGGAAGAGCAGAAATGAAGGAGAAAAGGAGACGCTGTCAGATGGGGGAAGCCCATCACCCACAGCCACCCACTGCACAGTGACCCCCACACTCACCTCCATCTATTGACGTGGCAGTGAAAGTGGCACTTGGAAGAACGGGGAATTTGTTTCCTACAGCACAAGGCTGGGCCTGTGTAGCCACCGCTCCAGACACATCATTTTACAGGTACCAGCCAACATTTTTATTCTCCATTTTTCTTTAATGCTTTGACTTTGTTCCACACTAGGGTCTTAGCAATGCTCCACAGTCCATCTGTGCCCACGGCTACATTTGGCAGATCTAATTGCTGAATGAGCCTCCACCATGTACTAAGTTCTCAGATGATTTTGTGTGCCTAGTGTTCTATGAGGCAATTTCAAAGACCATGGCCTGTTGGAGAGTAAGCTTAAAAGAAACAGCTGTAGGCCTAAGCACCATCTGAAACCCTTCCTGGTGCTGAATGCTGGACTGGGAATCTGACACAGATATATCTCGCTTAGGTTTTTCTCCAGTATTCCCTAAGCTTCACCTGTTTGGAAATAAATTCAAACAGCCCTTCTTGCTACAGTCATTAGCACTTCAAGGCCCATCAAGGACTGAGGTATAGCACATTTTCTAAACATATTAAGAGCATCATTTAACCTGGGGAATGGCTTTGGTTCAGGAAAAGTCTGATGAGCTTTTACCGTGTTACTGTCACAGATGGAAGAAGTCAGACCATCTAACATACTCCAGACTAAAGAGCTTTGGTTGGCAGAAGAAAGCTGGCTTCTGCCAGGCTGAATATTCCTTGGATTTACTACCTGCATCTCTTTAAGGAACACCAGACTCTGTGCAAGCAATTCAACCTTTTATCTGTTCAGTAACCCCTCATCTTGTTTTTTTTTTGCAGAAGACCTAGAAACTCTGCATTTAGATTTGGCCATGGCTGCAGTCCCATGGAAACTGAAAGACCTGTTGTATGTAATTTCTAAGGCATTAACCCAGATCCTGCTGGGAATCAATCCACTATGTAAAACCTTACTCTCTCTCCTCGGTCTCCTTTGGAGCCTTTTGGCCCGGGTTGTCCTGGAGAGCCTGGTAAGCCCTAGAAGAGATGCAGAACAAGGAGAAATTAACTCATATCATGAATTCTTTATGAAGATGTAGTGAAAACATTTCCCGGTGATCCTCAGCTCCTGAAAACCTCGCATACCCATTAAGTGATTGGGCTGGATTCGCTTTTGCCCTCAAGCAGCAACAATGGAAGCTCATTTTGCAGATATCCCGAGCACTATATTTTCTGCATATCCCCTCTCTTTGGGTCTTTTAATGAACTGCATGCTACTGATGTAGCATTTTTTAAGGGGTCAGTGTGACAGGATAGTTCTCATTCTCAGTGACTGAGAAGAAATTAATAAACAGATGGTATGGTTGGCCTAAAAATCCCCACTACTTTCCTCCTCTTCATAATTGCCTCAGTGGGTGGCATGAGTAAGCATACATACCTGAAAATTAATTGGATTGTGCAGTGGAAATTATTTTGAAGCGATTCACTCACCCTAATAAACAATTTTCAAATTAAGCCCAATCTCTACTAATAATTTTGCTCCCTGGGTTGAGTAAATCTATAAAGCAAGTCACCAATGGATAAGAAGGGCATTGTCTCCAGACTTCCACTAATTGAACTGCTTGGCAAAAATCTATCAAAATTCTTAAATTACACACCCAGTGAAGCCACGGGTATAAACCAGGCAGGAAGAGCACAATATTGTTTGTTTATATTCTGCATGTCAGTTCCGCATGACCATATGCAAGATGCTTTTTTCCACCTCAAGTGACTTGCACATCTCCTTGGAGACTGCAGCAAAAGAGTCCCCTGCTCCACACCAGACAGCTGGCGATTTAAGCCAACCTGCTTAACAACAGCCCCCAGACAGCACCAGCAGCCAGAGAAATGGGCTGTCTAGGCACAGCTGCAAGGAGCCTCATCATCTGGTTATGCAGCTCAACAAGATCAGGGACTAAAGGAGGAGCATCCTCCCAGCTTAGAATCAGAGATTCATAGAATATCCGAGTTGGAAGGGGCCCACAAAGATCATCAAATTTAGATCCTGGGTCCCCAAAGCATGCAGCTTCAGCTGGGAGGCAGCAGTGCTCCCCATTAACACGTTGCTCCTTGCCTGCAGTCAATCCTCCCCAGAAATTCAAGCCTTGATTTAGGAGGTTAACTAGAGCTGGCAAATGAGATAGGGCACAAACCAGACTTAGCCCCATGCCAAACACAGAGCATGAACAGAGCTCAAGTGCCCATAAGTAACCTTTGCACTTGACAGCTCTCAGCATTGAATTTTACTGTACGTTTACAGAGGGAAGCTCAAGAACACTGAATTAAACAAATCTGTTGTAAAAAATAAAAAAATTATAAAGCATGCTGCATGTGGAAAGCCAGACCCTATTACAGAACCTATTTATGAATTGCGAATTACCTTATATTTAATCACGTTAAACTGCAACCGTCATTTTGCTGCCAATTTTCCCACTGTGTTCATATCTATCTGGAGTTTCTCACCGTTCTCCAGAGCATTCACTAATTGAAATGATTCTGCTACACTGGCAAAATTTCACTAACCTGCTCTCCGTTGCTTCTTCAAAGTGATTAATAAATACATAGTAAAAGTCTCCTTTCTCTAATTTCTAGCAATCCCAAACCTGTCATATCAGGATCTGAGTTACATCCATCGTCTAAATTACTTAACCTTTCCCTCTCTTCTGTTCTCTTCAGTCACTTCATCTCCTTAGTCAGGTCAGATACCTTTGAAATATTTGATGTCACTGGTTTACGTCCACAGTAAGAAACATCCTTCCCCAAACTGGAGTCCCCTTGTATCAGCCAGCCACCATTTGGAGCAGCTTGGCAGTTCATTATTCATCATAATTTCTTTTCTTTTAACCTTTTTTTCATCCATATGAGTACTTTGCCCTTCTATCATAAATTCTTTTTAGTGACGTTATCACACTCCATAATTATCCTCCCCGCCACAAATTTTTATCAGTATCTAATCAATCAAACTGATAGTAATTTGTGATGTTTTTTATTGGATGGAAAGTGCTATTTCCAAAAAATTAGGCTTAAGAAATTCACTTTGGTGAAATGGCGAATTCTCATTGATACATTTTTATCCTTTTTATGTGTTCCACAGGAAACACAGTATTTTTCTATCACAGTTTTAGTAAAGCCTATGTCAAATCCTTTGCATCAACTCAGGCTACAGTAAAACATTTTGACAGAGTAACAGCAAGATGTGTTGTTATGATTAAGGGAAAGCCTGGGAAGTGCAACCATTTCAACTTCTTATCCTACTTCAGGATGAAAAACAGGTATTAAAATCACAGAATTTCACTGGGACCAAGACATCAGGTCCAAGATTTATAAAGTACTCGCTCTCTTTCAGCGATGAGAGGATTTTTCACACCTAACCCCCACCTCTCCCCCCCAGCCCCAAAGCACTAAAACTCTTACTTGTGATCCAGGGACTCCGATGGGTCCTGGGGGCCCTTTGGGTCCTGATGCGCCTGGCGGCCCTGGTGGGAATCAGCATTTGAGACAAGTTTAAGGAGACTTGGAAGGACCCTGAATTCCAAACACATGCACTGCCTTTCATTGTTCTTCAGCTCTCAATGGGTGAGAGCCATTCGTCGGTCACAGGACTACAGCACAAGCACTTCATCATACACCGGGTTCCTGGACACCCCCATCCTGCTATAATACATCCCTATGCCCTAGGGAAGACCCTAGAGCTCTGGGAAGAAGAAAAGGTGAAAATAGGGCAGGAAGGATGTCAGCAACGTGTTGCATTTCCATTGCTTAAAACAATAACTCTTTAGAAATCTTAAACTAGACCCATGAAACAGCTCCATCAGAGCAAACTGCTCTAGCTGCTGTTTCTGAAATGGAGGGGGTCCTGTAGGTGGGAAGTCTGCAAGCTGCTGCAGTCTGGCTCCCTGGTTTTGTCAGAACGTTGACGATGAACATGAAGGAGCCAGGGTTTGGACACAGCCTGAACAGAAGGCCAACTGTGGCAAAGCGAAGTGCTCTTTTGGTCTTTGCATGCTCACTCCAGTGGCAAGAAATTAATTTTAAATCTGTTCCACAGAAGTGGTTGCTTCCAGGCCGTGTCAAACACTGCCTAAACAGGTCAAATTGTTTTATACAGTCACATAACAGATTCATTCCTGTCGGAAAAATGATTATATCCCAACAGTAGCTGTTAAATTGTACCTGCAAATGGGAGACAGGATATTTGCTTAGTCTGAACTTAGCAATACTCCTCTCTGCTTTAGCTGTCACAACCCTTGAGATGAAACAATGTGGACATTGCACACAAAGTACAGCTGAATCAGCCTCAATCATTAATGCCCCATACAAACGCTTAAGTCAGAGAATAAAGGATCTGAAGGATAAATGAAAGGCCCTCATAATGAAGGGAAAAGCCTTCTCTGCGACTGATGGGAGTTCACTCCTAAATATGCATCATACAGGGAAGTGCTGATGTTTGCAGGAACATTATCATTTAAGCCACCCATCAGCACTGAGAAACAGAAGACTTGCTGCTAAATTTTCATCCCAGCTTCTGATCTCAGTTACGCTGGTGCAAATGTGGAATGGCTCAAAACAGATCCAAAGTTTGCATAGATATCACTGAAGACAGCTGCCCAGATCCTGCTCAGTAGAGCTCCACAGCAACAGGGCAGGATTGCACCAGCAGTGAGAACAGCTCTGCTCTCACAGAGGAATTCACTGGACAACCCATTCTTAGGGACACTCCAACAATTCCCTTCTCAGGATGTGCCCTGCCAAAGCAGTAAGGAATTGTTATAAGGTTAAAAAAATAAAAAATCTGCTGCTATCCACAGGTAAGAACTGGTTACTTCTTGCCACCCTTCCACTCCTGGACCCGTGGCTCCACAGCCCTTCCAGTGTGGACCACTTGCTTTCCCTACAGGCATCCCACAGACCACTTCACTCTCCAGCAGAAAACTCTTTCATTCATCTTCCCCATCAGTACAGCTTTGTGGCTCAGCGGAGTGTTTTACCTGGTGGCCCTATGGGCCCTGGGGCTCCCCGCGGTCCTGGCAGGCCAGCCATGATGGTGTCTATGACGGTGGAGGCCAGCTGGGGTTCTCCGTCTGTGTTAAAGAGCAGAACAGTTAGCGGCCCTGCAGCAAGAGCTGCCCCGTCCCAGCAGGCAGGACTTCTCTCCTAAATCCTCTGGCGCCTGTTGCTGGTAAAGGGCAGGCAGTGCTTCTGGATGCAAAATCTGGGCTCTTTGAGCAATTGTCCTGCTCTCTGAGGGCACAGGCTGCATCCCTCAGACCTCCTCATCTCACCTCTGCTAGCCCCTGGAAAAATTCATCCTTTCTGTCCCCAAATTGGTGTTCACACCCATGCAACACTACTTTTGAATGCTGAAGCAGTTTAGGAGTAGCTCTGCACTGTACAGCAATAACTCACCCCAGATTTGCCATCTCCAAGATGCATCTGGTTTCTGGCTACCTGAGAAATCACACATGGATTTGGAGCTCCCTCACGCCTGGCATCAGTGAACCGCTGAGGAAAGCTGGCAGTCAGCAGCGTGCCCACCAACCCAGCAAGCTCACCCTGCCACACAGCTGCTGGGAGACACCCCGAGGTCTGAGGATGGAGGAAAGCTCAAGGAGAGGCTGTGCTCTGCCCCTTGCACATAAGCAGAAAACTCTCTGGCCAGCCTGTGTAGGTCTCCTGAGCTCTGGGGAACAGGAGATGGGAGCAGAGCAGGGAGAGGAAAGCCATTAGCAGGAACTGGAGGAACTTTGTGCTTTTCCACGTCTTTCTCAGTCACATCCTGGTAGGAATAAAAATCAGCCTGTAGCTGCCCACATCTTCCCTCATCTTTGAGCCAACAGGCTTACCACTTCAGTTGGTAACTGAATAGAAACGAACAAAACTATATAAAATAAAAACAACCCTTATAAATTACTGCAACACCAAACCCACAATCAACAACCCTGTTCCCTGTGGATGTGCTCTGCAGCATGCTGGCAGTCTGTGGGGTACCGTGTGGCAGCATCTTGCATCTCAGCATCCCACAACACTATCTGACAGCTGTGGAAACCAAGGTGCAAAAATTCCACAACTGGCCAAGATGCTAATAACACAAAGCAAGGAAGGGAATCCCCACATCCTGATGCTACAGAGATTCCCAATCCATCGTCCTGTCGGGGCTATCGGACCCACAGCAGGTTTCCTGGTGCATTTAACCTGGATGAAGATGTTGACTCCCAGTCACTGGAATGGTGAACCCTCTGAAAGTCCCCATTTTCCACAGCGGGAGGCCGCCACACCAGAATAATGCCCATCTCCTCCTGCCCATGACCTCAAACATACTGGTGTTCCCTTTCACCCATCCCTTCAACTCATAATCCCTCATTCAGGGGAACTCTGCAGGTGTAAAAGACTGCAAATGGCTCACAGCTGCACTGGTGTGAGGATCAGCTAACACCAGCAGGATCAGAGTGATGTTTGCTTACTTTGCAGAGTCCAGCCCCAACAACAGAAGGTGAAACCTCCAGAAATGTTAGCAGACACATCGTGAAGCCTTTTCAATTTCTGGAGTGCTGGTAATGATAGAGAAGACTTTCAAGCTCGGTGTTTGAAAGCAGCTCCTAGGGAAAACTGTGAAATCTCTTTACCTGCCAGGGATGACAGAACATCTCTGCAACGTCTTCCTGGCAGCAGAACAGCACGAGATCTAACCCAGATCCCTCTGAGAACCAAATTTCAAACCTAAAGCCTGAATGCAAACAGGTATTTCTTTGACTATTGTTTCCAGACCCATCCATCTTCCCTTCTTTACAGCCCTGTAAAAAAACAACTGAGACTGTTTTCATGTTCAGAAGGGAAGGTACCCAAGTGAAGTGTGTAATCCAATTAATTTGAGTTTTATTTGACCATGTCAAAATCCATCACAGCTTTGGAGCGAGATGAAATTGGGAAATGAGCACTGAACAGCAATTGCAGAGTCTTTTGTTTTTCAGAGAACAAGTGGTCAACAAAACCAAACGCATGTCCGCTGAGGGGGAGAGAGGATGGGCTACAAACAGGATTTAATCACTTCTGGAGGTAAACTGGGGATAAAGGCTTGGGTTTCAAAACATTCCAGCTAAACAATACATTATTGCGCCGACAGAGTTATTTCCCACAAATCCACCCATCCTGACATTAGACCTATTAGACTTAAGTTATTTATGGAAGGTGATTCAGTAACTGTGACACTGAAGGGAGCTCTGCTCAGCAGCCCCTGAGCTCAGCGGCTTCTGATTTGCACAGAAGCATGGACACGTGGGAGACCAGAGAGGCTCCTTCCTAAGCTGTCTGGCCATGCAGAACTCACCAGGATTAAAGTTTTCTTCCAGGAGCTCTGAATGAAACATACTGTGAATGAAATGGGATTAAAGCATGTTAAAACACAACCCTCACGTGTTTAAGGGACTCTCTCCATATTCTCACAGAGCAGCAGGAAAAAAAGCTCTCTGGTCTTCCCATCTCCCTACACGCATGGGGAGATTCTGGGGCTCACTGGTGCTGATCCCTTCTCTACACCTATTTCATCAATGGCACGTTGGGCACACAGGCAAGCCTGCTGCGCTCCAGCTTCCCCTTGTCAAATAGGTTAACGTTACCTCTGTGTCCTTTGCAAACTGAAATCTTTGTGATATTAAAAACCACAGCCCTCAAAGATCTGTTCTTTTTTCTTCCTTTTTCATGAAAACCATCTCAGCTTTAACACCGAGCTGACTCTGGACCACATACCTGAGCCACTCTTTGCCAAGTGGCAGAGAAAGAAGCGACGCTTGCAGCAGCCCCAGCAGCGGGGTAGGGCAGGCCAGTCTCTGGCCAATATCTCGTGTTTCTGACTCAGGGATAAATTCCCCCATTATAGGCTTGATTTGCTGAGACAGGATGGAAATGAAGTAATCCTGTCCTAATTTCTTTCTGCTACCTGATCTGCAGGGAGACAACTGGGACCAATTTCTTCACCACAGCACAATGAAACTGTGAGAAAACGTCTCCCCATTTTGGGCTTCTGCCTGCTGATAAACACTGCCAACAGGAACTTGTTGTGATTAATAAAGGCACACGCATTAACCATGTTCAGGCGGAACCAAACGCCGTGCTGCTGCTAATAATCCAATACAGCTTTCTCACATCTCTGTGGGTGCACATGCCCATTACAAGGAATATGCTTCCCTCTGCTGTCAGCAGCTGGAATCTTGTGTTTATAGTTTTCAGATGTGCTCCATTAAAAATAATAAAAAAAAATAAAAACAAAGAAAAACCTACCCAGGATTTACAAGGCTAAGCTTTATTGGTTGTTGAGGATCAGCTTTCCACCAACCCCTGGTAGGCAAAATCAGCCAGCGTGTAAGGAAAATGGTAAGTTTTGTAAGAAAAATGGTCTCAGTATTGCAGTAACTTTACCATGACCAGGCAGATGACTTAAACAGGCAGGGAGACTTGTATAAGACATTATTTTTAAACAAGAGGACTTGCTATAGATTTTGGGCTTAGAGACCCAATGTTAGTACATCAACAAAGCCAGCTTGCTCCTGCACGCGTCAGTGCAATCTTTGCTGTACGCATCTAGAGGAAATTTAATCTCCATGGACCACTACAGAGTCCTGCCTCACACATCGCATGCCCTGGAAGAAACTGGATGAATAATGTGACCCCAGTGGGCAGCTCTGGTGCTTGCTCCTTGACCCCAAACTTCGGTGATGACCAGTGAGAAGAGCTGACACTGCCTGGCTCACTCAGCCACCCACCAGGACCCACGGGAGGGGGCAGAGGAGACCCTGGGAGCTGTGGGAAGGACAAAGATTTCTAAATTTATCAGATGTGAGGCTTAGGATAAAGCTGTTGGTGGCTGGCAGAAGGCATGGCAGCTGCATACAGGGAAAGACCAGCGCTGTCTTCTCTGTCCAAGCACCAGTTCGCGCTTAACACTCATTTATTTAGTCAGACCTCTGCTACAGACACCACCAGAGAGCACACAGCTTTCTGCTTCTTACATGACCTGGGTTATAAATCCAGGAGACAGAGAGCTTGAGAGCTCCATCAGGGCCAGTCTCTGTAACAGCAATATTTTAATTCCACACAGGATTAGGCCTTAATTTGGAAACCTCTACACCATCAGCTCCCTAGTTCTTCTGAGAGCAGATAAATCAAGCCTTGGCAGCACACACTGCTGCAACAGGGTCCTGGCTTCTCCTGAATACCAAGAAATCCCCCACAGGTAGAGAAGCACAGGGCTGCCCTAAGGATGGAGCGGTCACCATCTACTCACAGACTCAAGTCCTTGGGAGTCTGCTGCTGCCCAGTGTGGCTGAGTTAATGCAGGTATTTATCCACTCATTTATCTGCTTCCCATCTGGGGATAACACAGAGGTTTCCCTTCTCACACATCAGCTGGGAAGGCCATGGAATCTCTGCCTTTGCATACTTGTAAGTCTATCCAATACCTTGTAAGAAAGAGTTGAATTTAAAGGGTAAAAAAAAAAAAAAAAGGTACCTGGGGGGTACCAAAGCCACCCTCCAGGATGCTTCGAATAAAATGGTGAAGATAGAGGGGCACCAAACAATGCAGTCACTGCTTGGTGTAAGGCAGGGAGGTGGCTAACAAAAAACTTCCCTGTTATAAGGCTTGTGAACGCAGCAGCTCAGTCTGTGTTTTGGGAAAAACCTTCGCACTGAACCACAATTAATTTAATCTTGCCCATACGCGTTAAGTAACTGAATATGAAATAGAGCTGTTAAAGTTCTTCCCTAATTAAAAATACATCTGTTCATTTTCAAGAAAAGGAATCTGGAGAGGGGAGTGGGTGGAAGGAAAAGGAAAGCTCTAGAAAACTGTCAGACACAGGGAGACTTACTAATCCTTGGCTGCAAGCAATACAAATGAGCTTTGAAGCTGGACATGAGCAGAAGAGCTGGGGAAAAGGCACAGCTGAAGTCTGGGGGAGTGGAGATGGGAGACCAGGCAGAGCTGGGGCTCCAGGGGTTTACAAGCCAAGCAGAGATACATCTGAGTCCTGCTTTATCATTATTAGATGCCAGGAATACAACACCAGATCAGAAGAAATCAGATCAAGCCCAGGTAGGATTGCTCAGATAAGAGCGCATGATGTGCATTTCCAAGAAAGCCTTTTCTTGCCACGCACAACACAAATCAAGTAAATATATTTTTAAATCACCATAGGCTCAAAGAAACCCTGACCTTCCAGCCATAGGGAAGAGATAAATTACAGTGCTGGTCTGGGCTTTTGAGCCCGCAGTTCCGTGTTTTGCATGGATGTGGGATAAAGTTGCTGTGCCAGAAACACAGGTGGGGAGACGTGTCTGCGGGGGCAGGAAAAGAGCTGCACTTAACAGATGTCCCTGTTACGTTATATAATTTCAGAGCTGCAAACATTTAGTAGTTGTGCATTTCTGAGCATCCCCGAGCACCATAACGCTTCAACAGCAGCACCAAGAGGCCTTACAGCCACGCAGGGTCATTGCACCAACACCTCGCTGGGTGGACACGCTGTATGTCTCTACCCATGTGTCTCTCACATGATGCTACCTGAGCTCTGATGTTTCATTAGAGACCATCTTCACAGCAGCTACCCTGAATGGAAGCTTAAAGGATACTGAATTGCCTCCTCAAAGCTATGATAAACCCAGAAAATCAGGCACAGGGAACACACATGAGCCCCCTGAGCCCTGTACTCCGATGTTTGTAGAAGAGCAATGACTTACATGCAGTTCCTCGCTGTGGTGAACCCACCTAACTTCTGACATGCTTTGTCTTTAGCAGGAACGCCCAAGAGACCCACACAACAGAGGCAGCTCATCTTTCTGCTCCCAGGAAAGGCAGGGCTATGGCAGAGCCCAACAGGGAGGTGGGAGGAAGATCTGAGTTGCTCCAAGCCTGTCTGTTCTGCTGATGTACCAGAAAAAATGGGAACAGTGAAAGAAACTTACTTTCTTTTTCAGCCGTGGGCTGAAGTGAGTAGAGAACCCCTTGTTGGAAGGTAAGAGGGAGGCTTGGGGTGGCTGGTGGCCCTGGAGGCCCCGGGGGACCTGGGATCCCAGTTTCTCCTGGAAGTCCTCTTGGTCCTTGAGGTCCCAATAGCCCTGTGCAGAGGCAGGAGAGGATCTGTTAGTGCATTTGAAGATGTGCTGATGGATGCTACCATGTAAAAAGCAGCAACAAGCCCATTTGCTCCTGGAAAGAAGAGAGTCTAGATGGTGGTGATTCCTCCAGGACAGCGGTGAAATGCTACCTGAAAATAACCATCACTGCCAGACGTGATGGGGGTGTAAAACATGCAGAGAAATGAGAAAGGAATGACAATTCAGTCTTGGGGTTGTTTCCATTAAGCAGCAGATATCCTCTCATCCAGTCCCACCATGGCCTGAGATTACCACAGCATATTCTTGCCCTATTAGTAAACGGAAGCTTTCTGTTCTGACCTGCAATTGTGTGAGTTAGAGAAAATAAAAAAAAAGGAAAATTGGGAAGCTGTTCCTAATTCCCTTCGGCTTTTTCCTCTGCAAAGCAGACGGCCTTGCTTGGCTCAAAGGTGCCAAAAAGTTTAATTCCTCAAAGAGTAAAATCTCCCCTCTCCCTGAGGCTCAGCAAGAAACTAACGGCAGCAAGGCCTGAAAGCAAGCACAGCTCTTTCTCTTCCCCTGCACGTACACCTGTATGTCACCTTACCACCAGGAAAAGCACAGAACGAACACCAGAAACTCAGTCAGTCCAGCAGCAAATCTGTTCTGCTTCCTTTGGGACTGGAAGGCTCTCGCTGCAAATGGAGAAACCAAAAAGCAGACACATCCTTGGCCAGACTTGAGCCATTGATGGGTTGCCAGAAAATGCCAAAAAACTGTTCAAGGCTGCTCTCACATTTTTAGGCATGCTCCAAGTTTCAAATCTTTCCTGAGCTCAGATTTACAAGGCACAGCCTTTGAAACGCATGCAAAGCTCAGAGGCTGAGGTCTGGCACCTATTGTGCAGTATCACCTTCATCAAAAGATTTAGGAACATTTTGGGGATGTAGAAAGTCTCCGAGCTCAGAAATGGAGCGTACTGTGAAAAAATGGCCTCGTAACCTTTTCCCTTAACGTACAATAGCATCATTAGTTTGACATTCTGGCATCTGACAGCTTGACACAAATGGTGGAGAAAAAAGGCAGTTAAAACAGGCACACAGTGAGGAGGTTGAACAGGCAATGTTCTTCTCCGAAGGCCGACAGATCAGAGACGGGTTTTCACAGCTCCCGAGCAGGATGGGGAAACATGATCCTGATATTCTGCTTTCTGGGAAATCCCAGGGACCATCATAGGTCTGCATGCAGCTGCTTACCCACTGTAAGGGCTGCTGGCTGAGTTCAGTGCCCAGGGGACTTGCAGGAATGGATCTAATATAAACCAAAGATGCTCAATATTGTGTGTTTCCCAGCCTTTTGTGTCTATTTGCAGAGACAATTTGCACAAAGTGAAATACATCCCAGCACGCTGGCACTGCCTTCCCCTGGGACTTACCTGGTGGCCCTGCTGGGCCCCTCTCGCCGGGTTGTCCCTTCTCGCCTTTTGGTCCCGGCGGTCCTGGAAGCCCAGTTGGTCCAACCGGGCCTGGAGGACCAACCTGTCCTGGCAGCCCTGGAAACATTCAGAGAGGAAATTAGTTGGAGGCTAGGACACTACTGAGGTTGGAAGGTCTTTAGCAACCTGGAAAGGGCGCTAAAAAAAAAGGCGAGGGACTCACAGATGCAATGGGGAGCAATGCAGCTTGGTGCAGATAACGCAGATGGGGTGTTTCTGGTGGCAGGAGCCAGCCAGTATATGGGGGAGAAAAGCCAGATAGGACCTTGCTTCTCTTCTTCCTCCAGTCTTTAGAGGCACAGGAGCATCCCCACGCCCAAGGTCCAACCCCACCAGCCAGCAGGACACGCTCCTCCAGCTGGGTCCAAGCTGACCTGAGCCCACAGCTGCCCCTTCACCAGGTCAGAGCAGCTCTGGGCTGGCCGGTCCCTGAAGCTCCCCTTTGCTAGTGCCATCCAGACGTGCCTGTCAGCTCCACGGTAGTCCCAAAGTATCAAAATACACCAAATATATTCACAAAAGCAAATCAAACCCTGTTTCCCTTTTGTTCTGGCTCTTACACACGGACCGCCCAGAGATTCTGCGTCACAGATGTCTCCTTGTTTTCCCCTATTTTCATTTATCTATTGAGTGCACCACGCTGTGCACAAACATTTTTTCATTCCCAACTGAAACGAACGTACCCACGCTTTTGAAGTAATGAGATGTTATTAATTTATACCGATAAGCAGGGTGCTGAGCAATCCCACCTGGAAATGTCACTTACAGTAAGTGCAGCCCCTTGGCACGGCTGCTCAGACCCCCTGTAAGCCTGAGAGAGGTGCAGGCAGTGTTTGTAACCTGCAAGTGACTATTTCTGGTGGCAATAAATAAACCCTTAGTGCTGCTTCCATTAGACTATCAAAATAGAAACAACACTTGGCAATTTTACAGTATTTTTCAGAAAAACATTGTGTCTTTTGCTCACAGAGGCAGTAGCTGCCTTACAAAGATAAACTTAAATACCGGGCAAACATCACTAAAGCCTTTAATACCTCAGAGAGGTGTGCGAGTTATTCCGTCTACTCCGATTAGGTGGTTAATGGTTACAATAAAGACATCAGCTGACAGAGTTGGGAGAGTCACAGGTTCCTGGTTTCTGGTCTAGCTCTGAGTATTTGACAGTGGTGGCAGACATAAGCTCCATAGCCAGAGGAAGATCTGAATCCAAGTTTTGGTGCATTCAGATTTCAGGTTTTAGTCTCTGTGTTATGTACGAGCATAACCCAGCAGAGCACAGATTAAATTTTGATTTATTTTTAGTCGGCATCCTTCCCCAGCCCTGGTAATGAGAAGAGGTACTGGCCCCTCCAAGACCAGAACCAGGAGAATCCGTGGCAAATGGGGAGGGGAGAGGGGTGGATGGGAATGGAAGGAGAGAAGGAGAAAAGGAAGCAAGCTGCCAGCTAGCTCCTCCATGGCTGCCCCAAAGGGAACAAGGCTACATAATAAAAAATAAGGCTCACAGGATTTGCAGCTCCAACATTTGGAGTTTCCATTCAGTTTCCAACCTAGGTGTGGGATAGCCGACTTGGGGCACAAAACTGTGTTTCCCCAGACATTTATCCAAACCGTCTGCATTTCTCAGAGCAAAGCAAAAATCCCAAATACCAGACCCCTTGAAAGATTCCCCTTCCTCTCTTCTTTTATTGCCATTCTGGAGAGATGGCTAAAAAATATTTTTCTTACAAAAATGAAATCTATCCATCTCTAATCCATGGTGGAACCTGGCAGACTGAAGAAAGGAGATTTCAAAGGTTATGTGTGGGAGCACATTCCTGTACTTTTGTTTTATTCTGTTATCAATGAAGGTCTAATTTAATACAAGTACTGAACAAAGAATTAAGGTAAGGTTTTCATTTGCATCAGTTTGCTTACCCACGGGACACAAACTGCAGACTTTTCTGTGAATAGAGAGGCTCTTTTAATGGATCTGGGTTAAAATCCCCCCCAACACAGCAGATGCTGTACTTGGCAAGCTCAGGCAGGTGATCGGGAGCCCATTTAACAGAGCAAGACCATTAGCTGAGAGGAGTGTGAACAGCTTCTTCCACCCTACCAAAACCCCCAAACTTTAGCACAGCGAATCCTTCCCAGCACAGAGGGAAGAACAGCAGAAACAGTGCTCTGCAAGCGAGACACACTGGGGTGCTGAGCAGAGGTCAGAACGTTTCCTCAGTCGTGTAAGTCAGACTCAATCCTTCAGTTCAACCTTTATAAATCAATCCTGTGAACCTCTGCAGACCAGGAGCAATCATTTGCTGCTAGCATCCTCAATCATGCTGCAGCAGCGGAGCTTTAAAGGAGCTGGCACTCACTTCCCTGAAGGTGGAAAGTGCTAAAGGAAAGGCTGGGAGAAGCAGCGCTGAGTAACGTGTCAGGCAAATGCTCATACTGGTGACAAATGGTGTTACCAGCATGAAAGAGACAAGTGCAAAATGGAGAAGAAAGAGGGATGGATTCAGGGAAAAGTGGTAGGAAAACCGAACAGGCCAAATCTTCAGCTGGCATAAATCAGCTCTGCTGCAGTGACATTCATTGCTTTCAGAGAGCTGGAGCCCCTGGAAAGCATTCATTTCCCAAAATAAATGAAAGAAAAACCCAAGGGGAAAAAAAAAAAAAGGTCGAGGGTAAGCATGCTACTGCTCGTGACCAAATAAGATGTGCAGAGACCTGGATTTTCTTCCCAGCCCTGTCATTAACCTGCAACACAACACCTGTTCCCCTTCTTTCCCCGAGGTCTTGTCTATACGGACAGGAGCACGTTATTATCCAAACAGAGCTCAGCAAATCAATGCCCTGACCATCACCAGCAGCTTTCAGTGCCCCTGGCAGGCGATCCCGGTAATAATAGTGGTGCTCTCACCCTGCACTCAGTGTGCCCCATTTGCTCTTGCCATGTGTCCCTCACTGAACTGCCTCTCCCTCGGGCAGCGCTTCCCAGCCTTCGTGTGCCAGGGGAACCGAACGTCTCCACGAGGATAAACCTGGTGTGCTGCCTCCCGTGATCAAATAAAACCTGAAGAAAAATCCAGCCCCTGTATCTGTGAGGTGCCGAATACCTGAGGACTCCTGGCCACAGGACATTTCTGTTTTGGGGATATATTACATACGGGACCGGGCACAGCAACATTTTGTGCTTTGAAAAAGGAAATAGCAGAAACCATTCACTTACCCTGCGGTATTAGCTGCTCCTCTGCACCTCTGTGTCCTTTAGGCTCTAATTAAGAGGGTGAGGGTTAAAAAAGAAAAAATAAAAAATTAGGTCTTTTGCTGCCAACTGGCTCAGGCAGAGCATATATATTTTCTTAATTCTCAGTAAAACGTATCCTGTTGATTAACAAGCTGATCAGAAAGGCCAGCGGTGCAGCTGTCTCAACAGCTCTGATTGCTTTTAAATGATTGTCTGTTCTCGGCCTTGCCACTCACAAAAGAAACAGCTACCCCAAGAAACAGTAGCAAGTTTTCCTGGACCTCAGCCTGGAGAGGCATCAGCCAACTCGGAGCTGTAAGGTCATCCAGAAACACTCTCATTGTTCAAAGCAGCCAGTCCGTATCACCCGTCTTTGTGCTAGGCACCAAGATCCTGCCCTCAGTCCATCGGGTTTAGAAATTTGGCAGCACACAGGCTGGGACTTGGATTTGCTTTGGCTGAAAGAGTAGAAGCAGGGCAAAGCAGGCGGTATTTCACAAAACACGCTGGGGAAGGGGATGGGAGGGACAGAAGCATAACTTTCCACAACCCCAAATCACACAGGGCACTCGAGTTTGACTTCCACCTAATCTACGATCACACGTAGTGAAAGATCTCCTGAGGTCTGCAATCACTGCAAGTGAACCTGGGGCGAGCCTGAAGCAGCAAGTGACAGAACCATGCTGAAATCATGAAAAAAGGGGCAGTCCCACCCTACACCAACTGCATGAAATTCCCTACATTTCACCAGAATCCCCAGTGCATTTTTTGGCTGGCTTTGAATTGTAGATACAAACTGATGTTGGGAGGGAAGGAAGCCAAGTGTGAACCCTGATCCGTGAAACATCCCCACAGCTCCTTAGCAAAGCAAGCACTTCAAGTCCACAGAGCTCAGCTGGGGCACTGAGGAGGCAATTACATGTCAATAAGCAACTTAACTGATTACTTCTAATTGCTGAAAGACATCGCCCTGACCTGAAATGCCTCAGTGCATGCCTGATTCCCAGTTATTATGCTGGAGTTGTTATTCCACGCTAGGTTAAATAAATCAAGGCTAGAAAAACACAGGGCAACAATGAGTAAGGACTACACCTGGTGGCAGCAGGCAGGCAGGGCTGTAACGCCTGCAGCTGGCTGTGCACCCAGCCTGGTAGCCTGGCTGAGGAGACAGAGCACTCACGTACAGCTCAGACAACAGCATTGTGGCTTTTGGAGGTGCTCACTAGATACCTGGATTTACTGCCGGGGTACAGGGTGCTGATATTGGGCCATGGAGGCAACCCGATGCAAGTGCTAGAAGAGATTGTTGTGTTCTGCAGCGCTGCCAAAAGTCTGGGGGAATGGCATTCATCGCTGCTCGCTGAGCAGGAGGAGGTTATCGCCTGTACAGAGCCTCGGAGAGGAAAGGACTTTGAGTGGAAGGGACAGAGCCGTCAGTGCTTCTGCGAGACTGACTTCAGCACAACGAACTGCAGGTGCAGAGATACTGCAAGAGCAGAAATAAATGACATGGAGGAGGCAGAACGAGCACATAATGGACACTGGGGGAAACTGCTTTAATTCAGTTCCTGGCAGCCGTCGCTGTGGTTCTGAAAATACTTTGCAGAACATATTGTTAGTGAACCTCCCTCCATGTTGTGGCATCCTGTCAAATTATAAACATGGACGACATCTGGTCTATGTTGGTTGCTCCAAGTCTGCTGCAGTCATGAAGGGCTGCCATAATAAACTGCTCTGACAAAATAAAGGGGGAAAAAAGAAAAAAAAAAAAAAAAAAAAAAGGAAAGTAGGCCCTACAGAGGATAAAGAACTGCTCAGGGAGCAAGCAAAGCAACTGACAGACAGGGCTTTGGAAGCAGAGAGCAGGGATCTTGAATTGAGAATGCCAAGGTCAAGGAAATTCAATGCGTAGTGATCTGTCTAGCCAAGTGGGCTCAGAGGGAGATTTCTTGTAAGTGTATTTTTTTTTCATGCCACAAGAGGGATCATAAAACAGCCCATTGTGTTTATGGCAAATTTAAAAAATATAATGCAGAGTGCAACTGATGTTGCTATTCATGGGAAAGTTTTTCCTCCTAATAAAAGCAAGAATTACCCCTGGCCCAGTCCTCTGCCGCCCCACACAACTCCCCATGGGGAAACACTGCATTTAGTGCTCGGGAGGTGAACACAAACTGTCCCCCTGTTCCCCTGCTGGCTCTCTGGAGTTTCCTCTGGAATGTTTCAATCTGTCCAGGCCTCCAGATCCACAGGGACACAGGCATTGTTAAACCCTCAGACTGAACAGCCCCTGCTTTGGAGGAACCGTGGCTCTGGGGCTGACTAATGATGGTTCTGACCCTAATGCTGAGGATGAAAGCTCTCTCACTGCCTCTCCACAAGGTGCTTTTCCTGCTGAGCACAATCCCACCTTGCAGCAAGCACTTGCAGCCTGGCCAAAGGTACAATGGTGAGGGTGCAAAGCAAACAGCAGGTTGAGGCACCTGTGTCAGCAAGGCTGCCTGCCCGTACTCATCCCACAGCACCAACAGCTCCCTGCTGGGTCACACCAATGACAGCAAACATTCCAAAAAAATAATAAAAAAAATCCCATTAGTAAACCTCAGAGTCAGAAAACCTTTACAGGGCTGAGGGAAGGCGCTGGCAGACTTTCCCTCTGACCCCTCTCCTGTGAAGCTTCCACCACTATGTCAGATCAGCACGGGCTATTTCATAGGCACCCTACAGGAACCGTAGGGTGGGCTGACCAACTTAGCAGAGAGCAGGTCGTGCTTACCAGCAGGTCCCACCGTTTTCCTCAGGACGGTCCCGGGATTTAGCAGGGGAAAGGCGTCTGGCAGCAAGTCATCGTACCAGGTGGCTGTCGTCCCCGTGATCGGCAGGTTGTTTTCTAACGGGGGGCTTCGCTCTGCCGCCTCGAGCAGGAGGATCTGGGTAGGGGATGCAGAGAAGTCAGACAAGGTCAGCGGGATGGTTTCACTCACGGTCTCAGTTCTGAAAGGTCTTGAAACTCCTCTCCTTGCCAGCAGGAGCTGTGGATAACTCTACAGCACAGACTGCAGGGTTTTGGTGTTAAAGCTCCATTGGTTTTCTGAAAGAGGCAAGAATTACCCCAGAAATGAGCCGGGTGACATTGCAAGAGGTTCCTTAGAGAGGGCTTTGCTGCTTGCAGAGATTCAGCCTCCAGTGCGGCTGTGTACGGCAAGGACCGGGAACCCAGGGAACAGAGCTGGGGTGAGGACACAGCTTCTCACTGCTAGGTTGAAGTCGGGTCAGAAATCACCGAGCTGGGACAATGTGAGGGGCTGTGGGATGTCCTGGGTGGCAGCCTGAGGTGCCTCAGGACAGCTGCTGGCTGCAGGCCACAGGACAAACGCTTAATGAATTAAACGAAACAGAGAATGTGAAGCTTTTAAAGAGCTGAAGTGCTTTAATTTGGGAGCAAATAAAACAGAGGCAATTTCCTCAAAAAGCTCTGCTTAGCAGTAGGAGGATATTATTAAAACTCACAACTGCTTCTATACCTTGTAAACACACTACCTTCAAATAAATCCCCATCCCAACGTGCGTCCCTGAGCTCCTTGGGCCATTTACAACCTGAGCTCCTTGGCAAAGCGATCCCGTTTTCCCCGTACAATTCAGACGGCTGTTCAGCGAGCTGAGCTCCCCCAGCCACTGGTGGCCTGTATGAAACTGGAAATGAGGCTTTAGCGTGGCTGCAAAATCCTCCACGTCCCCAAGAAGTGGAGGGAGGGAAGATGCAGGTGGACTCTGCCCGCTGACAACCTCAGTTAAAGTGAAGCCTGCGGGAGCCATCACTGCCATTTGTAATCAACGTTTTTATTAGAGCTTTCTCAAACTGCGATTCTTTATAAAGTATTTTTTCTAATTTAATCTGTATGCTTCCCAGCCACTAATCAAGGACGGCATAACGAGGCAGTCTGCAGATGTCATTTGCAAAAGCAAAACTATTCCTTCAACTACCAACCCACTGAGACCAGTGGCCTGGATTGCCAAGCCCCCACGCTCTGCTGCAAATGAGTTTTGTCCCAGTTGCTAGACATCACCTAGCTGCTAGACATCATCACCCCATCAGCAGCACTTGGGATGCAGCAGCAGCCCTGCTGCCTGCCCAGGATGGATGCAGGATGCCCATCCTGGAGCAGGGCTGAGGCTCCCAGAACCGGAGTTTTGCTGCAGACATCCCACCTAACCAGCAAACTCACCAGGAAACGGTTTGAGGAGTGCACCAAGTGATTAGTTATTGCACTGTTTCTTCCTGTTTGGAAACCACCTAACCAAATACTGATTTATGGATAAGGGAAATAAAAGAGAAATCAGCTCAAACTTTCCACTAAATCCCTAGAAGTTTCAGCTTTTACACGCTGCGCTCATCTTTACATAATGAAGTCACACTGCAATTATAAATGAGAGTGACTTGGCTCCACTCATTTGTTTTTAACTTGCAATTATTGCAGGGTTTATCACTTATTTATTACAAGGCCTGGTGAGAGCCAGTATTACAGCAATGCCAGGAATGATGAACTTCCTGCAGAATGCACTGGCCTGACAGGGGTGAATCAGAAACTAATTAAACTGGGAGCTAGCTTAAGTGCAGGGGAGCTGTACCTCAGCTGCTGCAAACAAACAAAATTCCTCCTCTTTATTAATGGGTCCAGAGCCTCGCTTTAGTAGTAATAAGAAGGCAAAGAGGAATTAGGCCACCCCGCGAGCCCTGCTTCCATCCAACAGGCTTCTCTGATGCCAGGCAAGGCAGGAATCGGTTCGGTGTCTCACACACCGCTGTGCTTCTGCCCAGTGATTCACTGCTCAGGCTTTGAAGGAGACGTGCTATCAGTTAACGAACACTCAGCCATGTGCCTTACCACGAGCGTGCTTAATTCCCATTGACGTGGGACTCAAGTGAGCATTAAAGACGTTCTCTGAATCAGTTTGTCCTGTTATATTGCTCTCCTGCTTCCCCAGCAAAATACCTGAATGCCGCTGCCAAAGTACACTCAGCAAGAGAGGCAAAACTACACCTTGGGGTGGTGCGTGAGAGGGGCCAGAGCCTGGCCAGGGTTAAGGTGCTCCTGCTGGGGGGAAGAGACCAAAACAGGCTGTCTTGGGCAGTATTTTATCGTGGCCCAGCGGTGCTGCAGGAAGAGGTGCCCTGAAAGTGACAGCAGCACTGGGCAGGGACCCGCAGGCTGCGGGGGTGCTCGGCCCTCGGGGGCAGCGTGAGCGGAGCTAGCACAGCTCGGCCGAAGGTTGCATCTGGAGTGGAACAGCTCCAAATCATTTTTATGGGTGATAATAAAAACGTGTTACCACATAATCAACACTAAACAGTGGCAACGGTATCCTTTTCATTAAAAAAACATGGCTTAAATGAGCGCTGTGCTGATAAACGCCGGAAAAGATTTAAAGGCGTGCACAGAGTAATGTAGTGTGATCTTTTATATGCTGACTGTGTGTACTTCATGGTCATCGGGGCTCGAGCCATCGTAACAAGTTTATTTTCCCAGGGCACAAAGTGATAGAGGTTGGGAAGTCTCTGGACTTGAAATTGCTGAGAAATTCTAGTTTTTATGACCAGGACTGAAAAAGTGCCCAGAAGATGTAAAACAGCAAGAGGACAGCTCACATCGTGAGATCCAGGGAGCCAAAGCGAAGGAGGAGAAGCACGAGGGATTTAGTCACACTCAGAATCTCAAAGCATACACACTTCTTTCAGCAAGGAGTGTCCTTTTATAAGCTAGCACAGCACACAGCACAACCGGGGTCCTTCGGCGTTATTACAATAGCATTGGAGCCATTCATCTATTCTCTGTCACGTTCTGTTTTTCTTAAAGCTGCCATTGCCATAGTCAAGGGACTCGAGGAGAATTCCCACTTTCATTAAACAAAAAAAGAAAGTTTCTAGCCCTCTGAGTAAACTGCTGGAAAATGATACCACAGGGGCTCACAGCCAGAAAGCAAATTAGCAAAATGTGCAATGTATTAAAGGCCCAGCAGTAAAGTCTTGGTGTTTGCTCGTCGGTAGGGTTGAGGTGGACAGAAGGCTAACACCAACTGAAGAAGGCACAGCTTTGCTTGGGAATCCTCACTGCAAGCAGTGCCCATGTCTGTTACTATTACTACTTGCAATGCAAATGTTATTGCAAAAAAAAGGGGAGTGGAGGCAGAAAACACCCCAATGACACCAAGACTTGTATCTTGATGCCAAGGATCACAACAGTCGCCCATCCAACTGAGCAGAAGCGGGTACAGGGAACTTCCCGAGGAGCAGCACCTGTGGTGGCAGGGGGGCAGATCACTGCAGGAGACACGAAGACCTTTCCTCCCAGTTTGCACGGCATTGTGCAAGGGGGAGGGATGGCCTCGAGTCAGCAAAGCACTCAGGCTTTTGTCTTTTTGCACGTACAGAAGCGAAAAGTCAAATCTGAGCCGAAATGGACGCGTTGAACCGGAGCCTCTGGCAGCAGAGGTCCCACCAGCATGAGACAAGGGCTCGCCTCTGGTTTCCAGACCCCACCTCTCAGATGCAGCTGAACTGGGTCAGAAAGCTGGAAGGATCTGAAACGCTGGGGCCGCGTCCCCTGCCAGCACCGCCGCGGGAGACGGGCCCGACGCAGGAGCCGGCGTGCGAAGGCGAAGGGAGCGCGGGAGGGATGACGCACTGCCCTGGCCCAGGAGCTCGCAGGCCAGCGCCAGAGGCAGAGGTTATTGCCTGCAAAAGTCACCCCTGGGCTTTCCGAGCCCCGCAGAGCCACCAGGCTCACCTCTGTACAGCGTCTGGCGCTCGCCCTTCTCCCGCGGCTTGAAGCCTGGCTCTCCTCTGCGTAGGGCCCTCAGCAGGGACGTTAGTGTTACGTGCCTGAAGCTCGGTCCCAGCTTACTCAACCCAACTCCCCCTCTTCTATTTGCCAGCATAAACTTTCTAAACTTCAGACACATACCACATTTCTTGCGTCAGATCAAAAGCTCAGCCCAGGGACAATGGAAATGGGAGGAAGGTTTTCATCTTCTT
Source organism: Anas acuta (assembly GCF_963932015.1). Classification (NCBI taxonomy): domain Eukaryota; kingdom Metazoa; phylum Chordata; class Aves; order Anseriformes; family Anatidae; genus Anas; species Anas acuta. The sequence continues at coordinate 7,572,987 of NC_088997.1, forward strand.
GAGATGTTCAGTGTCTGAGGATTTTTTTGGCTTGCAGTGGCTTTCGAGAACCCTATTTTGGTTGTTCCCACACATCAAAAGAAGATTTCACAAAAACAGCCTCCTCCCATCATCTGTCCTCTGCTTGCATTCCTGATGTCCTGTAACTAGTAGGTGCTAGAAATGAGGAAAGAACAGCCGGGCGTCCAACGATTTCAAAATTGATACAACAGGGCTCAGAATGTTTTTCTTTGGATAAAAACCCATGGAAATGCAGGGGGATCGTTTGACACAATCCAGATGGATATTATTAATTAATAAACAGGGGATATTTGCTTTCTTGAAGCATTGACAGAATGAACTCCCCTCCATCTCTTTCTGAAAAGGAGGGAAAAAAACGTGCATGGATCTAGCTCATCAGCTAAAAATTCCAGTGTAAAATAAGATTCTCTTGATCTTGTAAAGACACAAGCTGATTAATAATGGTAATTGCATAACTTGTTGGACATATCTTTCTTTATAGCAAATTATTTGGCAAAATGTAGGAGTTTTTTAATCATTCATCCAGACACAGAGCTAAACAGGGAGTTTTACAAAGCCTGATGGAGAACGGTATCTCTCTTGCAGCATTATGAAACCTGTGAACGCAAGGCTCCAATGCAGACACAGTTGTTTGGTTTCAGAAGCCAACAGACATTCGGTAAGAGTTTGCTGCAATCTGATGAACCGGGTACCCAGAGAGAATCTGGGTGACTTCATCCTTATAGCATCTTAGAGGCTACAGCCAAAGGGGACAAGATAATTAGTGCATGGAGGAGTTCTCGTGATATTGATAAATTATGTAGGGAGCAATAGCTGATGTCACTGGACTGACCCAGCGTAGACCAAAAGGTAAGCTTGATATCATCAGCTATTGCACTGAAGATGGAAATTTGGACCAAGGGTTTCTGCCAATCCATAGGTGATGCAGCCCATGCTCTTTTGTGGAGGTATTTGATTTCTTTGTACAGTTCTACAAGACTTCCAAAAACAGAGGATGCAAAAAGTGACTGTTTCAGCAGCAGGTATCTCCTAGGGGGGAATCACAGCAGAGACAACACGAGAGCACGAGCTAACCTACTAGTTCAGGTGAAACCAAGGCAAAGTCCATCAGACCACTGAGGCTTTGCCCCTCAGGCTGCAGCAGGACAAGGACTGGCACTCGCTCACCAGGTCACTGCCCTCAGAGGCACCCAGGGAGTTTCTCTGCTGCCGCCACCACCTGGGGGTTCACCTTCGCTGCTGTACGGCCACGCAGCCGGCCATCGCTGGCACCCCTACGCCTGAGAGCCAGGGGAAGGAGGTGGATGTGGAAAGGATCCAGCAATCCTCCCAGTGCCGTGCTAAGAGCTCGTTGCAGAGTGAAGTACACAAAGGAGCTCAGAGTGAAATCGGATTCCCCACCATTACTTTAAAACACCTGATAAAAATAAACTGCAGCTATAACCTTCCACCCTCAAAATCACATCATTCTTCTCTGCCCAATTTATTGCTTGTCACCTGCTGGGGATGTAGCAGTGTTACGGACGTGGAGCCAGGCCAGCCTGAGATGAAGTCAGTCTCCAGAAAGTAACATCTGTTCTCAGCAATGGCTTTGAGATCAGCTCTCTGCTTCTCGTCAGGTGAGAAGCCCTCGGCTCTGCCTGAGATGTTCACATCGGCCAGCTCCAGCGGGCCGAGATGCCTCCTGCACTCTCCTCCTGCGCTGGGCTCCACGTGAAAAGCTGCTAGAAGAGAGCAGCACAACTGCAAAAAGTCAGATGTTTGGGCCTTTCCTTGCTTGCCTTGGTGCAGGATGAGAAAAGGACCTTAAGCCACTTTTCTCTTACAATCAGATTTTTGTTATGAAGCTCCACCAGAATTCCTGGGTTATTCCTGACTGGTTCCTAGTAGGGTTAGCAAATGATCCGAGCACTTATACAGCCTTTGCTGTTACCTACTTTTTGGCCACAAGAGTATTTCTCGTGAAAAACAAAGCTTGCAGATGTAATACCCTCAGGTAGTAAACATACTCAAAGTATTTCCTAATGCAGACGTAGGATTCGCTTGGCAAATTAAGTTGCATGTTAAAGGACAATGGAATTTTTCGAAGTTATTTTATGAAAATGTCAAACATATTTGATTAAAAATGCCAAACCTGTAACTAAAAAACTTTCCAGGAGGGGGTGGTGGAGAGGGAGGTCTTTGAAGCCTTTTTGTGGTTCTGGCAAATGATTTACAGCATTTGCCAAACACATGGAACAGCCTTAGGGGACCAATTTCTCCTTCAATCCAACAGTGATAAGAAATAAGATCCAACAATTACCAGGCTTGAGAATGAAAGGATTTTAACCGTCATTCTGGAAGACGGAAGCATGCCCAAGTCAGAGAAAGGTCAGTATCAGAACTGCCTCAAGTGTCCTTGGCAGAAGCGTGATGATTGCTTGCTAGAAAAATGCCAAGGAGATAGATGTGAAGCTCAGAGATGACCTTTGATACAAAATTTGGTTTACCCACTAGATTTTGTTTCATCATCTCTCCTTCTTAAGCATCAGTTTGAAGATGTGTTTTAGTCTTAAGGACAAAACCTGACCTACAGAAACTCACCAATTCACTTAAGCATTTTACAAGGAGTGATTTAAGTTTGCTTGTGCTACAGCTACCTGCAAATTAACCTAAATACTCCCTGAATTCAATGCATTGTTCAACTGGAAAAGCAGATTCTGCACAGGGTCACCAGGAAACCTCAGAGATTTCCTAAGCTACTTTCAATAACTGCTAGTGGCAATCAAATATACAACGTGGAATATTCATGAAAGTCCTTGAAATACCAAGCAAGCGTTACTGTCCGCTCTTTGGGAGCAGCAGCAGCCTCACGGCCAAGCAACTCGGGTTTTGCTCCTGGAGTTTCTCCCAGCTATGCTACAGTACCTTAAAACATCTTCTGTTTTGCAAATATTTCTGCACTACAGCAGGAGATTGTTTCACATCTATCAGAGAAGGAAAAGACAAACCCCACAAAACATCACAGACAGCTGCTTGGAGAAACAGGCAGATACAAAATCATTTCATACAATGATTTCAGCAAAAAATTCCAAGTAATGGTGCTTTGTAATCAAAAGACATGGGTCGTGAAGGTGCTGTGTGGAAACCTGAGCTACATAAATGGGGTGATTTCAGAGAAATAGCAACGGATCGATTAAACCTCTGTGTACAGTACAAAGATTTTCTTTAAAACCTTTCAGAAATTCCTACGTGGGGAATCACATTACAAGGACTGTTTTCATGCAAGAAATACGCATGTCATTTATCAATCACACAATGAATCAATCAGACACTAGATATGTAATGCTATCTCCTGCTTTAAAGCTGTGAGTGAAATGCCACGATCCTCTCAAAAGCGGTGTCAGGAGATAAGGCTGGCTTATATCAACGCAGATCAAATGCTGTGCTCAAGCTCCAGCCGAAAGTTGGGATTAATATCACACTGCCCATAACTCCGCGGTGCGGTTTATTAAAAGAAACCGGGGGTTGTAGAGAACAAAATAAGCAGAAGGCTTTAGGCAGCTGCCTGCTTTCCTGCTAGCACTGCTCGCAGTGGGAGCAGCGCTGCAGCGCTCTTGAGTTTCAGCACAATTTGTCAGGGCTTTGTCCTGTGTCACAGGAGGGCAGCATCAGGCTCAGGACGGCCAGAAAGAAAGGACTGTACCCTCTTCCCACTTAGAAACTGGGCTGGTATAAAGAGAAGCCTTGTATTTGAAATGAAAGTGGGTTGTGGGAGGCTGTAATCATGTTGTATAGGATGCCACGGGAGAGAAGTAAGGTTTGGCATACTGGGGAGGGGAAGCTTTTGCCCTTCCTTGCATACTTTCTTGCCCTTTGCCCCAGCCTCAGCACCATCTTCACTGATGTAGATTCCCCAAGCTTGTGGATTTCAAGCTCAGCACCATCAAGCAAACTTTCAAACCTGTGGCACCAAAATGGGTCTGGTATCAAGCAAATGGAGTGTGCCAAATCCATCCCATGTTGATGATGGGGTAACTCGAAATGGGAGAGATGAGAAGGGATCCAGACTCATCTCCCTTCACCTCCTTTTATGCAGCAACATCTCACGCAGCCCCAAGGACAACCTACAGCAGTGTTAAGGAGGGCACAAGGCACGTGAGGACTTTGTTCTGTCCCTAATGAGTCATTTTTTCTCACGTCTCACTTTCTATTCCAACTTTCACATTACAAAAATAGGAGGGCTCCTTTTATTACCTCATTTGGACACTGACCTTGCAAGTTGGATGAACCAACTCATCCCTGCATTAAGAAAGATGAGAGCCGTTCTCGTTACAGCCCCATTTTTATGGGGACGGCTGTGGTAGCCTGCAGAAGAGGAGGAGGGAAAGAAGAAACAACAGACTTGCAGCCTCTTCTTCCACGGCTGAGCTTATTTCACATACACTTGCCCTTCACAGCCACCGGAGGACAAACACACATTTAACATGTCCTCACACATACTGGGAAGGGCTCTTGGCTCCTCCTCCGCTTTGCAGAGGTGTGAAGAAGAGCCTGTTTTTCACTTGTGCCTAGCCTGCTCTATTAAAGCAGCATTAAATTCCTATTATATTCCTATCTATTAAATTCCGGGTTGAAATTCAAAAGGGCAAAAGCAGCAAAGTCATCCATGGGTGACCTTTTCTGATTTACACACTGCAGTTGCAAGTCCCCCCCTCACACTGCTGGAATGCAGACTCCCCGTCCATTTGGGATTGTCATAAATAACCCAGAGATTATCTCTAAGTTTCCCACACAGGGTATTCCAGCCACAGCCTGTGCACAGCAAAGGAGCTCTGTATTTTCTCATACCCAGTGAGACATTTCTGCATCCCTTCAGAACTGAAAGCTTCCAGGGGGCAGCTATCCTTTGGGTATCCTGTGGCCACTTTCACTGACGGCGTATTCAGATACCACAGATTTCCTTCTACTTACTGCAATACAAGTGCAAATGGGCCAACAGGCAAAAAAAAAAAAAAAAAAAAAAAAAACAGCAAAAAACAAGAATCCACCTTCGTGTTTTCTCCTCCCACTTGTACTCTTACCTTGCTGTAAAAGCAAGGACAGAAAGAAGGCTGTGGAGGGAAATCCTGCCCCCGAACTGGCTCTTTCCCACCTAGAAAATGTAAGAATTAGAAGGAAATGTCTTTCTCTGAATGTGAACCTTCTATATCACAGAAATACTCTGTGGCTGCTCATATGGCTTCTACTCTGGCATCTTCAGGTCCTGACATTACTGAGCATCAGTTGTTTCAAAACAGGCATCTTTCTCCAAAACCCAGAGCAGGAATAGAAGCAATACTAAATGAATGTAAGCACCTTTTTCAAGGGCGCTGGCACTTACTGCATTACAACAACTGAGGTCACTACATGGCTGTGTAGATCAAACTGAACTTAAATTAACATGGAAGAAAGAGTGAATCAGCACATTTCTCCTGTGTACGGCCTCTGTGCTCATATAATGTTGCTCCACTCTGCTTTTAACTGCTACACGCCACCAGTTTTTGCACAGCGGCCACAGCTTATCAAACAAAGTGGAAGCCCAAAGATGAACAACATCCTTGCTAGGCTGTGCTGCAGAACATACTCTCCTAGCAGATACATGATTTTAGCTCACCACAATACAAACAGACAACTCATTGCCCTCCATAAAAGTAAACCTCTTGATGAGCTTTGCTCCCAGCTTGGGTCTCTGTGGGAGCACAGCAGGGTCAGAAGGAAACCCATCACAGCAACAACACAAATTGCCTCATTAGCTCCCCAGAGATAAGGTGTTTTCCTTGCCTTTGGAACTGGGTAAAAAATCAATGAATATAATTAGCTAGAGAAAGGTCAAATCGGAAACACAAGTTTTCCAAGCTGTAACTTTTTAAATTTCTTTGAGGATGAGGTGTCACACACAAATGCTCACATTTAGCATGGCTAAAATAGAGCATGAAGCACTCTTCCTGCAAGCCAGACAAGCCCCAAGCAGCAGCGCTTGCTTAGCATTACGAGGTGTCTGGGACTGCAGAGTGCTGCAGCACTAAAACACACAGACACGATGCACCATGCCCAAGATAGCTGATGGAGCTGATCAACCCCGCTGAGGTGCTCCTCGTCTGCTGAGCTCAGGCTCCACCAGCTGATCATGTCCGTGATTCTGCAAACTTCCAGCTACCTGGAGACTTGGAGGGCCACGGCATTCATGAGGTCCTTCTGGCAGGAGCCTGTCACTCCGCAACCTGTGAGTCTGAGTTATCCAAAGTGCTCAGGGAGGCAGGGAGAAGGAGTTGGACTTGATGATCCTTGTGGGTCCCTTTCAATTCAGGGTATTTTGTGACTCTGTGACTCTAAGGTGCTCTTTGCTTGTCCATGGCTGGGACGAAGCCAGTACCTAAACCCTTCAGGGGTCCAGCTGGTAACATCTTGGCACTGGGCTTTGCACACATCTGCCTCGCTGATCCTCATGTCAAAGGGTTTGCAGGACTGCAGAGCCTTCAGCTGTCGACACAGCGCTTTTTGGCTGCCAGCTCGGTGCTCCCTCCTGAACGCAGGGTGGGTTGCAGCATGGTGGCTGCCAGCACCCAAAGCATTTCCTAGAGACCAGCACGCTGGGTTTGCCAGCCAAGGGACAAATGCCAGTTGCTGCACAAGTGCCCTAGGTCATGTTGGTGCCTTCACTAGAGCTCCCATGCACAAGGTGAGCAGGCAGCACTTCCCAAATACCAGGGGCATCAGGCAGGTGGTGCCCACACCAGAAAGCGGATTGCTTTTAGGTGACAAGAACCTAAAATCACCTGTTTTAAACCAGCTGCATACCTGCATAACAAACCCACTGACCTGGGGGCACTTTCGCTGGCGGTCAAAGACTTCTCAAGGGGGGTTTGGGCAGGTGGGAGCTGCCTCCTCCTCCGCCAAGTCCTGCCAGGGCCCTGGCTGAGGCTGGCCTTTGCCTCTTAGGCTTTGTTACCCGGCACAAGTGCTGAGCAGCACAAGCCAGCAGGGCGCAGGTGCTCTGATGTCAGGACTTCGGAACAAGTCTTTGGTTATGAATTTCCAGGGAGTCAAATACAGAAAGTCCTGGAAAGCGAAGGAAGGTAAAGCTGGCTACAGGCTGAGCATGGGAGGGCTGATTTACATCTCTCTGAGGCTGGTCCATGTCTTACTTGGACTCGAGACTACACGCAGAGGTCGGTCACCAGCCCCTCTCTGCTCTCTGAACGCCTCCAGCTCGCCGCTGCCAAAGAACACCCACCTGCCAGGTCCCGCTGCTCCGAGAAACAGCCCAGCTCGTCTTTGTCCTTTGCACTACAACAGTTGTTTCCACTCGAACAATACAGAATTCCCCACATCTTCATCCCCCCCTCCCCTTTCATTTTCCCCGAAGTGAAATATAACTGCGAAGGCTTTGAGGAAGTTCCAGACAACATTGCTCACTTCATTTCAGCTCAGACAATTCCCAAATTACCAGAATCTCATGCACTGGCCTCAAAATCACCACACATCCAACCTCCCCCCACCAAAGGTTTCTCCCCAAATTCTTTCATGTCACTGATAGCCATATGTTAATGAATAATAAGAGCAGCACTTGCTTAAAGCAACCAAAGCATCGCATCTAACAGCCAGGACTGGGCTGGCACAGGGACACCACAGATCAAAGGGGACCAGCTCAGCTTTTTTGTTACTAGACTGGAACAAGTCGTCTGAATCCCAGTAGGTAGAAATTAAAGCAATTTGCAGGGAAAAAAAAAAAAAAAAAAGAACAACAACAAAAAAACACAACAAAGTGAAGGTCTGCCCTTAATATTTTTCTCCACTGAAGTTGCACAAAAGCTTCCCATCCTTCAGAAGAGGGATAAAAACACAGGAATGGATAAGAATTGAACAGCTGGCTGAACAACTGTCCTTAGAAAAATCTGCATGTCCTTACTGCTCTGTTTTGTGCCCTACAAGGGTCAGGTTCCACAAGGCATTGGAGTGAGCAAGACCAGAACTGGAGTCTGCTCTTTCCCTAGCCAGGGGAATCGCTGCTTTATGTCCCCGTGGTATCAAGCAGCTGAAAGCAAGACATTTATCACACAGCTCCATCCGCCCGCTGTTCCTGGAGCAAAACCTGAGTGCTATTCAGGAGGAGCTGAATTAATGCTCACACAGACCCATCTTTCACCAGCCGCCAGCAGTACAGACGGGGCTGAGTGCCTGTATCTGCTTCAAGTGTTTTGTCCTGCACCACCCAGGCACCTCCCTTTGGGCTTGTTTGAGGCAGACACATGGAGCACTTGCTGCAAAGCAAATGGAAACAGCACGAGCAGCCTCTCTGGTTATTAATCCCAAGAGCTGAGCTGAGCAAAGGAGATGAGCAGCTCTCTCCTTGCACACCACTTGGTGTCACACCAGCTGAGCTCTGCTGTCCCTGCTTGCTGTGCAGACGGACAGACACCTCCCCTCTCCAGGGCTGCTGACTCAACTTTTTCACGGGCAACGCTTGGAAAATTTTGCCAAACAGAAGAATAAAGACAATAAAATCCTTACCTTGGCCTCAAGCGTGTTTAGCCTCTCCGTCATATCTGCTAGTCTTGTGCAGTTCATGCATTCTGGAAAGAACAAAACAGAATGATGTAAAATCTCTGGGTACTTTGCATTCTAATCCATGGCTTTCACTCTGCGGGCCCTGATCCCTTTTTGATCCAAGGCACACAGGAAAGTGCTTCAAGATAATAAGTTATTGGGGGTGGGAGGTGGAATAAACATTCGACACTATTATGCAGGTAAGCAGCCACAGCCACATTATGAATGTTGTTCGGGGACATTCGGTGGTGCAGTGTGAAATCAAGTTCCCAACAGGTAGAAGGTAGGCAAAGAAATTTTTAGTTTTAAGACTTTTCCTGGTGCCAACCAGCACGACCAGCTGTCACCAGCAGAGACATGGTCTGTCACTGGTACAAGCTGGCGTGGCACGTACCACCTCACAGACCCCGGGCTGCACAGCTGCTGCTCCCACTTAGCTCGGTGCTCTTCTCTCCTCTGCTCTCAATCCTGGTCAAATCCCGAAGAGAGCAATGAATGCACAGAACACCCGTCTCTGCGGAGCCCTGCTCCATCCCCAGGCCCTGTAACCACTCCCACAACAAATCATCAGTCCCAGCAACAGCGAGAAAAAACAAAAGTGACCCCAGGGCTGACGCAGAGCAGACCTGCAGCACGAAGTGGTTTCCATCTCACTTTGCCGCATAGAAGCAACAGATCGGCAGCAAGCACCAAAGGGGTCTTGACAGGATGCCTTACCGAGAACAAACGTTAGCTTAATGGGCTCTGAGTGCAGTTTAAAATGATTGCTTGGTACAAAGGACATCACTTATCTAAACAGGAGGCCTGCTGCTTTGCCTCTGTTTTCATTTCAGCAGTTTTAAAGTGAGTGAAGGAGGATAAAGCCCTGAGCAGAGATTTAATCAACAAGCACTTTCCCAGCACGTCACAGCCGTGTTGAACGGCCTGTTCCCAGCTCGCAGAGAAGCGTTCCAGCCTGGCCTGCTCACCTGTCACAACTGCTCAAGTGCAATGGTTTTTAAAAAGGGAAAATGACTCGCAGCATGAAGTCTGACAGAGAACAAACCAGCCTTACTCAGGTGACACATCGTGGGACACAGCTCATGTCCCACAGAGGAGAATCCCTGGGTGCATTTCTGGGCTCCTTGAGGACCAGGGCCAGTTCACAGTGATGACCACTGATGCAGGATTTATGCCTGGTATTTCCATAGGGCTGGGGAGATTGACCCCTAAGTCTTGAGCCACTAACAAACCATGCAGGTGTGGCTCAGGCTGAGGGTGCACTGGGGATTTGTGTAAGCCCAGTACCTACCGATGGAGAGCAGTGGGTGAACCAAACATCCCTAGGACACCTGGGACTCAGTTCTCATCCCTAACGAGTGTCCCCTTTTGCATGAGGACCCCTGAGGAACCTCTCAAATCTTCACCCACAAACACTTTCCAGTTTATGAAGCACATGGTATGCGCCGATGGCTCTCAGCCATGCTACGATTTTAATACGTGGCTCGGAGGGCCAGGAAGTTTGGCTGTTCCCCTTCAGTGATTTACAGCCCGAGCAGACTGTCTGAGTACTAACAGCATCCAATCACCCACTGCAGAAACCTTCCAAAGAAATTCTCTCCTTGACCCACTGGGGGCACAGAAAATCTCCGTGGGGAGCTGTGCACCTTCCCAAAGGAGGCAGACACGCAGCCTCCATCTGGTGAGGCCTTACCTTTTGCAAACAAAGCACGTGATGGTTTGGGCACACTGCGATCGAGGGCTTTCCTCACAGGTCAAGACTGACACGGACCGTCTTTGGACTAACAGCATTTATTTTTATTCTCTGCAATCGATCTTGGGGATCAATATTTTTGGCCTGAACTGGCCCATGAATACACGAGTGCCACAGGCGCACTGTCCCCGGGGAAGGAAGTGGGTGAGGCTGGTTTGGTCTGCATCTGCTTGTGGTGTGCAAAATGGGGAATTATGTTCTGTTTGTAACCGGCTTCATGCTTTTGATCTTGCTCATCCCCATCGAAAGATAAGACTGAATAAATCCAGAGCTCCCAAGAGCCAAAAGGCGTACCAGATGTGTTACAGAGCAAATAAAATATGGAGTCCTAGTCTCCCTTCTGCTGGCTTGCACATATTAATAACCCCCATAGGTTTCAGAGAGACTAACTTGACCCGTCTGAAAACCATCTCTGGGGCAGATTTTGAGATGAATTGGTAAGTTAAACTCTATTTGGAGAGCTCAGCTTACAGAAAAGACTTGTACTACCCCTCTGCACAGGGGCGAATCAACCAACTCAGATGAGAAGCAGCTCTGATCATCTCTGCTGGACACTGGTCCAGCAGCCCCTCTGCTCTTGAAGAGCATCTCAAGCAGTACTCTTATGTGCATTTGCTGGACAAAACATTAGATTTAAATAAGCAAAATAACAGAACTCTGATCCTGTCCTTCTCAAAGCACCTGGAAACCCGGATCCACACCCAAAGTACTTAGCCTGGACCCAAAAGACATTTAACTAATCCAGTAAGTGGAAGTCCTAGTGCAAAAAATCTTCTCACTGAGGAAAAAGAGTCCTGCCAACAAATCCTTGTGTAATTTATCTAGATAACTGGCAGATGGACAATGCTTACAAACACGAAGAGTGAGATAAATGCTTGGTACTTCTGATACAGAAACTACAGTCAAAGCTTGCTTGCAACACACCAGGGACCAGCCTGCTTCAAGATCTGGGGGTCATTATGTGTCCTTGTAGAGAAGTCTGAGGATGATGGTGACAAATCAAGCTAACAAATTATCTTCCCTTACTACTATGCACTTAAGTATTTACTTTCTAATCCTAATGGCTGGTGGTTCCAAGGGCTTGCACTGCAAAGTCAAAGCATTCTGCTTTAGTAAAGCTAGCCTGAGAATCTCACATCATTATTCCACAGACAATGAATACAACGCTGGGGCAAATACACACGCTCTCTGACCTGAAACTCCAGAGCAGACGCTATCCATATCTGCAGAAATCCATCACTTGTTGCTACACAGAACCACAGTTTATTTCCCCCAGATTCCTAGCTGGCAGATTTGTATTTTTCCAGCTAAACTCTGAGAAAGGAGTTGTGATTTCACTCTATGAAGCCCAACCTTAAAACACATGGTAGGATTTGTTTTAGAAATATTCCAGCAGGGAGGATAAATAATTGAGATAATAAGTGTAAGACTGTACCAGCATATCGTGTGACACCCAGTCTGTCTCCAGAACATCTTGCTGTCCCTGTCCTAGCACACCTCTGCCTTCCTGCCCTCCTGTTCCCCCCCTCTGGCCGCGTGGATGAAGCAGTACAACTGGAGGGAAAGGAAAGATGTAACATATCAGAGATGGGATAGACTCAGCGTGCTGGCAGATAGCAGGTCACATACCTTGTGTCAGTGGTGACCTATTTAACTCTGACCCAAAGGCTGCTGCATTTGATCGGTCTTCAATTAAAGGCTGAGAGCTGGCACCTCCTGCGCTGCACGAACAGGCACCGGGTTCTGGACGTGCTCCTACGACAAGTGACTGACAACGGTGAATGTCTTCCTTCAGGTGCTTGCTACGCTTGGCATTTCCACATTGCTTGAGCAGCATGAACATAATTTCATGATTAAATAGGTGCATATTTTGCCTGCTCGAGGCTGAAAGCCCCACAAGTCTTCCAGCTCCTCACTCAAATCGAGATTAACCAAAAAGGCATGATAACGGCTTTATACCGATAGGGCTCTAATGATTTCAGCATAATTATCACAGTGGTACTGAAGCGAGTAAAAAAATCAGGCCAACTTTCACCATGGGGCCGCAGGTCAGAGAGTTCTGCGAAACAGCAAAGAAACCTCTTGGCACCTCTGCCCCATTTCTCAGCCCTGACAGCCCGCGCTCATTTGTATACCCAGAGTCTCTGCAGAATATTAAAAGGGCTTTTGGTTTCCCTACAGCCAGATGCTCAGTAGATATAAATTGCACAGCTCAACTGAAGTCAAGGGATCAAGGCTCTGTCTCTCTTTTTCTTGATAGATTACTCCAGAATTCATATTTCAGAGAGGAGGCGGAGGAGGTCGTTTATAGCATATGAAAGGGGAGAGAATTCTGGAATCACAAAGCCTTTGTTTAAACAAATAAAACCTTTGCAGCCAGCTTTTTCAAGGTCATATTTTGCCATTACTAGAAAGTCGAACCCTGCAATGCAGTGGGGTGGTTTGGAGTATACTGCACTACAAATCTGTAACACACAAGCTGAGTAGGTCCAGTTTGGAGAAAATGTTGTTCAGTATTCTCTGAACAAATCTGGAAGAGCATCAGTAAAGTCAGCTAAATTAATCCAGGCAACTGTTTCTTTGCAAGGAGAAAAGAATGAAGCTCAAAGCTCCTGAGGGGAGCAGAAAGCATGGCTAACTTTACAGTAAACTCTGTGAGCAGATAGGGAATGAGAAGTGACACAGACATCCAGGATCCAGCAGCAATGCAGCAATGTGTTTCACTCAGGTGACAACAGCACTGTCACCATGCCCAGGCTGTCCAAGTCCCATTATCAGGCTCAGCATGAAACACCCACCAGAGGTGTTGTACTTGGACACTTCAAGATAAACCACTGGACCACTGCCCCTTCCATCCACTTGTTCCCACACACACGCATACGGCCTAGCCAAAAAAGAAAAACACAAGCAGTGATATTTGCAGGCACCAGAAGAAATCTCAAGTCAAATTCCACAGTAGAAATACGAAGACAGACCCCCTGCGCCTACCTAGGTGGCCCTCGGTGGGGGACAGCCAGCCTGGGCTTGCATCTCCACCCTTCTTTAATTTGTCTGGTTTGACCCTTCCAGCCTTTTTACATGGATACTGAGTTTCCCTAAGTAGTTTATGTTCTGGCCCTTTGCAAAAGCTTTCGCCAGTGCTTGTGAAGGATAGCAGGCCCAAGCCATAAATCACAGCCAACCTGGGATCTGTTTTTTCAACACGTTTCCTCTAATGAGAGTCAGATGTTGGCTAGATAGACTTTATTAATTGTACTTGTTTGGTATCAGTCATGTCTTTAGCTCTGTAACGGAGCTGGAGCAAGCGAAAGGCTGACAGCAACCGTGGAGAGGAGGAGGAGTGCTCGCGTGGCCCGGTAGCCTCTGGTTTGAAGAAAAAATGGGAATCAAAGGTCGGGGGAGCTACAGGAGGGATGGGACCCTGACACGATGGTGCAGGCCCGGCCACCACACAGCCAGCAGAACCAGCCCACGAGGCTGGAGCAAGGCCTGCTCGCCACGGTCAGCACCCCGGGTTTTGTTTAACGCAAGATCCACAGGACCCAGCTGCCACAATGTCTTTGTTTACTGCCATGGCATTTACTCATTGTATACGTCATGAATTTACACCTTTTGGCAAAGGCAGTGGTTGGGAAGGGGCCGCAGTGGCTGGGGTCCCACACAGCAGTGGGGTTGGGATCCGGCTGAGGCAACCGATGGGGAAAAGCCGAGCTCACCACATCCCTCCTCTTCCCATCGCTTCACATCAAGGCCGTCTGTCCTCTCACCCCCTCTCTGGGGCTGATAACTACCCAACACCACGAGCCTCTCATTCCAACAAACAATTCCTCTGACCCCATGTTCAACACCAGCACCACCAGCCCCACAGCACTGCCGCTGAGCAGGGCCCTGAACGTAATTAAAGCACTTCACAGGTAACGAACCTCAGGCCAAGGAGGCTCAGAGAAGTTTAAAGATGATCTCATTGACCAAATAACGATGTTTTGTTCTCTCCCACAGTTTTCACGTCAGGATTTTACAGGATGCAAAGCTTTAGTTTCACTCATAAATTGTAAATTATTAGGCTGCCTATCAATATGAAACAGAACATCTATAGAATATTTCTGCAATTTTAGCATCATTACGGATAATTCATTGTCCCTACCAGGAGACCCTTATCACTGCCAAAATTTCTCCATTTGTGATCTCTCTCTCTCCATTTAATATATATATCTATCTATTTTAATAACCCTTACCCTTAACTTTACTGGCTATCTTTAAAAAGCAGCTCAAATTTCCCTTCTTATGAGAACTGCTATCTGATCTTTTTCTGCTTGTAAAATATTCATACTTAATTTTCATGTCTACTTTTTTCTACCTTCTTAAACAGGAAAGGGACTTTTTTGTTCCCCAAAAAGCAATAAATATTTCTTTTATCATGAAATTCTGTGATTTTGAAGGCTCTGTAATAATAAATAAATAAATAAATATAAGAGCAAAACCGAGTGAAAAGGAAATTTACCACAAAATGTACTTTTGGAATAACAACTACTATTTGAGAACCCAGATAAAATCTGGTATATAGCTTCAAGTGGAAAAAAATGGGGTGTACTTTGCAAAAAATTTCTGCAGTACTTTCTCTAGATTTTTTTTAACTGATTTTCAGTTTCTTAGTGACGTTTTGGTCTTTGGTCTCAAAATGGTATTTATTTCAAAACTCACCTAAATTAAAAATGAAATTAACTGATTAAATAGTCTTAGTGAAACTAACTGGTTCACTCTGGGTCAAATGAAATAATTTAGGTTGACCCAAAACCATATTTTAGTCATTATGTTGTGTCAAAAAGAAACCCTAAATATTTCCATTTCAGTTTGTCCCAAATCATTTTTCTTTCCAATTTTTGGTTTGGCAAATAAACCCAAAAAAATCTCCATTATTCACCCAGGTCTATTCTTAAACAGCTCACATCACTCACATTGTTTTATTTAAAATTTCACACATGCACACTCCCACACCACTAACTAATTTTATACATAATTGCTCTCAGCCTGGGGATTTGTGCTCTTTCACAGTGCCAAAGATCTATTTTGCTGGTTAGGCCTGTGCTCTGTTAGCATATGGAATTAGATCATGATCATTTATTCATAGGCAACCATGAGCTGTGAGCTCCGTGTTCAATCCATCTTTATCTGTCAGAGGAAAGTTTAGCAGAGAAAGGCTGGCTTTTGGGGCAACACATTTTGCTAGAAATGTATTATCTATTATTTTTAGAAACACCAAGGACATTTTACTAATATAGCCTGAAGACTGAAATGACCCCGACGAGGAGGAATTTTCCCTATCCAGCACGGGTTTGTTAAAGCCTTGCTGTGTGTGAGCTGCAGAAGATGCACTCCCAGATGATGCTGATGGCAGCGTGGTGCTCGGGGCTTCTTGGTGCCGCACCAAACCTCCGTCCTGGCAGCTCCCCCACTGGCTGTCACTGCCTGGCTGTAAAATTCACCAAAGCAAATAAAACGCCAGAAAACAGGCATGCAGGTAGCATCAATAACATGTATGGACAAACCTCTCACAGCAAGATGTGGCTGTATATGAGTGCCCCTGACCTAAAAGGAAGGAGCCCACAAGCTTTCCTGCCAAGGCAGCTGAGTGCACCTGAACCCCCAGGGGCTGGGGCTTTGTCCTGGGTGAAAAAACCCTCCTGGAGATGCTCCACTCCCCCCTGCAGCCAAAATGCAGTGTCCCATCCCCACAGTCATCGCATCAAACTCATTCCTTTGGCACTGCGTGTTGCAGATCAGGGAGTGATAGTTCATGGCACCTGGCTAACTCATCCGACCCCAGCCCAAGCGTGCATGGGAACCACACTGCACCTCAAAGTTCACCTCCAAGTGAGACGGTCCCACATCCCTTCCAGAGGAGACTGCTTTTCCCTGCTGGGAGAAGTGATCAGGGGAAAAACGCGCTCAAAACACGGCATAACATAACACGAAGTAAGGAAGCAGACAGGACGAAAGGAATCAAGGCTCACCATAAACTCTGGAGGGACTCCTATAATATCAGCTCTGCACCTGCGTATCACAGGTCAGAGAATCTCTCACAGTCTCGAGCCAAACAATGTGTGCTAACTGGACTATGTCTCTCAGAAAGACACTCTAGAGCCAGACAACCTAGGTTTCTTTAGCAAACTGCATCCAAGGCTAACCCCTGTGTTAAAAATATGCATCTTGTTGCCAGTTTGGATTTCTGACATCAAATTCTACCCCTGCTTTGTTTTATCACACTTCAGACTGCAAGGACTAAAGACACCTCTAAGGTTAGATGCCTTCTCTCCATGGAAAGTCCCTGTAACCCATAAACATGTTACATTTAGGATGCTCCATCAAGCACTGGTGTTTCTTCATCCAGAACATTAGCACTGCCTTCCTTTAGCCAAGACAAAAATTAGCTGAAAGACCAATAAGGAAAGCGTAGCTTAAGCTGCTGAAAAGAATGGTCTGAATTCAGAAGAACTTTTCTCCCTGAAAATCAAAACTCTACGTTTGCCCACACTTACTATGGAGAACGCACTCTGATTATTCCTGTTATCAGCCCCAGGGGCACTTTGGCAAAGCCTCTGTTTCCCTGATCAACATTTCAGCTTCAGGCTCGAGCCAGCGTGCTTCATCCATTCTGCCATGCCTGTCGCCCAGCGCTGCAGGGACAGGATGCAGTCCAACAGGATGCTCAGCCTCTTGAGGATCATTACTCTGCCTGATTCTGCTAATTACCTTTTGCTAGCTTTTGTCTAAATCCCTCTGAGCTCTGCTATGGTCCTCAGAGATCTGAGCAGAAAGAGGAATCCCTTCCACATCTCCCTGCAGCTGCAACTTCGCTCTCTGGGACACCAGGGAGAAGCAGACCCAGCAAATCCCCGATATCATCTGGTCCCCATAACGGGAGGAACAAGGTAACAGTTGCATCAGATTAGTGATTAGCGCAAGGCTGTGCAAAGGAATTTTTTTTTTTTGGTTTTGTTTCCATGTTAACTTCTGGATGAAGAAAAATTAGCAAAGGAAATATCCAGCTGGGGTCAGCCAGGCATGTTTCATTTTCAGTTTCAGATTTTTAACTCTTCGAAATAGCTGCACCAGACTACTTTTCTAACTCATTTTAGGATGAAGAAATCAGAAGATATCCATCATACTGTGCTGAATCAAAATGTTTTCCAGAATTCCTTCATCCTGTTATTTTAACCCAAAACTTACCAAATGCTTCCCACAACTGGGGACCCAATTATTTCCTGGTGGAACCAAGATTGTCCTCACCATTTGTGCTTCCTCTCAGTTATGACACCTACACAATAACGAGTACCATCACATCTCCTCCAAGACATCGTGCTAGTGGTAATTAGAACAGCTTCATTTTGAGGCTCTAGTTGCCCCCGCCTCGAAGTTCTCCTACAAAATGCCTTAAATGGCACATTTAGACTCAGGAATGAAGGCCCAGCATCAGGGGAGATCTCTCCCGGAACACGGCGAGCACTGGGTAAGGCTGCACGTCAGCCAACCTTCTCTCCCACGCCATTCACCCCACGCACTCAGCCCCAATATTACGTTTCTCTTACAGCTGTGGAGGATTTGACAATGAATTCTGAACCTCCCTGAGCACTGATGGGGAACGGGGAGAACAGCCAGAGCCTCCGAGTCCAAAATGGACAAATGTGGAGTGGTGCAATTTGTCTGCAATGCACTGAGCAGGAATCGGAGATCTCCGGAGAACCTTCCTCCCGCCCCAGCCCCATACCTTCTTCTTACAACAGAATCGGTGATTATTCCTAGGCAACAATACACTGGCAAATAAGCTCAGACCAGGGCTTTAAAACTGCACAGCTGGAGGATTGGGAGGCTCTGTGCAGGGTCACTGGTGCCCACTGCCACACGATGCCTCTGGCAGCAGGGCTGATGTTGGCACTTCTCAGTTTCACACAAGCGTAAATGTTCTGGGGTGAAAAGAGCTCCCGGACTTCATAGCCACCGAGAGCTTAGCCCCAACAGCATAATCAGGAAACTCGAGGGTACTTAAACAAACCAAATCTCTTAACTGGTTCAGTTTATCCTTCTCCATGAAAGGTATCTGGAAGACACTCTCAAGCACTTCACCGAAGCTGATTGCTCGAACCCAAACCATCACATGCCACAAATCCTTTAAACTTTGAACAGCTGCCAGGCACTCGTTTGCTCGCAGCCATGGAACAGCTTTCTTATCAATAAATGAGGATTCCTGTGTATGCAACACCCAGTAATGGCAATGGAAATGACTCGGTCAAATGCCTCTGCTTTGAGATTAGGAAATGCCCAAAAGGTTTTAGGCAGCAAAAAAGTGCTAAGTGCAGCTACAGGACAAGCAAGATGCACATTCAAAATAAACAATGGAGCAGTCCCCTTCCAGAAGTGTGAGGACAGCCAGTGTGGGGTATGCTATAAAAACGTCGACATTTGCTATAAATTGTTGTGCTTTGAGACCCAAGATGCTACAGCACTCCTCAATAGGAAATAACTGGGATATCTCCAAAAGCTGTTGGTAAATGAGGACTTTAATGGTGACAATTGCATCAGAATAAGAGCAATCTCCTATTTTAGCCCAATTAGTGCTGTGCTAAATCATCAGCCAAGGCCCTGCCTTTTGCAGTTGAAAGAGACACATCTGTGAGGCTCTTCTGTCGCATGTGTTTTATATTATACTCTAGCACAATATGTATAAACTAACGCTATTCTACACTTACACAGCACCTCATCTGGAAATCTGAAAGCGATTTATGAATGGTGGGCATCTGTGACATTTTACAGATGGAAATTGAGGCACGGAGGGATTCAGTAATTAGCCCCAGACTTGCACAATGAGTCAGCTGCAGAGCAGAGCCTATTATTTGTTGTGTGGTAACATCTAGTGTCCAAACACACAGGGACAAAAGTCTTTTTCCCCAAATAAAGCATGCAGACATGCCCAAAAATGCCACCCAGGTCTGCATTCAGACCTAAGTTCTTGCTGAATACTCAGTCTGAACACATATCCCAAAGCACAGCCTCCCCTGGCAGACAGATCCCTCTGTTCCCGAAGCACAAATGCAGACCAGAAGAAGGGTTAATATGCCTGAAAGTTTGTCTGCTTTTTCCACATCAGTTGATCTAATAAAAAAGATTGATTCTCCCTGCAAATCTGGCCTCGCTTTAACAAATCATTTGATTTGACACAAAGGACTATATTCAGATAGTTTAAATTCCACTTCAGTCCCTGGAAGTGCACTTTCTGATGGACTGAACGCTTGGAGACAGCCAATGGGAAGCACCAGGCAGAGACACCCACCTCGGGTAGGGTTTACATTGTCTGAGTGTGGCCAGAAGCATCTGCAGATCTCTCCGTGCTGTAGTGCTTATGAGCCTACTAGGAACGTCACGGTGTTAGAGAAAACAGACAGCCCTTCCTATACCTCCTAGAAAGACAGCAGCAACCCACATTGCTGAAGCACTTCCAGCGTGTGAGTGTAACACCACGTTACCTTCCCACCTTGCCCAAGGCAGCGGGCAAGATGCCTGGAGTGACACTCGTAAGGTGTGGGGCTGCAGATCACCAAGGGGGAGAAGAAGCCCATTAAAAATCCAAGCAATCCAGACACTTGGGTTAGAAAAACTTCAATTGCTTTAGTTTGAAAAGACAGGAAAGCATCTGCAGCCAGATCTCTGCTGCAATTTAAAACAGATCTAATTTGCAGCTCCCCATTATTCCCTCTAGGTACTGCCTGTATCAAAGTTAATGGATGTTGAAGTTGGAAGGAGCTGGTTTTAGTGCTCCTGTCCTCGGTATACCTGTTCTCTACTTATCTGGCACGTTTCCTTCTAGAAAGAAGAAGAGCAAGTCTTCATGTGATGTGGTGCCACACAGAGCCTACACTGAACAGGAAAGCTGTGGAATACCTCCTGCACGTTTCATTGTCCCTTTCAGAGCAGTCATCTCCCTCCCCAGACCTTGCTGAGCGAGTCCCAGACCCACTAGGAGCAGTACATCCCTGCCTTGCTGTCTGTCCATACTCCTAAAGTGTTTAGCCTACCCAAAAACTCAGTGTATCATTAGGAGGCTAAATGACTAAGAGAAAACAATAGAAGGAAACATCTTCAAACACAGGATGTCTGGAGGAATCCTAGGCCAAATTGCTGATAAGGAGGATTTCTTGCACAGAGGAGAAATATATATGTATATATATCCCTCCAAAAACGCAGCCAATATCCTCCAACCCCCATTGTCAGGCTATCAGAAGAATAATAGTATCAATTAGATTTTGCCTGGAAGAGAGCAACGAGGTAAGCCACATTTTAAATAATTTAGTAACTAGTCTCCTTCGGGGTCCCAGATGTGCTGTGGGCAGGACCATTCCTGCCTCATATGGCCACAGAACAGGGCAGGTGTTGAAAAGTATACGGCTGCCTCGAGGGAGGAATCAAAGCACAACGTGGAGACACCAAGGAACTGAAGCAGCAGCCCCAGACAACAACTGCAGGGGAAGAGAAGTAAAAATCGTTCGCCCGAACCAGGGTTTGCCAAAGATACCTTACAGGGGATTCTACACACCAGAAAGGTTCTTTAACTTCTTTAAGTTAGCAGTGAACACCTAGAAAAGGTGCAGATGACTTCCACCAGCTCAGGACCAGCCACAGGTGGCTCTGGGGGTTCATCAGGCCCCTGGATGCTCGTTTCATTTTTGCCAAGCTCTAGAAATGTCCCTTTGGGATCCCGCAGGAGAGATGGACTACTGGTCAACCCCCTGTTGCTCCTGGGTGAACAAGCTGTGAAGTCCCATGTTTGGGACAACAAAGCAAAGGATGAGGTGGGAATCCCCAGGCAGAGAAGACTGAATTGTCTCAGGGCAGTGAGAAGCCAGATAGTGCACAGTCACCTCCAGGCTTATTTAATATTTAATAAACTCTTCTGCAGGGCTTGTTATGAAATAAGGTAAAAAGCGCTATTGGACAGATGATAGCAACACACTGCCTGAGATGATAAAAGCCAAGAAGGGATAACAGCAGGTAAGGACTTGGCAGTAAAGTCACTTACAAAAGACAATCCAGAAACAAGATTATCCTGTAGCGGGACCAATAATAAGGAATTCTGAAGATTTAGATATAAACCCTGCTGACACAACACTTTTCCCACGTCCTTGGACAAATTTAGTTCCTTCACATGGGAGCACCAATTCGAGGGTCGGTGTGATTCATGGTGCATTCATGGGCCTGGACAGGGCCAAGTTACAGAGGGGAGAAGAACCGGATCAAGGATAGAGGCAAGAACTGAAGGATCCTTCTCTCCCAGAAGGGCTGGGGCTGACTTCTCTATTCAGACATTTATTTTTTTCCTGATACAATGAGAACTAAGAATTCCAGGGAAGGACCTGATGCTATCGGCAGCCAGCAAGGAATGGCTGTTGGGCACCTTCAGTCTCGGGGTCCCACCCCAGGGATGAGGCACTGCAGGTTTGGAGGCGCAGCCTTCCCAGGCTGCCATCCCTGCCCTACCTGGCCAGCACCACTCCAGCTTGTGCTGAACAGCCACGGTTAACAAGGAATCAGACCTGTTCTGTCCCATCCATGAGCACAGCACACAGAGAGAGAGGAACTACAGTTGGAGCACGAAGCACATCTCCAGTAGAGGTGGAAGCAGAAGACAGAAGCTTGGCCTGATTTAAGGCTTCATTGGTGCTTATGGGCTCTGGGACACTTATTTTTTCTGCTGAGTGCACGTTCAGGGAGGAGAGCAAAGAGGCAGATCAGCATGAGCTCTTCTTCCCCTTGCCACACTGCTGCTTTCACAAAACCAGCCTTGTTGGAGTGGTTCGTCTGCTCAGCACATGTGCTGCTCCTGAGCTGGCGCGATTTTCATTGCCCACAGAACCTGCACACAGCTATCACGTACAAAGGCTCCTGCATCAATCCCTGCTGCTTTTTGATTAACCATGGATGGAGATTGACAGTCGAGTTTAAAACCTCGGCTGGACTTTCACACGTGCACCACAGCACTTTTACACTACTTTTCCTGCCGGCTCGGAGGCACACACTCCACGCAGCACCAAGCGATGCTTTGTTGCTGGCCCCCTTCAGCCTTGAAAACCACCTCAGTTTTATCAGGAGATGCTGCTCAGAGGCACCAATGTGAGTGTCACCAAGAGATGTGGATGTGAGGAGACAGCAGGCTGCTGATGACTGATGAGCCTGTCTCCTTAGAGGAGAATCTGCAGTTACAAACAAGGTCATGGCCATATTCCCTCTGAGAGCTCTGCAGCACCACCTCACCGGGCTGACCCCACTCCTTGTGGCACCTCTCAAAATACCACCATCAGAAGTGAACAAGGAGCACGATGAGGTCTGTGAAAACAGAGAGCTTTCATTGCAAGGAAGAGTGCACACAACAGGCAGAGCCCCACAGACACCCCCCCAGTGCTTCCCCAACAAGCAAAGGGCATCCCTGGCTGCACAGCCCCCTGCCCGGCCGTGCACCCGCTGTGCTCTTAGGCTCTGCTTTTCCCTCGTGTTCAAGTTGCCCACTTACGGTCCTGGTTGTAAAAGTAACTGTGCTGGCAGCCAGATGAACCTGCGGGGGGGAGACAAGGCAATTATCACCGGGAACATGTCAAACCCTTGCCCTGCGCAGCATCGGTTCTGCAGAGAAGAAGTTTACTCAGCTTGCGGAGAAAAACTTGGTAAGGAATGAAAGCGCCTTCGCTCTCCCCGCTCGGCTCGTTTGCGCTCGTGCCAGCATTTCCCCCCCTTCCCACCCACAGCAAGACATGCAGGCACAGACACACACACTCGTGCTCTCGAAGTGCTGAAATAAGCCTGTAAAAGAGCCCCATGCCTCTGCTGGAAACGATGCTTCCAAAAAATGCAACCACAGAAAAACCTACTGAATGGAACAGGCTGCAGCAAGCCGTTCTGGTCAGATGTACGAGGGCCTTGGGGTTTGTTTTGGTTTTTGTTTTGTTTTGAGGATTGAGGAAAAATGTTTTGTTTTTTTGAGGAAAAACTGCCCCAGGTTCAAGGAGGGAGAGCAGCAGTCGGTGTTTTGGCTGAGCCATGGGGAGAAGAGCCCAGCACCTTCCCAGCTGCTGCTGTGGGTGCTAAAAAACAGATTTGTGGCAGAGAGAAGGGAAGGAACCAAGTCAGGAGGGGAAAGGGATGTAGCAGTGCCAGCACAGCAGCATCTCCTACTGTCCAGAAAACCCAGGGACACTTCAGAGAAGCAGGTCTGCCCCTGAGGTTACCTCGCCTCTAGAGATTTTTCTATCTCCACGTGTAAAACCAGAGATGCCGACTCCAACCGCCTTTGTAACCACTCTGAGGTCTGCGAAGACCTAATTATTTAAGTCTGTGAGCCACAAAGCACTTTCATCTGGAAAGCACAATAGATGAGCACATCAGCATCTATGTATTCCTACACAGAAGGGTAAAAAAAGGAAAAAGAAAAACGCTAAACAAGCTGAGGAAATAATTGTCTTGGTACCAAAAGTTTCCCACAGCCCTGGCGGATGACGGTCACACTGGAGCGCCGTGCATTAGTCATGATCAGCACACACAAAGTCGTCTTGAAGATACTAACTACAAACAACTGTTACAAGATTTTACAAGAGTGTGTTTGTTGTACCAGTGTCTAGAAACATCACATTAAAAACAAACAAACAAGATCAGATAATTGCTTCAAGTATGGTTTTGGTTAGGTTGGGGTCCTGGATCTTTTTGCACATGTGCCTGGAAAGCCGAGCAGCAGGCTTGCTGACTGCCCTGCTCCGATCTCCACCGGCAGGACTCGGAGACGTTTGTGCAATTCCACCCGTGCAAATCTGGACAAAGCCAGAAGGCCCTTAAGACCCTCAAATACCCAACTAATACCCACACAGTTCCCCTTGGAGGGCCGGTGCTTTACACCAGTGTTACATTCCTCCAACATCTATCAAAATTTACTTCCCTCAAAATCTAATTTTGAGGGAAGGAAATGCAGACTTGGCTGCTGCTGTCACTCTCAGCAGCCACTTCCATAATGCTGGGGCAAGCATGGGAGACACAAATGAACAGAAAACTGCCCTGAATGAAAACCAGCCCTATTCTGTTTCTTTTTTCTTAAAGAAATTCTGTCTCAGAAGAGACGGAAGTCCCTCACAGGCTGCCCAGTGGAAGGAATCTTTTCACCTGGTTTAATCCAAGATGCAGGGTTCAAGTCACGCTTACTGTGCACAGAGATGGCAAATCGGATCAGGAACCCAAGGGGATGCTCCCAACTTGACCACAGCACGTGCTGCACCACTCATATCACTTCCAGTCCCACCTGCTCAAGCCCTGGCAGCTGGGAGGAGATGCCTTCTGCTGAAAAACCCCATACAGAGAAGACAGACCCTCCTGTGAGCATTTGTGATGCCAGCACGTGTTGCAAGCTCATCTCTGGCTGCAGAGGAGAGAGCAGGATCGAGGACATACCCTAAGCCAGGGCAGCAACCGGGCTGGACCAGAGCATTTCTGCAAACACGACAGAGACACAGTGCTTAACCAGGCAAGACTTTTCCTGCTGCATGGAGAGGGGCAGTTTTGCCTCTACATGAGCAGCAGTTGTAATCTTCCACTGATGTGGAAGAGAAAATTAATCTAGCCGTCCAGTGCCAACGCCAGCTTTGAGGACTTAACATATGAGCAACCAAATGAGGTTTTCATGAGATTTCTGGGAACTGGTACACGCAGAAAATGGGCATGAGATGGAGTGAACAAGGCACTTCGCTACAGAAAGCCTTGCATCAGCACAGAGTGTTCAAAGTGCAAGCCAGAACAAAATCCGCACAATGACATAGTTTTGCACTCTTAACAGAGTGATACAGTAACCAATATGTAAGAAATTTTCTTTCATTATTCTGCTATTAACAGAAACTACAAACCACCATGTTCTACTTCGAGGGGCAGATAATGATTCCAGTTCAGTCCCTTCCAGTTAAAATTAGATAGATGTTTTATGCCTTCTGCAAGATCTGCAGAGTCAACAGAACCACCAAGGGCCAGCTCCAGAGGGATCCTGTTACTGACTGAAGACCCAGCAGAGTTGAACCACATCCCCGGAGCAGCATAGGAAGCATCTCTCTTTGCACAGCAGTGCCAGGCTGAGATCAATGACATCAAAAAATGTGTACATGATCTTTTCTGTAACAGCAACAAGAAAGAGCAAACTAAATCACAAGAACTGCAGAAAGAAAGGCCACTCAAAGGTAGAAATCTATTCCACAGCCCTGCGCAGGGAATCCATTTCTGGAGAGCTGCCTAAAACTCTGCATCCGCCTTGTGCTGGCTCAACCCCCACTGCTCTTGGCAGGTGAGATAGAAAATTGGTTATAAAATGAGCCCTATATTTTATAAGTTTCATAAACATTTTTTTAAAAAACTGGAATATGAGGTATTCTCAGGGATCCCGTGCCAGAGAGTAATGTGGTCTAACTTGGAAACAGAGTTACCACCTGTTCATGGCAACTACTCTTTTAATCTTCATTTCTGTTTTATGAGCTGACCAACACTATTTTATTAGCTGACAATTAGTTTAGGTTGATTTAATTAAACTGAGTTGATTACAAGCCCTCTTCCTTCCAGGGCAAACTTCCTGCAGGACTAGGGGCTGGAACAACCTTGACCCTGTATCAGTAAAGCTGTATTCCAGATCTCCTTGTCAAAAGCGGTCACACGACAATTCAGGTCAATGTATGTCGGTGGGCACAGAGACATTTGAGGTATTGGGTAGGAAAAAAAAAAAAAAAAAAAAAAGCAGGATCTGGCTTCCTTAAGCTTAACTGGTGTAAAAACTTGCCGCCGGTTTCATAATGAGTGCATGCATACCACACAGATGGACAGTAAACCAGATGGGGAAAGAGAGATGAAAAATAACCCAATTTAAATACCCCTCATATTTATTATTTTACAGGAAGATCAATTATTTAAAGCATGTGGCTGCAGAGATGCCTGAGTCAGTGGAACAGCAAGGGCAGAGCAGGGGAGGGAGGAATGGCAGGCACGGTATGGGGGGTGCATCTTAAGCAAATACTGCTACTGCAGAGCGGTTCATTTAACTAAGTGCAGAGATAAACACACGGTCATAAATGAGTTACTGCTTGATCTAAAGCTTGAAGTTGATGACAAAAATCTGTTGACATCAACAGGCCAACACATCATGGGCATCTTGAGTGGACACCTCTGAAATAAATGTTGCATATTAGGGAAAGAAAGGTTTTGGTAAGCATTTACTCCTCTGTGAACACATACATTAATACATCAGCATTCAGCATAAAGTTTTGCATCTGCAAAAGTCTGGTCTACAGTGAAAAAGGTAGGTTTGTGGGTAGCTTTACTCACACAGGGAATGGCTTTACCTGCAAGTCAGGTAACAGATGGACTGAGAAGAGAGAGCATCCATCCATTCATCCAAACGGGCTGTATAGTGATATCTAGCTTATTTTAAAGATTCAAAGCAATAATTAACCACCATCAGCAGCATTAACAGCCTTCTGAGTACTGGCCCTTACCAACTGAGCTTGAGTGAAATGTTCAGGACGAACTTTCTCACGTCACGGTTTCACAAGGCCCATTTTGCAGCAAGGCAGAACCCAGTAGTTAATTATACCTCGGAGCTTGCAGTAGAGGTTGTGGCAACAACTCAACCTTGGAGAATGGATAAAAATGACTGTAACAGTAGTAGGCATTTGGGTGCAGTTAAGCACAGACAATGTTGTAGTCAAATGGCCATCCTGCATGATATATGTTGCCTTTGACACTTACTGAACCTTGAAAAGTGAAACGCCACTACTAGTTACAACTCCCTGGCAACAGGAGCCCTAATAATTCTGACTAATTGTCATGGAAAGTTACCCTGATTGCAAATTTGACAGTTATAAAAATCCAATTTTGGAATTCCAAACAGGCCAGGAACATAATTAGGCTCCACATTTTAACACCCTCTTGATCAATGGTGGGGTAATGGAGACTCTTCCAAGAGCTTTGTTTTGAAATGAATGGCGCCATATTGATGAAACAACTTGGACAGAAACCAGAAATTAAATTGAAAGTTTAAACAATGCAGCTGTATTTTATCATCCTGTATTGTCAAGCTTTAACGAAAATAGCTCCTAAACAGAGCCACATGTTTTGCCTGTTGCCCAAAAACTGAAGGTGAATTTTAAAACCCTTTCCTAAACTGCAGGATGCCAAGATTTTTCAGCTAGAAGTTATTATTAGGACGCTACAGTATTTCATAGAAGTCTTGACAACAGTTTTGCATGGTTTCTGTAAAAGCAACTTCATTTTTTAAATCAGAGATGGCTTAGATGAGTGATGCTTCAAAAAAACGGAACCTCTGTTGTACATTTCTTTTTGTTCCCTATACATACGGTACTAGCAAAAATAAAATCTAATTATTATCAGTAGAACAATCAATACAGGGAATATAAGAACGATTCCCCCCCTCATCCTACGTGTCATTAATAACATTGTCAGCTGCCTTCTAATCTCAAGACCTGGAAAGAGATCAAGTGTGGGTGTATCGTGTGTCTCAGTGTCACTGAGAAAACTGCAGTCAATTCTTAGTCTGAGAGTATCTCTTGCCTTTGAGGATTGAGATATGATGAAGAAAACCACCACTGTTACTTACAACGCTCTGAGAACCAGATCTTTGATAACTCTAATGAATTGGTCAAGATACAACAGACAGAAAATGTATAACAAGACAGTCTTTTTAATATCCAAGCTGGATTTGTACAGCTGGAAAATTAGGAAGAAAGTTCTGTTTTTTGGCTTTTCATCTGCTCAAATAGCCTAGCGGATTTTAGAGGTGTGCAACACATAGAAATTAAATGGTATTCTACCACGTTTATTTACTGCAGGTATGGTATCATGTTGCAAGACTCAGTTCCATGTTGTGTGAAAACCTATTGAAAAACCAACACCACATTAAGTTTTTCCAGCCTTCCCTGTAAACGTCTAAATGTTCAATCTCAGGTTTGAATCCCTGTAATCCCAGAACCAGGACAGAAAAAAAGCTCTAGGATTGCAACCCTCCAGCTGAATAGGTTCAATGGCTCAACTCTCACATGTGCTACAAGAATGAGGTATTTTAATTGGATCTATCAGGAAGCTTGCAGAGGGGTGCATGCGACTTTCATCTCAGTCCACCGGATGAAGGAAGGGAGAGGAGACGTAAAGAGATAAAAAAGCTGAGAACAAAGAAGTCCGCACGGTGTCACTCAGCCTCTCTCGTGCTGGATAAACACGTCTGTCAGATCCTGACAAAGAGAGGTCAGGCTAAAACCTCCGAAAATGGTGGTCTGTAAGGCTGAGTGGCTTTTATCTTCCTGTGTGTTACAGGCTTCCCAACAGCACACGGCACGACTCAGTTGGATAGCTTCCATGTATTTCTGCACACTGCTTTTTTCTTGTGTGCTCCTCTGTGTAATGTGCAAGCAATGCATGTAGGTATTATGTGTTTTTGTCAGTGTGACACCTGAAAAGCTGGGACCAAGCAGCTTCAGAAGGATTAAAGCTAACAAGGCAGACAAAAACCCAAAGCAAGTTAAATCCCACTGATGATAATCTACGTGCTATCCAGTCACTTGTAACACTTCAGTAAGCAGAATGCAGCCAAGCACCCTGCGTCGCAGCATTTCCAAGGTGACTTCAGGCCTTCAAAATGTCACCTACCCTTCCCCACAGTGTGTTTCACCCATCCATGCACTCACGTGCAGCGATACGGAGACCACTGCTGCTGGAAGACCTGCCCATTGCTCACTGCACGCCTGCTGCCTGGCAGCACAGAAAACAGAGCATGGTGGGGAGGGTTACGGGCAGGCCACTACGCTGAGATACGATTGTTGTGACAATGTCAGCAGAGTAGCCTTCTGATTTAGATCCCTGTCTACTAAATGCAAAGGTGATGCATCCTTTCTTTGTGCATATTTAGTATGTTAACTGTACTACAGAGGCTGACAAAGTTCGCTGTGGTTATGGAGGTCACATGTTCCTTGGGCAGACCATGAAAAATGAGCTTGTGTTCATTAAATGGTATCTAAAATGTCGGAACTAGGAGATGGTTTTTAATGAGGTTGCTACTCCCATTCATCTGCCACTGTTCAATATCTCATAGCTTTTTATCTCTCTTAGCAGACTAACAAGTCTGTAAAAGCAGCAAGATAAATGCCAGCCAAATAGCTTAGCTGCTGTAGCCAAGTATGTGAACATGGACTTCAGAAGTGCACCAAACTTTACAGCCTAGGGCTTTGCTAAAGTGGCTCAAAGGAGGGCTCGAAGGAGGAAGCACCTACCTGTACTGGTCTGTGCTGCAGCAAGTTTTTTCTGCAGTCCTTTCATGGCTAATGAACATCCAACAACGCTTGATAAAAACAGTGTCTGCTACTGATCAAGTACTGGTTGCTTTGTATCACACTTGAATCTAACAGGAAGAAATGTCCAAGAAGATGTATTGTCTAAGTTCAACGTTTTATCAGAACCATATGAGCACACAGAGCCCAAGGTCCTGGTCAAAAGCCAAAACATACAAGCAGGAAACTGCAAACGGGTAAAATGTGACACTCAAAAAAGGGGTAGTTACCCTTATGCCAAAAACAAAGGCATTTTTACCATGATGGTGGTGTATCTGGAACACCTCTGCCTCCTGAAACAGAACACAGTGGCTGCTTCAGGGCCTGTGTGCCAGGCCCTGCCGAATGGAAACCCTCGCTCAGACCACCTCGGGGTGATGGACTCCAGTGCCTTTTCTTTACACATTCATTTACACAGATGCATACACATGTGCACATACCCTCGTGTCTGCACCGAGAGGAAAACCGCTTCCATCACAGCTATTTTTATGCTCTTCAGACTACCGCTGAGAGTTTTCTGAATGATTTCCTTCATGATATGGGCTTGGGCTTCAGTGAAGAACCTTGTCTGGTGTTCTCCTTAAAACATGACCTCATGCCAGAAAAAAAAAAACCCTGAGGGGCAGAGTGGTTTCACAGTGACTTTCCAATCACCCCTCCACCTTTGCTGTCCTCTCTCTTTGCTGCACTCTCTCTTGGCCAGTCATTTTCAGTCTGAGTCTCTGGTTTTCAATGAGGCCAACTTTGGTGTCAAGATATGGAGCAATGGAACCGTGTTCCACCTAAAATGGACGTGGCTTTTCCGATGCAAAACCCTAGCTTCTTCTACAGTTTCATCAGCTCCCAGCTGCTAAGAAAACAAGAGTTTCAGCAGCACTTACTGAACCCACGTTTAACTCCCGGGACAGCCAGCTCAAAGTACCCGCTGGCTTGTGGGCTTCGGATACCTGCCACATGCACTTACGCAAAGAGAGCCTAAACTGTCTGTGACAAGAACATGAGGGGAATATAATGCACTAACCATCACTAAGCTACGCTAGCACATTTTTTATGTGCTAAATTGTTGTTTCCAATTAACTTTTAGCAAGAAAACATATCCTGAGTGAGCCTGTCACATTCCTGCTAAGGCACAATCCACCACTGCCCACAGTGAGAAACACTGCAGGGCATCAGGAAATGCCTCCAAATCCCCCCCAGTTCCTCACTCCCTAACCCCCCAGCACACACAGCGCTACCCCAGCACAGCCCTGCAAAACCTATTTGCATTCTGCACCTTGAAAAATAGCAGCAGAAGATTCCTGCTGGTCCCTGATCATTTTAAGTTGTCTGTCCAGTCAAGGTAGAAAGTCTTACGGCAAAGGCACTGCCACTTCCACTGCCACGTATGCAGAGGCCACAGTTCCCTCAATACCATGCCCCCCATTGCTGAAAAGTAAAATAGCTGTTGGAAAGAACTGGAAAATAGTTTTTAAGCTTCATTAAAATATTTCAAAAAGTTACTTTGATTTAAAAACCCACCTTAATAAAGCC
Source organism: Anas acuta (assembly GCF_963932015.1). Taxonomy (NCBI): domain Eukaryota; kingdom Metazoa; phylum Chordata; class Aves; order Anseriformes; family Anatidae; genus Anas; species Anas acuta. The sequence goes on from NC_088997.1 coordinate 7,604,253, forward strand.
ATATTTATAGTTTCTTTCCACAGTCTTCATCCATTTATACAGCTGCAGTTCCTCTAAAAGACAGTTCAAAGAAATGCAGCTCCAGGCACCCAGTCAGAGCCTAAAAATCCATTGCTGAGTTGCCCAAGATTTTACTAATAAAATTTGTCTTCAGCAATATAAATTGAAAAGTCAAAACAGAAACCTGCTCACAATCTACTGCAGTGGGTTTTTCAATCCGCAGCTCGACTCCGTGAAAAAAAGGTGTTCCACATGCCCTCCGATTGCTGGGGGGAGATAAGGAAAGAAGCCCGGTGAGTAGGTGCTGAAACCTCCCAGAAACCCGACCATACCCTGGGGTATTGTCCTCTGCTCAAAGAAGCAGGCACTCTGCTCGTGACCCCAGATCAGCGTAGCCTCTTCGTGACTTGTAGGAGAGCAGGCCAGCTTGCAGCGTCTCCTTTCACTGCCATTCTCTGAGTTAAAGTTCTCATACAAACCCTCTTTTTCTACCAAAAAAAAAATTTCGCTTCCCCTCATCGAGGTACAAGATGCCCCAATGAGAGACAGCAATCTGCGAGAGCCCAGCACACCAAGGGCAGCTCTCCTGGAGCTGCTCCAGGCAGTGGCAGGGAGATCTGTGGCAGCTTCGTGGGGTAATGAAAAGCACAAATAATATTTCCTACTAGTGCTTGAGACACAGCCTTCTGGCTCACCCAGTGAACTACAGGTCAGAACATAAGGCTGAAAATAGTAAAAAAAGGGTTGGAATTGCTAGACTCATCTCTCCTAATAACCAAAAGCAACAAGTGTTATACTCTGCAACTACATTACGCTACTTTAATATTAGGGTAGCATCAGAGGGTGCTCGGAGCATTTAAAAGAAGATATTTGTTTTCCTACATCGCTATCCTTCAGCTACAGAAGACTCAAAGGCTTTGCAAACTGGTTTCCCAGTGACAGAAATACACAGCACAGAATGTGGGGAAGCCATCAGGCAATTCCCGACCTCTCGTCAAGAAAGCCCCCCCAAAGGCAGCCCTGAGTTCAGAGAAACACGTCGACCCCATGCCCAACCAGAGCAGGGCAATCCCCAGCCAGGAGGTCTGGAACAGCCACGCCAGCTTGCATCTCGTCACCAAGCCCTCGAGCCACATGTCATCCCTCTCTTCCAGTCTTTTGGGACAGCTCCTCCCGTGCCTTCAGTGCAGCAGGCACACGGTGCCAGGGCCATGCACACTAGGCAGGAACTCTCCCTGAGACGCGTGGTAAAAAAGAGGCAGAGCTCCAGGAAGACACAGCTGATCTCAGAAAACACCGTTTGGGTAGCCCTGCTCTAGAAGAGAAATAAACCAGGGAGAGAAAAATTTTCTGCCGTTAGTAACTGTTCCTTGCATAAGACGCGTTTTGCCAAATCCATCAGTGCAGCACTTCTTCAAGGCCTCCGTTATTCCCATGCAAAACCAGGAATGCTCGGGGCCACAGACCTGCATCTGGCAGCTCCCGCTGTGCCGGAGCTCGTTCAGCACTTGCACAGGGCCCTGGCCCGAGTGCTCTCCTGGTGCTACTGGAGCACTGCTGCTGAATAGCAGCACGCTGCTTAGCTTGCAAAGCCAAGCAGTGCACGAGCAAAGCAGGGCTTGTGTGTTGTTTGTTTTTTATTTTAAAACTGTACAAGCTTATTGAAGGGCCAACATATGACAAATAGGACAGGCTTGTCAAGAGTACTACCAGAGAATGGGGACAAGCAAATCATTCTGAGCTGGCAATGCAGCCTGCTGACTGCGAAATGCTGGAACTGGACTGCTCAGCAAATGCCCGTCAGACCAGCAAGGCTGATGAGAACAGCAGGACTGGGGACAGCAGGGCCGTATCTTTAACGTCCAGACTTTACATCCTAAAATTCTTTAATTTCAGTTACTATGAAATTCCAGCGCTCCCTGATAACATCTAGAAGGCAAACGTTGCCACAGCACAATCTCCAAGGAAGCAAATTTTAAAACTGAAATGACCTTTGAAATATTTGCCTACATTGCTTTTGCCAAGAAACCTGGGGCAGTTTCGTCTTTCATCATTGCTGACTCCCAGCTTTTGGCAAATAGCACACGTTAGGTTGTTATTAATAGTAGTATTTTTAAATTAGTGTCTAAGAATCCATTTGTGTCCTCTGGTAGCGAAGGAATTTGAAAGAAAAATAAATAAATAAATAAATAATACCCCCATCTCGGAAATTAGAGTTCGCTAGCAAGCATGCCTGGATTCAATCTATAGCTCCTCAGAAATCACAAGCCAGTGGAAGATTAACCCAAAATCATAGGATGGGAATGCACATGGATTTCTCATTCTGCTTACGGGAGGGTAAATTACATTTTTTCATCTCCGAAGCTTGGTTGATGTTTCAGTTGGTCCGTGGTTGAAAGGCATCTGCCCAGCCACCTCCCGTTGCCATTTGGACAGGACAGATCGCTCCGTTTGCATTTCCCTTCACATAAGATAATGTGTCCTCAGCTCTCTCCCATTCACAGCACAGGCAGCAAAATCCTCTGCCTCAATACCAACACTGTCCATGCTTTTCAAAAGTGAAGGCACCTTCCCTGCTGCTTTCCCTGAATAAAAACCATTACTGACAGGGTTACAGTTCCTCAGGGACACAGACAATTGCTTTCCTATTTCTCACCTCTTGGATACATGCATCTAACACCAGATGTCTATGGAATACTTCACTCTATAGAGGGCTACCAATTCCCCTCATCATTTTTCAATTAACAAGCAAGTAGGTTTAGCACTGGCCGGGACATGGGGTGTTCTGAGCACGCCGCAAAAAAATTCAGGAGGAAAGTTGTGCAATGAAGTCACACCTCATAAGATAACACGAACAGGAACCTTAAATGCCATCATTTTCAGAACATTTTTTGTGATGACATTTCCCCCACATGAACCAAGACAACCTCAGGTTCAGACAAAGCACAAAACGCTGCCCAAGCTGTGAGCACTTGGCTAGCAAAATACAACGTACCACTCCCCCAGAGAACTTGGCCTTGCCTATCCTGGTCCAGCTGTTTTATTTTGTGAATTAGAATCTAAATGCGTAAGCAAAAGAACCACACGAGTTTAGGTTTGCTGATGCACAAGGGGATTTTCTCTAATAATCCCATACATCATTACAGAAGCTAGATGTGTGAACGATGATCCCCTAATATCCTCTGGGGAGAGCTAGAAGTCTCGTATTCAGCAGGCCATTCAGGGGGGTGCATCTGTGGATATCAGAAATATGATTAAGTGCCTTAACTAGAGGAAACTGTGTTTTCTTTCTTTCCTTTTAATGAACAGCTCAGAGTCCGGAACATGGGGAAGAGATAAAATGCCTGAAAATAGTCAACAATGCATCAAATGAACCTGGAAATTTCAATTTGAGTTTCTTCCAGCTACTTGCTGCCTATAAGGCTAACAACAAATTTACATCCTCCCTCTCGTACCTTAACCTGAAGGGCTAATGGGAGAAGGTCACACCTCACAGAGCTGAGACTCTCCTTGCCAGGACATAACCATGCAAAAGGGTAGGGAATATTTTGACATATCAAAGGTGGATCCATGGCAACTTACACCAAAGCAGAACCCACACCTTTTACCATCAACTCAACAGACAATTCTCCCATTCTATGCATACAAACATAAAGTCTTACGTTAACCGAGTTAATGATGTCATGGCTAGTAACTCTTCCCTCCTGACTTCCAGTTATTTCTCCGTGTTTTTCACAGATCATAAATTGCAAGTTCACTAACCACCACTGGTAACTGTATGGAGTTTTTCCCTTTTCTTTCCTCTTCCCACTTTTTTTTCTTCCCGTAAAGAGCTTTAGTTATATGAAAAAAACTTACACTGATTGTGACTGAAGGTAAGATGGCCATGGGGACGCTCCAGCGTTGTGTAACCTCTCTATAATGGGTTCACCCACAGCCTTGAGACATTCAAGACCGGTGACTCAGAGCACAGAGCTGGTACTGAGAAACATTATGATGAGGGATCTGATAAAAACAACATGAAAGATGAAGCAGAAAATCTGCTTGCATTTTTTTTTTTAATTGGTGTGGAAGGGCAGATCACAGTAAGCATCGAGGCCAGAGGACAGGCAACCAACAGCTCAACTTCTGCGAAACAGGCACCAGTTCTGCCACTCTGACTTGGTTCTCAGTAAAACATGCAGATCAAAGAGACAACTTGCTGGAGTTTCTCTCTCTCACGGCCTACATTAATTATTACTTAATGCAATGTAACATTTTTCCCATTGTGTTCTAAAGAAAGCCAAGCAACACTGGAATACAGTTCTCATGGCAAGGCTACTTGGCTATATTGCATATTCTACATATGTCATCATATAGATTTAACATATGGGTCATTCTAACAGTGTAAATCGGGAGTAACTTCGCTGGAGCCAACAGAATTACACTGCCATATAGTCAGCGTGAGACAAGAAATGGGCCTGCTGCCTTTGAAGCTCGGCTATCTGACTGGAACACTGGATTATGTAATGGGGAAGGCTCTTTTTAAGACCAGAAGAGGTGAGAAGGAAAAGCAATGTAATAGAATGCAAAAAGTTTGCATTTCTTGACTTTGACCTCATTGCCTACTTGAGCAAGCCACAGAAGTTACTTCAGAAACTGTGGGAGATCTTGGAGTTGGACGGTGCTTTTCTCTCACGCTTTGTCCTTACAAAGGTGAAAGGGAGATGCAATGGCACAGCCTCTATGCTTTACTCCTTTTTGCTAGCTAAAGAGTCTACAGCACGTAGCATAATTCCTGTTACAGGAAGGAGAAGTTAACGCTGAATCTGGAGAAGCCAGGGAAGTATCAAGAGATTTCCAACAGCTGACGGCTGCTCTGGAGAAAAATCCAGCTGCTCCTTTCCGTGCTGTGACCTGTTAAAGTTGGAACAGCAAATTTCCAAACCAGTCTGTAGCCATGCCTGGAACAATGAAGCGTAAATAAATTAAATTCTTATCTCGGAAAAGCTTATGAGTGTCTCACTCCGTATGCAAGCTTTTCAGGAAATGGGGGAGGGGGAGAAAAGCTTCCAAAAATTCAGCACTACAATTATTTATGCTTTCTGCAGTCAGAGAAAGGGAAAGGGAAAAAATGAAAAAAGAGAATAGCAACCTTTTGACGGACAGAACAAGCACCACTGTCTCTAGGGGAGCAGGAGAAGGCCTTTGGATTTTGGCACAAGCCCTCACCAAAGGTAAGAGGAACTCAGCCACGTGTGCAGCCGTGAGTGGCACAGACTTTCTGTGTGAGCTCTGCCAACAATTCCCCCACAGAAAAATCCACTGAAGGGTATCTAGTTCTGGAAATAACAGTGCATAGCCGGCACACATGGTCTCAAAACAATATGTGCACAAAGCAGTGCCAATTCCAACCCCAAAAGCTTATATTCCCCCCAGCCACGGGAACGGGCTGGCAGGAGAGAGGCAGGACGGGAGGTCACTCAGCAGCGTGCTTGCTCTGCATCAGAGCTGGACTTCCATAAACTGCAGTCTCTTGCCTTCTCCTCTGAAAGAACGTAACTTGCCAACAAGTGTTAAGGCCTGAATGATCTTTCCAACGCTTTCACGTTTTACGTGGATGCTGAGCGGTCGCAGTGGCTCCAGGTTATGGAACGGGAACATCAAGCAAGCAACGTGAGGCAGCTACAAGTGTTGGGCAAACACCTGAATGAAAACCTGGAGGGCTACTGCAAACTGCTTACACTACGGCTATTGGAAAGCTATCTTCTTGCAGACCAGAGCAAAACCAACGTTAAGCCTGCTGCTTTTACCTGGGGATAAACTTTACCACATGAAAATGGAGTGCAAGATGTATAGACAAAGAGCAGTTATGAAACGAAACAAATGTCTCCTGAATTCAGTCATTTCCCAGAGGGAGCAAAAGTTAATCACATAACCTAAAGACCAGGCAACTGCATTTAAAAGTAATGATGCAAACCATTCTTGAAAAATAAAAACTAGATCTTTGCCTGTCCTTAGATTTTGACATTAAGACCATTATTGCAGCTTGACCTCTGTGTCACCTGAGAGAAAAAAAATAACCCTCGCTATCATAAAACAATACTGCTACAGACACTTGTATTATATTTATCTTATAGTTTTGTGAAAATATTTCTCCCAAGAACTCTGTTCAATATCTAGTGCTTCCTTAACTAACCAGAGATTCTCAGTCAAAAGGAAGATCAAAACTTCCAATCCAAAATTCTTAATTCCGGACTAAGCTTTCAGAAGAAAACTATGGAAAAAAAAAAAGGCAATTCAGTAACTTTTTAAATTTAGACTAAATGTCAGTTCTCTGCCTTAAAAACGTCAAAGGCAAATGTTCAAACATCCTCCCTAATGCTAATTTTATTAATACTGTCAGCAGTTCTCGGTATCTCAATCTAGGACAGTGAGTCAGGCAGCAAATCAATCCAATTGCCAAATCTCCAGAGAGAAAGAAACAACAGAGGAAGCAGGCCAGAGAGATTGCTGATAACAGATATTTAGTCTCCATGTGGGACAAATACTTTGCTACTTCCTCACACTCCTTTTGCTCTGTTACACGGGGGGCACCCACTTAGTTGTGGCTTAAATGCCTAAATTTAGATTACGCTGCCTGGAATCGTTATATGGGAAGAATTTTTGCCTTCCACTCCTCGAGCTGGTTCTCAGCTGACTCGTGGGACATCTCACCACGTTGGGGGCTGCGACTTTCCTTACTGGAAAGGATGACGCTGTCTCTATGGTAAGCAAACACAAGAATTAGTTCAGATAACACAGGCCTTCTGAACCTTTATTTCTCCTGCAGCCCGTTCAGTGCAAGCATACCTCTGTACCCACACCTGCAGGTCCCCATTATAACAAAGAGCAATTCCACACACAACAAGATTCAGCAATTTCTTGGCAGATCACAGTGACACTGAGAAAGATGAGACCTGAGACCAGGTCTCATTTTTCAACTGTTTGAGCCACTCAAACAATTTGGCTATGAAAACTCGACTTTCCCCTTTGCTCTTGTTGGTAGAAAAAGAGCCAGACGAAGGTTTTGCATTCTGGACACAGAGATCATGCCCAGCACCCCAGGGCTTTTAGACCTGTTCCTGACAGTTCTGATTTTATCAGCTTGGCAGGACACGATGGCATACACTGACATCCTACTTCCCCCAGACAGACGTACTGCCCTGAAATCAACCCCTGCCTACGTCGCAAATGTAGGATTTCTTTGCACTAATTTGGGCACCTGAAAGCTAGACATGTAAATCCGAGCTAGCCACCCTGGCCTCTCTTTAAGCTCGAAGGCAGAGAGCAGGTACTGCCCATTTCCCTGCGCCAGACCTCCCAGCCAGCTCACACAGGTGGAGGCACCAATTTTTCTGCATGGACTGTGCGAGGAGCGTAGCGTGAACTCCAGCGTTCACACTTCACCCAAGGAGCTCGCAGCCTTACGTGATATATGTTAACCTTTGCTTTTTATGTTCATTGCTACCAACTTTTTATGCATGCCTGCAGCCCGTAAAAGATTTTCAGCTCTTAAAGCAAACAGGCAGCAAGGATTGCCGATGCAGCATTAACAAAAAAAGCAACACAGAAGGGTTTGAGACCTGCTGGGCACTGTGTGCCTAATAAACATACTTGCATTTTCTTGTCAGCATTATTTTGCCTGCTTGGTTATGTTTAACTAAGGGACTAACGAGAAGCTTCTACACATGCCTGCATGGGGAGGTTTTATTTCCTTTTCATGTGCGAACGGAGCTCATGTTTGATTTGCACTGACCCTCCTTCCCACACAATGCCAGAGCTCCATCGCCTTGGCTACGGGCCACACGCTGCGGTTGGAGACGCGGTCCCTCAGGTAATTATCTGAGGAACATTTACATGGAAATCGATGGTACAAACTCACAGCTGTCTGCCGGGCTCCGAGTTTGGCTGAGCCAGAAAGGGATTCAAAGAGAAAAACCAGTTTCTAAATATAAATTATAATTTTATTATTAATATTATTATTGTTATTATTACTAATTGTATTTTCCTTATTTTTTCTAGGCAAAGAAGTGAGAGAAAGGTGAAAAGTGGTTCTTGGTGAGACAAACCTTAGATCCCTCAAGATGTCTGGATATTTTGATCAAATTACTTTGTGCCTTCAGCTGTTATCATGCAGGACTGGGCACTCTTTCAAAGGGAAATTGCACAGAGACTAAAGCATACGCTCATTGGCACAAAAGATCAACTCATCTGTTAAAAGAATTTGGACCTCTTTGAGAAAGTTAAAACATTTGCACCAGTTATTGTGTTAAAGCGCTACAGTAAAAAGAATCCAGTAAACCCAAACACAAAGTGCAAAATTAATAGGTAGGATATCCGCTGACTCATTGTGATTTTTTAGCAAGGCCTCCAGTACATACAGCCCAGGGGCTTTCCCTTGCCATACTTGGGCTGACTTCAGTCAGTGTCCTTAAGATCCTCTTTCCAGTTTCCCAGGTTCTTATATGCTTTCTTCCAGGGAGGGGGGGAAAGTTGGTATGCCCTCACCCAGCTGGGACGCTGAGTTTCTGGGTACGATGATCAAGGTAGTGTTGTAAACTAAAAAAATGAAAGTTTTCCTTGTTTTAACGTGACACTTTGCAATGTGTCCCTCACAAACATGTTATTCAGAGGACAAAATCTTGTTAGAAATCACCTTGATAAGTGAATAGTTAAGATTCTGATTACAGTACCTTTGAGGGCACTTAGAGAATCTCCTGCTGAGCCACTGATGGTCAAGTTCAAGAATTTTTGGAGGACAATGGGAGACCAGAAGCCTGGGCAGAAGGAAGTGTGATGCTTATCTTTAAAAATGGAGAAGAGAAACCAGCCATTTCTGTATCAATATGCAGAAAAATACAACACTACATTATCAGACTATTTATAAGCACCTGGACGATAACAATCAAATCACGTAATAACCAACATACATCTATCGAGAACAAATTGTGTCAAACTAACCTAATTTCCTTCCCTGATTAAATACCTGGCCCCTTGAGGACAGAGACAAAACACTAGTTTGCACATATCTTCATTCTGGTGTGGTTTTAGCCCTAGATTTTTTTTTTGTGGCATCTTCATAAGACAAGTAAGGATACAGAGCCTGCACGAGTCTGCTACAGGGAATATGGGCAAGCAGCAGAGAATCACCCAGCAGTGAGCAACATTTCCCTGCCAAAGGGACAGGATGCAGTGAAGGAGGCTCCACAGGGCTCTGCCCCACTGCAGGTCTGCTTCATCTTCTAGTAATAGTGAGAAAAAGAACAATCCTGATCAAAAATGGAAAGCTTACTAAGTTAGATTAGTTGATACCATGTTAATAACCAAGCATTAATGATTAATGATTGCATTGGCAAAACAAACCCAGTGAGAAAGAATCCAAAGCATAATCTGAAACAAAAATGGAGATTTTATAAACAATAAAAGTGAAAATTATCTACCTGCAAGGATGCTTACTATTTGCATGTTACACAAAGACTGGACTACAAATGCACTGACAGAGAAAACTGAGGACAACTCTAACAAATTAGTGAAGTTGCCTGAATAAAAAGAATAAAATTCAAACTGAGCCAGTAGTACCCGTTGTCTGTTCACAGGATGAAGAAAGCCTGGCTTAGCACTGGTTCTGATAAAAGGCCCTCGACAAATTAAACATCAGACTCCCACACCACACCATCAGAGACTACAGCGAGCCCCAGACTGGGCTGGACAACAGGCATGGAGATGGCAGAAAGGAGGCTTCTGCTCCCTCAGCACAGATAAAGCCTCAGTTATATGCAGCTTCGGGTATTTCACCCCATATAAAAACGAATTCCTTTTGGTTTTGTGTGAAACAGAAAATAAATCAGCACCTGTTTAGAGAGACACCACTGCAGCAGCAACAGTAAGCCTGGGAGAGGCGAGTTGTCCGACCACAGGGCAGGGACCTCAGCAGTGCTGCTCAGCCACTCAATTTGTTTGTCCCTTACATCTCCAGCAACCCTATTTTAGACCATTGCCTACACACGCCCTCAGTTACCTCCTGACTTTTTGCTAACGAACCAGGAATACAAAGGGGCTGTCGGGCAGAAGCCGCGGGCTGATGGCTTCCCTTACTCATGGCTGCAGGCTGGGGAAGCGCGGGCAGGCGGCTCATCAGCCGGCACATCCCAAAGGAAGCCCCATCAGTGCAGAGCTTCCTGACAGCTCCTGGCCTCTCTCTGGAATGTGTTTAATTTAAAAGAGAAAAAGAGGGAAAGAGGTGGGAGCAGGGGGGGAAGAAAGGAAGAAAGATTCCAGGCCTAAGATTTATGGAGAGCCAAGGCAGTGGGAAGAGGGAATTAATAACTAAGGGTTATAGGGTTTTGTGTGCAGATGATGATAACACACTGGGCTTTACTTGGAAATTCACAAGATATAACCAGAACGGGGAATGAACACAAAGCAACCAAACCCATCTGCATGGCTGGATCCAAAACTGAGGCTCGCTGGTTCCCCAGTACGTCCGTGTGCCTTTTCCCTGCTTCTTTTCAGAGGGAGATGTGTTTGAGGTTGGTTGGGGACTGGGAGCTGTAATCTGCTCCTCCAGTATTTTCCTAGGAGCCGATCTGGGAAGGAGCAAAGACTGCTCAGGTACTACCCGTAATTCTAAATGACTTCGTTTTCCAAGTGATCAGATCTGCAACAACAAAGGCTTCAAATAACATGATTATAGTAACTAAGGGCATGACACAAAGGTAAACACGAACACTTCACGTGGCTTTTATATCCACATTCCCAAATCTTCATCTCAAACAGGAGCAAGAAGAGCCAGCTGCTACCTCTACCTCCTGTTATCACAGTAGATCAGACAGAAGAAACGCAGAGCTGGCCCGTCACCTGCACCATCAGAGCTCTCCAGTTCAGGTTTCACAGCCTGCAGGCATTTGCCTGGGCTCCTGTTTGGAAACTCCTCATCAGCCACCCACTTCCACTGTTACAGGACATTACGGGACAGCAAGTCTGGTGTTGTAAATGTTTTTAGTCCCACAGTGTGGCCACCGACTCTCCAGGCCAGGCTGAAGCACGTACCACGGCTCAGGGGGCGCACTCCCAGTCCTCGATAAATGGCTTAAGAGGAATGCAAGGGATTTACAGTCACTGATTGCCTATAAATCAATTAAATGATCTAATTTCAGCCACAAGTACAGAGCGCGGTGAGGTTACGCATGGAAAGGAGCAGGAACGCCTTCTTCTTACAGAAAGTGGGATGCGGGAATAAAGCGACTCTTTCAGTTCTGCTCTGCGAGAATGGAGCAGGCAGGGCAAGAGCCTCACGTTTCACAGCACGAATTCTTGAAGCATTTTTTCGGAACTCATTAACAACCCACTGAAATAAGGGAAAGCACTTCATTTTGAAACCATTTCACTGAGCATCACCCTCCCCAAGGAACGCTCCATCAGCCGGGACAGACCCGACACCATCAGGGCATCTCTTCCCCTCCTCCTCCTCCTTTTCTGCTTTCTGGAGATAAGCATTACTGTCTGAGCCAGCCAAGGAAAGGAAAGGCATCCAGGCTCTTTAAACAGTCAAACACCAGACTTTTCTTTTTTTTTTTTTCAGCCCCTTTATGGAAGGATCTTCAGTTTGAATGCAATGAGGACAACAACGGATTCTTGCTGAACTCAGGAACTCTCTGGTGGCCCTGCTTTTCATTGAAGAGCCTTGGAGCTAAAAGCTCACGTTACTTGAAGATGATCTCAATTGAAGTATTTTCTGCTGCGTGCGTTAGCAGCTGTCAAGCACCCTGCTCACAAAGCCAATACGTAATATTCCACCGCAGTTTTTATTAATGGTATCTCATGAAAGGTACAATAGCATCTTGTAGGAGAAACGCTGGAAAACACACCTTAAAGGACAGTCTGGCAGAAACGTTGGGAATGGCAAAGAGAGATCTGAATATATATTTTTTTTCTTTTCTTTATGATAAAAAACTAGATTACAGAGATTACAATGTAATTTCAAGGCTTGGCCTGATGGGACCCAGAAAGGAATTGGATTAAGAACAGATTGTTTAATTCATTATGTTTAATTCATTAACCTATAAATATTATTCTCCCAATTCTCTGTGAAATGGGAATACATAAACTCCCTTTAATATACAAGAAAACAAGATGTCTCGACCGAGATCAGAGTCTGTGGAAGAAAATTGCTTCTTCACGTAACATATAGTTAAACTGTGTAACAGCTCGCCACGGATGGACTGCAATGCCGTGCCAAGGATGTTGCACTTGACTGCATTTTTCACGGATTCAGAAAGGGTTGGACCAAGTCACAGAAAAATCCAAGAAGGCTGCAAAATGGAAAGAAAGTGCTAAATGGAAAGAAAGTGCGTGTCACCAAGTGATAAGATGAGGGGAAACGGCCTCAAGTTGCGCAAGGAGAGGTTTAGGTTGGATATTAGGAGAAATTTCTTTACTGAAAGATTTGTGCAGTGTTGGAATGGGCTGCCCAGGGAAGTGGTTGAGTCACCATCCCTGGAGGTCTTCAAGAAAAGTGTAGATTTAGAAGTTAGTAGCATGGTTTAGCAGTGGGCTTGCATGGGTTAAAGGCTGGACCAGATGATCTTCGAGGTCTTTTCCAGCCTGAATTGTTCTGTGACTACGAAATCAGCTCAGAGCTAAGGAAGTGATTGAAACATCACATGTTGGATGCAGGCTGGCAGAGCAGTGCGAAGTACTGCTATGCACTTGCCTTTTTACTCACATTTTTCCATTGGTATCAGCTCCTGGCCGCTGTCAAAGTCAAGAACCGAGGTTGTACAGATATTTGATTTGATACGATGTGACCAATGTGATCCTCCTATCTTTATTCTCCATCTACTATCTTTAGCTTCCAAGATAAGAATAATGGATATGGAATTTCTGTTCTTTATCACAAATTTCTGAAGAACAAAATGCTTGATGTGGTTGTTTTTTATGTCTCCAGAGACTCTTTTAGGGACATCAGCACACTGAGGCTGCCAGCACAAAGGGAAAGGAGAGAGGAATAGGGTGCAAGTGTTGCACCTTACCAGTGACCTCTTGGACCCTCACAGGAGGATCCTAAAACATGCAGCTTTTGAGGAGACAGCTGCTAAGGATTTTGCAACAAGCAAAGCCCATTTTAATTCTATTGTGATTTCTCTGCTCTTTGGGATAAGGAAGACAAAAAGAGGGATCAAGGAAAAAGTACCTGGGAAGTGTCTGCTCTAGCAGGACTAAACCTCTGCTGCTCTCTTTCTAGCCTGTAATGCCACGGGCAGAGTGCCAAGTGGCATCATGTCAAATCCTTGTTGTAGGCACCTGGTGGAAGCTCCATGAGCAGCTGCTCCAGGAGGATGGGCTCAAAAACCATCAGGGACTGGGACTATGGCCAAGCCTTAACGTTGTGCTGCTTCCTTTGATCTGTTTAGACAGTGCTTTCTAGACGGCAGATGATGCCTGGAACAGACCCTCTCCGCCTGTGCACAAAGTCACCAAATCTTCCAATTTATACTTAAGTTCTGCAGAGATTCAGACTGAGGGGGAGAGAAGCAGCATTTAGCTTCCAGCTAAAAGCAGCTTGCTGTAGGGCTGGGGGATGAACCTGCTCAGGGAGGAAATGTGTAAATAGCACGGACACGAGTTACTGAAGGAAGCACAGTGCTGCAGGAGGCAGAGGCTCGGGGAAAAAGGGCAGTGCCTGCTGAGCAAAGGGAGAGCAGCTGTTGAGCAGGGGCTGTGTGTGGTGAAGGGTGAGACCAAGACCTGCCGGACTCTCCTAGCAGATGCAGACTGTCTGCCTCAGGCCCAGTAATGCTCAAAAGTGGTTGACAGTGAGGAAACTGCAGTTTAACTGAATAAAACAAGGTTTATGGATGTCCAAGAGTGCACCTGAACCCACACTTGCTATAGTAACTCCAAACACCACGTAGATGCGTCACCAACTGCAGAATCAGGATGGACAAGTACACGCAGGCTCACCTAACAGATAACTGCTTTTCGATAGGGGCTTGAACATGTGTGGTATATGAACGAAGACACCACTAACAAACTCGTGGCTCTAGTTTTGGGGCAGGAAGACCTCGAATGGGTTGCTGGTGGCCATGCACCAGCCACTCAGCTCTTCCCCTGCCATTATTTTGTCAAGCAAGATGCACAAAGGCAGGCAAGCAGATACATATGGCCTGGCTAAAGAGAGTCTATAAATTTGAAAATCACCTGGGCACATCCAGACAAAGATCGCTGCAGGAGCACTCCTTGTGCAGTTACTGAATTTCTGGCAGGAACAGCAGGACCACAGAGGCAGCTCTCAGCTGAGCCATGCACAGGCTGGGGCTGCTTCAGACAGCGAGGCTTTCAAAGGCAGCAGTAGCTTCAGCTGATTCTGAATGACCCCAGGAGTTACTGGGCTAACACATGCCTTCACCTAAACTAGGAAGAAAAATAAATGCAGCACAACAAGGAAGACTGGAAGGTTTGGTCGGGGGAAAACACATTTTTGCTCCAGGTAAGGGATTACCAGTCTCTCAGGAAGGCCTCGTGGGATTTCCAGAAAATTTCACTGTAGCAGCAAGAAGCAATTCAGTTCCAGTAGGAAAGGCTACAGCTACAGGGCAGATAGAGCTACATGTGTTTAGTCTTCAAAGGTTTAGTAATTTCAGCCACTTGGCCAGGCTCGCTTTCTCATGTTGTTTATCCTAAATGATTGTTTGGAGATGCATCCAAAAAAAAAAAAATCAGAAACAGAGTGGTCTGGCGTAGACAGTCATGGAAAGGCTCCGTTCCTGAGTAAGCTGTAAATAGACTCCTGCCTTAGTAATTCATTATGAAAGAACTCATTTTCGCCAGGACTCCAGGTTAGGGGTCAGCTTCTGGGGCCTGAAGGGCTCAGCAGGTTAGCCACAGACTCCTTGCCTCCAAGAAGAAATGCCAAGTAAATTATTTATTTATTTATTTTTCTTACTACTTTTTTCATGCTTTCTCACCCTTGGTCAGAGGCTTCCAGAGAAGAAGCAATCAAAATGAAGAAAGCAATATGTAGTGCCTTTGATAAATTACAGTGCTGGTGAGCAGCTTCACCAGACAGGGCTTGGAAGATGAAATTAAATTCAACGCTGTCTCAGATTACTGACTAAATGAGGCAGCCTGGGAAACAAGCACACTGGATGGACTTAATTCATAAACCACATTTTTTTTTCTTAGTGCCCAGGAGTCAAAACTTGTTGAAAATCCCAGCTGCTCTTTGAAGTTTTCCTGGGCTGCCCACAGTAAGTAGCAGGTATCGGTCACTGGCAGCCCCCAGAACTGCTTGCTGACATCAGACACAATGAAAAATATGAACTATGTACCCAGAGGCATTAAAACGTCTTTAGAGACCTGGTCATCTTTTTCATGGCAATATTAAAGATGATATTTGTTTGGAAAGGCCTAGATGCAGAAATCTGCCCAAGAAAAACCCTTTCATGAAAATTTGTCCTGTTTTTAACTAGCTGGGCTTATTTAGGGTTTGAGCTCTTTTTTAATACGATGATGGAAGAAACAAGGATTCCCATGCCACGTTCACTGTTATGATCTACTCAGAGAAACATCCCAATATTAATGTCTACATCCCAATATTAATGTCTACTCAAGTTCACCAATTACCCGAGAATGCCAGAAATCATTTATTTTAAATGAAAATTAAAAAAAAACAACGCACTCAAGCATTTCTTTTTTTACTTTTTCTAAACGTGGACCTCAAAAGAAATAGAAAAGCCCTTTAAAAGGACCTTCCTCTAAACACCCCCAGGAGGAATCCCTCGCCCTCTCTTTAGGGGCACCCACTCTGCACCTCTGTGAGTGAGCTGACTGCGAGGGACTAAAGCTGGGCTGGTGGCACGGAGCCTCCCCCCATGAGGCTGCCTGTGCCTGGGCTGAACATGATCCTCTCAGCATAGTGGCTGCTTCCTGGGCTTCGAGGAAACTCTTCTGCATCCCAGCAGAGCAAAGGAAGCCAAAAGGAAAGACACATTGCAAGCTTTCCTCTTCATCTGCTGCTTTTCACCGAGGTAGCTTGGTGGTGGCCGGGGGCTGTGACATGGAGCGAGGAAAGCAAAAAAAAAAAAAAAACAAAAAAAAAAAACAAACAACCAAACAAAAAAAAAACAACCCACAAAAACAAAAAACAGCCTCCAAACGCAGAGGAAACAAGGAAACAAAACACTGAAAACAACACTCAAAAAAAATTACGAATAGCATCTTGCATTTGTTGATCTTTCCTAAGGTTCACTGACTTCAGAGTTTCCTGTCTGCAGACTAAGAAATAACACAACTTTTGTAATTTGTCTTAGTCACTCAGCATAGGGCCTCTGTTCTCAGCTTGTACTTCAAATCTGCTCTGCAATATATACCACATGAGTCAACTGTGTGCGAATAGCAGGCGCTTCCCAAGAGAGCACGTGTGTGTGTTTTGGGCTGAAAGTCACCAGGATATTTAAATAACTTGGTAAGTATGCACAAACATCGGTAATTCTAGTGTAGCCATAAAAATTACACAGTATGGAAATATACTGAAAATGAAAATTGGTACCTTAGACAGCCATAAAACCTTAAACTAGCCACGAGTTTGATTTTAGGAGACCAAAGGTATCTTTAAAAAAAACCATCAGCTTGTTGGAATAAACTTTGCTGCGAACCGCAGGAGAATGTTACAACTCAGCTCGCCCCGTGATTTTTTTATTTTAATGCTGAGTTAGAACAGATATAACCTCAAAGTTACTGAGCCACCGCTCCCCAACTGCTACCATACTGCTTTCCCGTTGTTTCCTTTTCCACCCCTTTTTTTTTTTACTAAACCCTTCTCCTTTCATATAATATTTCCTACCTACGCAGTCTGCGCTGCCAATGTATCAACAAGTGCCTTTTGCTCAGATCACTTCTTGCTAAAACTCACATCACACTTTAGAGAGAGAAGCTGCAAAGCCATTACCCTGAATCTCAGATCTGCGACTCCACAATCCCTGCCCTTCGGTATTCAACTCGTGCTGTTACGGCACGTCCCTTTCGGCACAAGCCAAATTAAAACCCCAGGAAGAGCAATGCTGCTGGGGGCCAGATGGGTTGGATCCTCCCAAAAAGACCTTCCCCTTGCTGTGTCACCCCACTGTCTTTAAAACCAAGACTTCAGAAGGAATACGTATTTTTAGCCTTTATTCTCAAAGCTGCATCTCTCAGCAAAGCCTAACCCAACCCCATCCCTCCACAGCTCTGACCTGCACGCCCACCCTAAGCTGGGGATGGCCACAGCCCATTTTTGGAGATCCCAAAGCACGCTCCTTCTTCCTCTGCTTTGTGTCCTCAGCCTGGGAAAGGGCGGTCACGTACTAAAGGAATGTGGGACCGATGGTGACTGCGAGGCTTTACAAATTCAGGGCCACGCTCACCACTTGAAAGTGGCTGCTCGCAAAGACCCCGCTCAGAAATTCCTTCGCTAACTGGAACCGCAGGGGAAGCTTGGGATGGGCAGGATTTCATCTCGTGAGAGCATCTGGCTGAGACCAACATCAAGGCTGACCGTTTTGCCAAAAGCACTGGGAAGACTAAGTCACTGCAAAAATAAAGATTAAATCTCACAGTTAATGAAACGAAACCTCAGCACGGCACAAGGCAGTGACAAGTTCTCTCCACCCCAGCCCACTTCTCCCTGGCGTAGCTGATGGGAACCTTGCCCCGTCGCGAGGCTGGGAACATTGCTCACGCCAGGCATTGCCGTGCCTTTAAACCCCAAATATTCACCTGCAGACCCACAACTGAGCCCAGCGATGGCTGATAGAGGGCTCCTGCCTCTGCCTGTGGAGGGGGAGCAGAGGGGAAGCACCCTGCAGGCAGTTCTCAAGAGGAGGAAAACCCCCAGGCGATTCTCCCTGCCTCCACCCGAAGGATTGCTTTCTGCTACCAGTCACTGTAGGAACAGCTCCATAGGGGAATCCCCACACCACGAAGCTCCTCGGGACCTTTGTCCTCGCTTGGGCAGGGCAGCAGAGCTGCCCAGGAAAGCAGGTTTGCTCCCCAGCTCCCGGATGACCTCCTTTATGACCAGGGCTTTCCGTGCCACAGTTTTTCTAGCCGTAAGACGGGAACAGCAATGCCATCTTTCGCAGTTCAGGGATTCCCAAAACCCTGTGTACGGGTGAGGTATTCCTGTTATAATTCAGACCTGCTGACAAACACTGAAGCTTTACCATGACGGATGCCTGCCTGGGTACGTGGTGTAGCCATTCTTCATCGAGCTGCTTGCGAAGTCCACGGACCCAGCTGCGTTCAATTTGATGCTTACACTTATCCAAGGCTATTTATACATCGTGGCATTCTTAACCTCAGTGGCTTTGCATCTCCCCACATCTTTCAATCGCGTAATTGAGCTGATGAAAAGGTCCCTGGTGTATTTATTTCACGATACCATTATCAAAACTGCACAGCACAGATACCCAGCGCTGGTAAAGCTTTGGAAAGGGAACTGCAAACACCAGGCGACAGCAGTGCTCCAGCCAAAGTCATCTTCTGTTGCCATTCACACGGTGAATGACAAACACAGAGGATGAATTAGGCGCACAGCACACTGTTCAATTAGCCAGGCCAAGAGCTTTGCAATAGCTTTCAGTGCTGACAGCTCGGTGATAATGAAGCTTAGTTACTCGCTGCACTGCAAAATGCAAAGCAGAACATCCAACCTGGAGGAGGGAAAGAATAATGTTTGTCTAATTTATCATGTTTCCAACTGACAAATAACTTCGGCTCATAAAAATAAAAAGGAAGTGAAGCTTTAATCCCCTCTCCTTTCCTGCTCGGTGGAACGTTTTTAAAGCATCTCTCCGCGTTCTGGACCACGGATCGCTGATCCTCCTAAACGCCACAGCGTATTAGTGGTTTCACACACTGGCCCAGCCCTGTTCCAGCATATTCAAACCATAAGGCAAGCAGAAACGGGGCATTTGGGAGGAAGGGAGACGCAGGAAATACCCTTGAAAGCGAGGGAGATGGGGATTTTATCCCACTTCATAACGCAGCAGAGAATGGAATTAAACAGGCTGACCACATAATGAGGAGCAGTTCTTAAAAAAGAGAGCAAATCCTTCTCCTAAGCAAGAGCATTTGTATCGCATAACCTTGGGACACAGCCTACACGTCTATGTTTGGTCTGGTCTCCCTAGGTTGCCTGTGATCAATGGACAGACGAGTGAAATCACCTTCTGGATCTTTATCAGCTCCTGTTCTGAACGGACCCCCAGGGAAACCTTTCCTCCTGCTCTGATTAGAAAGGGAGCCGTTGCAGACAGGTCTGGTCACTCACGCCGACGTTCCTGACGGGAGGGCTGCGAGTCCTTCCCGGCAGCGGCCGAGAGGCTGGGGCAGGCAGCCCACATGCTTCTGCGAGAACAGGATTTATCCACACGTGCTTCATTCGCTGGGATTTTTGTTCAGCTTTTTGATTCGAGGATCCAAGGGTCAGCATGAGAAACAGGAGGGTGATGCTGGCAATTGCTGCCACCAGTGTGCACAATCTTAATGCTCACTCAGAACAAAGATCCGCAGCTTCTAGGGTTCAGCACACTTGAGATAAACAAAGGTTTTTGCCTTCTTGATCCCTTTTATACAGGCAATGCTCTGCTGAAACAATGCTCCCTGCCCTGATCCCGCAGACACAGACCCTCCCTGGATCTCCCTGTGCATTTCATGCAGTGAACTCAAAGCACTTTTTTTTCTTACACACAGTCAATTTCTATGGTTTGAACTACTGGAAGCTAAAAATCATCACTCGTTTCATTAGCAGCTACTCAAAAACAAAAGTACCGTCAGTGACTTGCCAAAGATGCCATGGTAAGGGCAGTGATGGGGCAAAGCAACCTCTGGAGTCTGGTGTCCCTGTGGTATTACATAGGATGCTGTTGGCATGGTTTTGGTACCAGGCACTCAGCGATTCTTCCAGGTGTTAAGAAAAAATACACATGGCTCAGTGGCACTGCCTGGCAGCCCCTCCGGTGAGGCAAGGCTGGTGATATCCTGCTGCAAAAGTGGGGGGTGGTATCCTCTGCTTTGAGCAGTCACAGGTAAAGACTAAGCTACTTTCACAGGCTAGCAAATAAAGAACTTAAGGTTTTTTTTTTCCTTTTTTTTTTTTTTTTCATTCTCATAGAGTTATGCTGGATTTTAAAAACTCAAAGCTCTGCAAAACAGCACTTCTAATTACAAGGTAGGATTTGGGTCCTGCTCTTCTGAGATACTCAGTTCAATGCAGACAATGCCAAAAGTCAATGCTCACCCTTTAAAACCACTCTTCTCTGTCCACCTCTGCCTTCCCCTCCTCTGTGTTCATGCTGAAAATACAGAATAAATGCAGAGTGGAAGAGGGAGGCAAACTTATTTCAAAAGTCTGCAAGTAGTCTGCCGTGATGTAGGTGGGATCTTGATGACACCAGTTACAATTTCTCCAAACTACTGCAGAGAAGTATTCCCATACATCAGGTGTATTTTCTTACTCCTGCATTGCTCTGTTAAACTATAAGTACCTGTCAGTCACTGAAGAGCTGAATCTAACCACGCACAAAGGCAAAGGCAGACAAAACCAGGAACGGTGTGTCTGAAAGGTGTGTCTGAGGAACTTCACAGCCAGGCGATGCAGGGGGACGCTCATCTCTGTCACAGAGCAGGCAGCGATGCAGAGAGGGTCATTTAGGATGCACATGGCAAAGCCTGAGATTAATCCCTGGCTCTTCTCACCACCATCTAGCAGCTTAGCCAAAATGTCTTCCCAAAATCCTGCAGCACTCAGCTGCTAACAGATGCAGAAACTGCATTTATGAGCCCCTGGACAGGAACACGGGTGGCAGGAGCGAGCAGGGCAGCCTGGGGCATCGAGCACAACGGCAAACCTTCCATACCACATTCTTCCTCCCTGAAATCTTCTTGAGGGACTTCTGCAGCTTCTTAAGAATGCTTCTAAACATGACAATTTTCAGCAAAGCTCGCTCAAGGCTATTGCCCCACAGCCTTATCCCTGCATCCTGCCTCCCATCAGAGCAGGGAGGACCCAGGCACAGCAGCCATGTGGGGCACAGCACCCGTAATTCTGAGTTGTGTTTGCTCCCGCGTGTACAGATTCTCACTGATGCAGCAGATAACTTCAATAACCTCCGCAGAGCTAGAAGTGATCTACTTATAAACACGTAATGCAGGAGCACAGACACAGAAGTGGCTTAAAATCTCATACAACCTCCAACAACACCAGGTCCTCCTCGCTGCTCCATGCTCTCACCTATGAGAAAAACACATGGAAAAGGGCCACAGTCCCCTGCTGTAGCTTTTTTTGCTCTGACAGACAGTGGCCAAAGGAAATTACAAGAGCTTAGATGAGTTACTAATGTCAAAATTACTAATACCACTGTGATCAGAATGGAAATTTTCACTGGGCTGTGGAGGGTGGGGAATGAAGACTCGCACGGACTGGAATCCTGCAAGAGGCAAGAGATGAAATTCAAGCCTGACCTCAATCAAAGTCTGCATAGTCCAGAAAACGCCACTAGGACTTTCTCCAGAAATGAACAGCAACGAAGAAGAGCTGTTTGGAATGGAACATTATTAAATCATTTCTGGCAGCATTTTGGAAAGAATTACTTGCATGTTGGCACTTTTACACCTCTGCTCACGGTTCTGGTAAAGGTTTTTGGAGCCCACAGGCTCTATCTGGAAATTATTGCTTATATGATCTTTGATATTTCCTCAATCAGCCAGCCAGCTGGAAGGTGGGTACGTACACCCACACTCTAAATCTGAAGCGACTGTACCTTGCTGCTGAATTAATTGCCTGA
The DNA here is from genome assembly GCF_963932015.1 of Anas acuta. Lineage (NCBI taxonomy): Eukaryota > Metazoa > Chordata > Aves > Anseriformes > Anatidae > Anas > Anas acuta. Next base: position 7,626,098 of record NC_088997.1, read on the forward strand.
GCTGCTCTCACTGCAGGAGCAAGTCTTGTTATAGGGATTTATAGGGCTTCTGCTGCTCTTGCTTCCTGTCAATGGGACAAAGCACGCACGGTGAACGCTTGTTGCTGAATTGAGATTTAATCAATAACTCTCCTGCGTTAACTTTGGTCTGACTTCTGAACTCTTCCTTTGTAAGAATCTTAAAGGAAAAAAAAAAAAAAACAAAATCAAAAAAAACAGCTCAAAGCCCTCCCTTCCTAAGCCACATACAGCTTTGCTTTGCACTGTGATGGTACTGAAGAATCTGCCAACAGGCAGAGTTGGAAATCAAAATGGATTGAAAATAATTGCAGTAAACTTCTGTGACAAAGCAGGTGTCGCTCACGTCACGCCAAGAAGCAGAGCTGGTGTGCTGCCTGTCCTGCCTCCAAGTGCAGGTGCCACAGGACACGTACATGTAAACCTTCAACATTGAGACAAATGTGTTAAAAAGAAAAAAAAAAAGAAAAAAAAAAGAAAAAAGAAAAGAGGATTGTCTGGACAACAAAATACTCAAGGAAAACAGCAACAGGCCTGGGACTGCAGTACCAGAAGATGCTGACCTTCCTGGAGCTCCCAGTGAACCCTTCCCATGGCTGCAGGCAGCAAGTCACCGGCCACAAAACCTCTGAGAGCAGAAGGGAGGTGCTCCAAGCGCGGTGGGAGTGGGAGATGACAGTGGGGCTGGGCACGTGCGTGGGTGGGCCCCAGGTCAACCCAATGACATCAACGTCCCCAGCCCCTGCTGGCTCCCTGCCCTGCAGCTGGGAGCTGGGGCTCGCCAGCAGCTCCCTCCCCAGCACGCCCCACTGCCCGTCCTGCAGCTTCACGAGCCTCTTCCACGATGTTTTTAGGCTGAGCGTGGCTTCAACACCTCCCGAGGGCTGCGCTGCGGCTCCAGGCATGGTTCTGGTCCTGCGGGGACAGCTCAGCCAAGCAAGTTCTCCGCTCCCAGCGAGGAGACTCCAAAACGCCGTCCTAAGCAAAGCTGGGGACGAGAGCTGAAGGGAAAGGCACCCCACGTACCTATCACCTATTTAGCTTCTGCTGAATAAGCTTTTTCGTACACATTGCCCAACTGAGAGGAATGGAGGCTCTTCTGAGTGTAACTCAATAAATTTGAGAGGAGGGAATGCCAACACACACTTCCAACTCCAACCGCTAAATAAGGAAACATACGTGGAAATTACAGATGAACAAATTCTAAACAGACCTGGGGGAGTTTTCTCCTTTTCATCCAAAAAGCCATAAATGTCACAGGGCCGAGCAGCAAATCATTCAAAACAATGTAGCTTACCAAGCACGCTGTCAAAGCAAAAATCTGAGTCACTTAAACAACTGGATGCTATTTCAGGACTTTTTTTTTTTTTTTAAAGGCTCAAATTCCTCTTTTGTACTTGCTAATAACGGGCGTGTTTCTTGGCTAGAGCTGATCTGCAGAGGTCTGATTTGTCTTTTATTTCATTCTGAAATGCCTCCCTGACCTCCAGCCGTGGGGCCAGGACCCTGGGAGGCCATCTGCCCAGCCTCTCCTCCCAAGGCAGCATCAGTTGTGCTCTTATCATTCCTGACATGTTTGCCTAAGTGGTTCTTAAAGATTTCCAACGCTGGAGGCTCCACGACCACTTCAGGCAATCTGTGTGTGTTTTATATAAATCAGCAGCTCATCTCAAATTGAATGCTACATTTAATTTTGCTCGCTTAGGTCCAACAATAACGTTTAAAACATGCATGCTAACGTTGAAAGATTGAAGAGCACATGCACATAAGTGCCCGCCGCCTACGCCGTGCTCCCCAGTGCATCCCAGGATCACAACACGATGCTCCTGCTGTTACAAACCAAAGACAAGTTAAAGGACCCCAAAAAGTACTCGGACCAGGCAGGTACACGGGTTAATGACTGCAAACTGCGCTGTGGCTGAATCACCCAAAGCTACAATTACGCTGAGAGTTTCCCTCGGCTGGGGAAGCTGCTGCACTGCAGACCACAAAACCTGGGGGGATCCCAGCGCTTCTCCAAATCTCTAGCTCATTCCGCATAAACACTTGTGTTTTTATCATGCTGCCTGTATAAATTCTACTCTCTGTAGTTTGACTTGAGAATATAAAACCCAACGCTATTCATACAGCTGTTTGACCAGTTCCTTCAGGAATGTGCAATCACTTTATCTGCCTGGTTCATCAGTTCCTTTCCCACTGTTTCCAGTCATTGAGCACTTCACTGAATCCAGTCACTGGCCAGGCAATGATTTCCTTTACAGCTCACTCCTGCAAGCCCATGGGTTGCACTGCTCAACCCCAGCAAGCCCTGGGGGGCTTCTCTGCACCCTGAGCCCTTCCACTCCAGCCCATCAAACAGGGCTACACTCATGGCTGGGTTTGGTCATTTTTCTCCAAAGAACGTATTCCTTGTTTCTAACAAGCGCAAACTCTGTCTGGCAATATCTTCTTTCTTTAATAAAAAATAATTGATTTTCTTTCAAGATCATCATTTTCTTTCACATATCTGGGTATTTGGTCAAAATGTAAAAAACACATAACTAAAAGCAACGCAAAAACCTTCGTATTATGGGAAGCACTGCCAGACTCAGTGTCAGAAATCGTAACCATCCCTCAGAAATTGCTTTTAGCTAGCTATTCTTCCCCAAAATTATCAATCTATTTGGCAACTTAAATATTATTCCTTACCATTTTGATTATGATTTTTTTTGTTTACCTTGCATTTGTTGTACATTCAATTATATACGCAGTAGATCTGGGCAACGCTTTCTCTGAATTGATTTATATACAGCAAAATCCTTTTTTTAGCCTCTGTTGGTTTATTTAGTTACTTCCATTCTAATCCCAGGTTGAGTTCCAATCTGACAGCATATTTTTTCTATTTAACGTAAAACACCATTTGCAGTAAGCATTTCCTTCTAATTGTAAAAACACATTCTCGTGATAGAGCAGCAGTTGTGCCAGACTAGAACCACTTGGCTGACAAATTAATTCGGGAGGTTTCTATTTACAGCCTTTTGCAGAGATTTCTGATCCCCAAGTTTCAGCCACTAATGATGTGTTAATTACTAAAAGCATTGATTAAAACATTGTCTGATACTAATCAGAAGAAAACAGTGTGAGATGCAAGCCATTTGATGAATGACAAGGCTCTGCCACTTATCACAGTTCCCCCAGTGATGCAATGAGAGGGACTTAAGTTAGACAAGGAGGGTGAGATTTTGGGGAATTCTCGGGGTTTTTGAATCCCAGTGAATTTGGTAAGGGCTGCACATGCTCAGCAATCTCCAAAAAGTCAGGCAACAAACCAGAAACAACAAAATCCACAGATTTTCATGCCAAAGGGGGACTCATCCTTTCCTGGAAAGTTTTGCTGCTCTCGAGTGAGAACCAAATTATGGATAGCAAATGACTTTTCTTCCACATCGCCCTAAATATATACATATATATTTGTCTCTATCTATAAAAAGGAGCTAAATGAACCAGGAAACTGCAGACTGCCAAGTTTTAGATGAAAGAGGTACTGCACATCAAACAGCGACCCAAGCAGACTGTCCAAGAGGGGGTGAGTGACGCCTGTTCTTCCACGCGCTGCAGTTACATGGCGTATTGCACCCAAAGCTGCTTCCAGCATCTGCGATGGCACGCAGCAGCCTGTCGCTTGCCTGCTCGCTTCCTATTCATCTGCACAGGAATCAAGGGCAGGCGGCAGGGGAGCTGGCAGGGTGGCAGGATGTATGCTGTTCTTGTGGACGTTATACGCAGCTGGGATGGTAATTTAGAGCCTTTCTACAAAGAACTGTGATGGGAAGGTAACTGTTTTTCCTTCCATGCCAGATGAAAATCTAAGCTTCCTCTAAAACATGCTGAGTCAATGTGGAGTACGGAAAAGGAGCGATATACTGTCCAGACTTGCACAAGGGATTTCCTTGTCCTTGGGCAAGCAGAACGGGAGACTGGCAGAGCGCAGTCCTCCTGCCCAGTTCGTGCACAGTCTGAATTTGTTCCAGACATCTGGGCTGCGGGATGTACATTTGGACACAGGTCAAGGACAGCTTGGAAAGAAAGGTGCTCCAAAAAAAAGAGACCACACATCCAACCCAAAACTGCGATAGAAGGGAAAATTTACTGTCTGGAAAAAACTCAGCTGTGCTTTATACATCTGGTACATGAGATACACTTTATGACAGGCTGAACTGTATCTTCTGGATTAAGGCTTGCCATGTAACTTAAAGTACTTGGGTTGGTTTGGTAAACCTTACCTGGGTCTGCCTCAAATCACCACCAGTGCACTCAAGAATTGTGACATTTTCTTCAGGCTGCTTCCACTCTGCAGCTCCTCCAACACGTCGTTGTCTTTCATCTTACAGCACCTAAAGCAGGGCTATTTTGAAGGTATGCAAGCAACACACATAAGACCCCAGGTTTAACACCTTGAGTTACTTAAGGTTACACAAATGATCCTCCTGCATTCTGTCTGCATAACAATCTTCGTATAATAGGTCACACAAAGAACCTGGTTCGTAGTGAAGAGGAAGAACTGCAATGGGGAATAGGAGGCAATCGTTGACAAAGAAGTGCTGCCTGCAAACATGTTAAAACATGGGAATATTCAGGAAGAGATAACTGAGTGCCAGCAACACCTTAATTTGATTTGGTGAACAAGAAAAGAGGGGTTCAGACAAACTCCAGGACTCATACTAAGGCTTAAGTTGACCATGGCTGGACTGAGGGAATAAGGAATGGCTCAGTGTGCCACCTGCTAGCTGAGATGCCAGCCACACTAAATATAACACAGCTGCCTCTGTAAGGAACCGAACACATAAAACGTCACTGTAAGAATATAACCTAAAATAGGCAGTCCCATGCTTCAGCTTTCCTAGGAGCCCAGCTTCAATAGCAGGCAATAGCCACTGCCTGTAGGAACGTGTAAGAGGACAAGCACATAGTGATACTTGCACTGGGAACCCTCCCAGCCTCCACTGGTTTATGGTTCAGCAACTTCCCTCGGCTGAGCTCAGCGACACGGTCCAGCCTGTGCTCCCACCCAAGCATGCACTCCCTGAACAGGCCAGTAGTTTTTTTTGCTTTGGTTGCACTGCATTCACTGTTTGACAGTATTTTTCATGAAAGCAACTGCAAATCTTCCATGAAAATTGAAGGCTTGCAGTGTGAGACAGCAGATGGGAAGTGCCAACATGCTAGGTGCCTAGGGCCATTCTCCAAAAAGGTGTAACACCGTGCCACCCCTCCTGGGATCCCACCTCATGGACTGCAGAGACCCCCCAAAGAAGGAAGGGCAGCGACGGGCTGCTGCTGGAGACACAGACGGGAGAGCAGAATCCACAGAGGAAGGGAAGGGGCTGAAAAAATTTACTTCTGACATTTTTTGGGGTAAAGATTCAGGATACTAAATTTGAGCTAAAGATTAGAGATGTTGCCACAAATCATAAAAAGAAAAAAAAAAAAAAAAAAAAAAAAAACAGAGGAGAAAGCCAGGGTCTGATCATTCCCAAATTCCAATGACTCAGACGCGGGTTGGGATGACACTAATGGCACAGCAAGGCAGGGGTGAGCATGTGTCAGGAGAAGAGGAACTCCCTAGTGCGACTTGCAGAGCAGCCAACATGAGCAAACACTTGTGTTCCTAATCTTCAGAATCATGCTAGGCATAATTACGTCCATCAGATGTTTGGAGGCATTCTGGTCTTATCAGCAGATCTGAGGAACTCACGACGAGATAGTATGCACTTGAGATAGGAGCGTAGAGGCTTTTGTGTTATTTTTTTTCCCCCTTTTGAGCTGCTAGATTCAAAGTCCCTTGGAGAATATTGATGAGGAATTCACAGCATGTCTTGCATTAACCGAAGAAAAGCAGCAAATCCTCCAGGAACAGCTAGAACAGCTAAAACTGAAATCCAGGCAGGTGCAGGAACCAAGTCAGGAAGGCAGAGCTCCACCAGATCACCATGGCTGCCGAGGAGCAGGATGCTGTACGGTTACGAAAGTTGCCCATGTTCACCTCTAACAAGGTATCCACAATCAGGCTCATCACAGGAGCAAAAAGGAGATCTCTGCGAGAAGCAGGAGGGGTAAATACCCACAAGCAAAGCTCTAGCCCTGAGCCTGGAACAGCCTGCACTTTGGGTTTTGTGGCAGTAGGACCTATGAAGGAAAGGCACCCAGAAGGGTTGGAGTTCAGCTACAGAGCTAGGCAGAAGTTTGGTGTTTGGGAAATAAGACCAAACAAACTGAAGGTATCTGTGCTTATTTGGTTTGCTTATGAGTGCAGTGCACACACAAGCAAGAATATTGGCCAGGAGAAGAATAGCCAAGAAGTTATGGAAAAGGAACTGAATGCACTCGGTGCTGGCAAATAAACCATCAGCTCTGGTGAACTGACAGGAAGAACCCAGTCCCACGGGGTGAGAAATGGCTCAGTTTCTACTGACATCTGCTGACTGCTAGCTCAGGGTTCTCACCGTAACTGGATCCCATCCTCCATGAAGTAAATGACTCAACACCTTCGAGGAAGGATCCTATACACAGCAGTGCAGCCAGAATCAGGTGTCTGGCCCCCAGGGCATAGCTAACACGAGGAAGAGCTACAACAGCCTCTGCTCTTACACTGCACACATCCTCACACATCAGAGCACCTTCAGCAGCACCATTCTGACTCGCCTTTGTTTTCTTAGTCTATTTCTGGACAAGAAGCAAAGGGGCAAGATCAGTGCCTGTACATCACCACAAATCTCCACTTCATACTTCCACATTCCTGGATACTCAGGCAATTCTCCATCAGGCAGTAAGAAACGGTTTGTTCCAACACAGCATTTAAGATATTCTCGTCTTGTATTAACGGGGCAGCCAACTCACCTGCGGCCTTTCCAAGTCTCTTGTGCACCCAAGTGAGTTCTCCCTATGGGTGTGAATCCAGTCAGTGAAACCAGTGCATAGCACGTGTGGTCAGCATTGGACCCCAGCCTCTTGAGGTTTTAAAACCTTAAGCTTTATAACTGTTTTTAAATACATTAAAAACAGAAACGATCCAATGGAAAAAGGAGATCCTATAATTGAGTTTGAGACCAACAGGCATGCTTCTGAATAATCAGAGGATGTAATGTGAAAGCAGTCAGAAGATTCTCAGATAAAACTACGATGTATGGAGCTTATTCAGCCAAGTACCTCTTTACTAATCATTTCCCCCTATCTTAATTCAGGCTGATAATTTGCAATTACAGTTGTGAAGGGCTCCAAGTGAAAAGCCCTTTTATCAGATGTTTCTGCTGTTAGTCAACTTTCCAAGAGGGAATCAGATCCAGATGAAGGTACAGAAAAGTCCAAATCAATCAGCCTTTGACAAGAATTGTAGCCCTCCAGCAAATCCAAATAAAGCATCTTGATTTGGGAAGACATGAATGCAATTAACTGAGGAATCCACATTCATTTACTTCCCTTTGTAAATATTGTTTATTTCCTTAACAGGTTACAAAAATGGTGACACACTGAAAATTCAACAGCCCTAATCACTGGGCTAACAAGATCTAAATGATTCCAGGTCCCCCAAAGGGAAGTCAGCTACTCTCAGATACCCACGGACTGATTGTCCCTGTCAGAGAAGTATTGGCTAACGTTTATTAACCCATAAAAACCACTGTCTGAAAGGGGCATTGAAAGTAAAAAACCTTGGCCCTCCAAAGTTTACATTTTTCCTATGTGAAGCATGCCAGCTCTTTGATTAGCAGCCAAGAAAACGGACTCCATTCCATTCCAAGTCTTAAAAAATTGTATGAAACAAAACATTAGCGAAGTGATTTTTCCTTGTTTTAATGTGGTTTTCAACATTAGGTTTATTGTTTTGTGGTTTTCTGCATGGAGAGCATATGCTTGCAATATGTTTATGATATTCTGGGTTTTTAAAGCTACAGTATAGCCATTTAAAAAGAGAAGATCCTGCAATTTTAGGAATCCTCTAATTAGACAACAGCTGATGTTTTCACTGTCCTAAGTGCCTTTGCAGGAGGTAAAACTAAAGGTAAAACAGATTCCCTGTTTCTGGCTGGTCAGTCAAGTACTTTCTCTGCTTTTGAGATCATGTTGTAGAAGCGTTCTGGCTCTTTTACAAGTTAGCAATAATCATTTGTCCACCTGTTAGAAGGCACTCACCCTTTAGGTCTCAGTTAATTCAATAAAATAGCCACCTCGTTAGGTCTTTCAATACAAGGACAGCACAAGTCCTCTTAGGGTTGGGATGATCACAAGTGGATCTCTGATGGATCGGACCCAACGGCAATAAAACCAGAGAAAAAGTTTTGGTTTTATCTCTCCATCTGCGCTTGCTCTTGGTATTTGCTTAATAACAGTCAAACCCAAGGAATGGAGAATCTCAGCACGTGGGCTACAGATATACCTAATGGTGTAAACCATCATACTGCAGAGAACTGGACTTTCTGAGAGATCAAGTCTTCTGCCTTACACACGTACCAACTAAAAAAAAAAACCACCTATCTGCCACAAGTACTAAACACGACACAAAGATTTAGGTTGGATAGAACCTGTGCCTTCAGACTAAATCAGGAGAGTTGTCCACATACAGATTCAAAATAAAATTTACACGTGGACCCTTCTGATTCCCGTGAGTTTTTGTGCTTGGGGTATTCAGCACACCACCTAACTCCACACCAAAACACAATGCCAAAATTTCTGAGTGGAAATAAAGGAAATAAATATCAACTGCAGAACCTTGGGGTACAGACAGAATCAGCCGCAAGAGGAAGAACAAGAGCCAACAACTCCTGAAACGTTGGCTCCAGAGGTGAGTGAAGGAAAACAGCTCGTGGAGGAGTAGTTACTCCATCTCAGCACGACACCACAAAGGCAATCAACACGGAGTTTGGAAGACAGTCCCATACGAGGAACAGATAGCATTTATCTGCCTGTAGGCTAGGTGGCCTGGGCAGGCGGAGGTGCCCACGGTCTGGTTCCATTCCCTGCAAAAGGAAGCGGCCGTGCTTAAGGTTATCTGCTGAAGTCTGACACCCAAAACCAACAGCACAAAGCCAGTGCTTGCTTTGGGAAGTTTGGCTGCGAGCTGTCTTCAGTTTGACGGAGAAGAGCACTGTAACCTAGCAAGTAGCAATGGTATTCATGGTACAAACACACACAAAAGGGAGACAACCACATAAAACAGAGGTAGCATTGTATCTATCCACTACAACCAACTCAATGTTGTGCAGTGACAGCCAACCCTGTCTGCAACGTGAAGGCACTAAGCACAGCTAGCAGGTTCCTTCACGTCCTTGTGTTCCCTAAGCTCTGATCCGAAATAAGCAGATGGGGGAGAAACTGCTGACATGACACTCTGCGCACAGCCACACACCCTTCCCTCACACCTCCCCCAGATAGCCTGGCTCCAAGGGCTAGCGTCAGAAAAGGAAAGAAGCATTTAATTTTATAATTTCTGCTCCAGTGATTCACGAGGTGCTTTTGCAAATTGCAAGAAAACACCCTATGAATCAGTCAGTGACAAAAATAAGTTACATTAATCCATAGTAGTAATATGCTCGGAGTGCTAGAGTTTCAGTAGAAATGAGCTCATTTGTTAAGCTGCCTGCTCAAAGCATATAGGATGGCTTTGTGCCGTAACATTGTCCCATAAGACAAAGGCCCACTTTCCTGCTGGAAGAGACCACATATCACACACCAGATCTCTATATTCAATTTGAGACATTGCAGAGTGGCATCCTACTATTCAGCCGCCCTCCTAACTTCTTCATGCCAACAGCAATCTCTCGCCTACTAATTGTGGCGTTTGTTCTACATCAAAAACACTGAATTAGTCAGCTAGAAATGGGCCAAGATCCAAACCCCATAACCAAGGGCAGTGGTCATGGCTGCACAGGAAACTCTTACACTTCAGGATGAAGAGAATCAAGCCACTGATTCTAATGGTGAAGGTGAACTCTTTAATTGCAAGTCAAAATTCAAGAGCAAGACAATCATCACATCTGGCTTTGCAAAAGCTAACAGCAGCCCTAGCCAAAATGACATATGAACGTTAGAAAACTGGAGTCTGGAGTCTGGGGCTCTTTGTGCAAGCAGCGATCTAGACTGAAGTGCTGAAATAATGATTCTCAGGGCGTCTTGCTTCGCTTCACTGCTCTTGTCCCAACAGCTGAGCCCAAAAAACACAAAGGTATGAGCTGCAAACAGACATGCCCGCAGAGATTAGGGAGGCTGCTCCCCGTCTTCATTTCAAGCACCTACTGTCAATTCTGAATGACTTAAAAAACAATCTATCCGATCCCTCAGAAAGCTTGCTTCAAAATTCTACAAAACACTTCAAATTCGAAAGAAAGAAAAAAAAAAAGCTTTGGAAATGTCCAAAAAGTTTGAAGGGATCCTGACACTGAGTTCTGTGCCTTCCCCCTTCCTATCCTATTTAAATAAGACTCTGTGAAACAACTGGTACCTGTAAGAAATAGCACTGGCAACCTGAATACAAGCGCTGCTTCCAAGTCTTCTCTGAAGCATGACTTGACATTAAACAACTTGCACCTCGATTTCCAACAACAGCTTCATTTTAAAGAACTGCTGGAAAATTCATGATCAGGTCTATGAAAAATTACAGTAACTACTATGAACACATTCCCAAATGAAATGATGGTCTCAGGCCAACTCCACAGTCTTCGCCTTTGCCCTGACCACAAGTGAGGAATGGTGCAGCCAGTGTCAGATTCTGCTGCGTTTTTTCTATCTACTGCAGCTCAGTAACCATAGGATGACCTGAATTTTCCCCCTTCTAGGTAGATGTGGGGATCATCGCAACCTAATGACTAAAAAAAATAAAAATCCTCCTTTCAGGTATCTAATATCTGATGCTTCAGGTATTCTGTAGTTACTGCTGCAATAAAATCTGGTTTTAGAACAGCAGACAAGCGAACGCAGGAAAAAACGCATACAACCAAGTGGTCATACAATGCTCTATTGTGAAGACTGACTTGCAATTTTTTAAAAATAATGCTGTTTTATGAACTGTTTGGGACAGCATACCATAAACTAGGATTGGCTCCCCTTCTCCCTAGCGTCTTCATAGCATCGTGTCTGTATTAAAGCAGAGACCGAGAGGCCAGGTGCAATCTGTATGGTACGGCTCCGTGCTCCTCCCCCGTCCCGCACAGCACCCGGCTGAACTCACAATCTGTCTCGTAACAGAGAGAACATCATTTCAACAATGAAAACAACGCTTCGAGCAATAATTCGGATCCAGTCACATTATTAAAACGTAGACTTTTAGAAAGCATTCCCATCTCCACGTTTATTACGCTGCGTGGTTTCAGATTTTGCTTCCCTCTGAAAGGCGGCTGGTGCTGGCTGCCAGCTCCCAGCCTGCTTCACCGAACGGGTCCTACAAAATGTGGGAGCGCCTGGGATGTAAAGGATACCATGCTCTGTAATGTAAAGGACACCGCGCTTTGTACTGCACACACTCTTTTTGGTTGAGGAAAAACATTTCTCTTGGTAGGACATTTTTCAGAGTGAAAAAAAGAAGTTCGCCTAAATCCAAGTCTGAGAGAAATGTGGCGTGATGTTTTTGTGAGAACACGGGCCCTAAATTTGGGGTGAAATCTGACCTTGGATTGTTCTTCTATGTCTGCAGATTATTTTGACTGTGTGGACTATTTTTCCCATTTTGCTGGGTAGCATTTTCTCGTTAGCTTTTCAAATGTTGCTCAGCTTCTGACAGTTAAATGCCAATCCTGCAATTCTTCAGAAAAGCAGTTCTACGTATAGAGACCAAGTTCACTACTTCATCCCAACTTCTGCAATTTAAGGCTATATCCTACATAAAAGCAGTGGTTAAAAGCCTGTGATCCTTAGACCACTAGAGGTCCATAGAGCTGTTTCTGCTAAAGCTGTGAAGAATGCACGACTTAAACAATAGTTTTATTCCTCTGGCCTTGCAAGTTTCAAGCGTCTCGTTTTAAGGGTTGAGCTTCTCTGCACACATCTGGATGGTTGGATTATTACATGTAAAGTTTTAATAAGCCTCTTATTTTGGGGCGTGTTACACTGGTATAATCTCAACCATAGACAAGTTTACAGATGATACCTAGGACAATGAAAACTGAAAAAAAAAAAAAAAAAAAAAAAGTAACCTGCAGATATTACAAAAGGCAGCTGAGCCAGATTTCTTTGTTCATTAGCTGAGCAAAATTTCTTTTGATGTGAATGGAAGATTAGCACTATTTGGTACCAAAGTATTCAAGTCACAAAGATGAGAATCGATGCTAATATCCACAAAACATCTAATCCAAGAAAGCAAAACTAGCCCAAATACGCAACAGAATGGAAGCAATCAAAAAGCCATAGCCTTTTCACTACGGAGATCTTTTTTGTTCAGGCTCCTTCAGTCTCCTGCAGTTATTTTAATGAGACCAAGCTCTACAGTTTTGCATGGAAGAGGTGCGGGGCTGTAGCAGGTGGGAGGGAGAAGAGCTGTCCCCAAGAGGATAGCTCACGGTAAGCCCCTACTACAAAGAGTAACTAGGTCTCGAGAGACAACACAGAGTTCAAAGGATTTTAAACATTGTCTGAAAACACATCCTGCACTGCGGCCATCCTTCTTACGTTTCACTATTTCGCAGGGTGTTTGCAGGACAGCATTCTCCAGTTTTTCTCCCTGTTCCATGTCCTTCCCACCTGGAGCTCCACCACGCTGTGCAAGCTGTCCCAGCGGGGTGCTGTGAAGGGGCTGACACTGTCACAACTCTCACAGCCTTACTCCAGGTTAGAACAAAGAGCAGGAGCAGATCTTGTCAGAGCCTCTTCCTTAGCAATGGAGAAAGCAGAAAGAAATTGGAACTAGCTGGCAAGAAGAAGGTTCCCATTCTCTATTAAAGCGCCTGAAGACTTGCGTGACAGTCCATCCCTGTAATGCTACCATGCCAGAGATAAGCTAAAGATCATATGTGAACTCATGCACAACTTGTCAAAAGGTGCAGAAAAGATAAAACAGGTTTAATTTTATGCTATAGGGCAAAAGTAAAGGAAAACACATACATATCATAGGTCTCTTCTTACTTTCTCCCTCTGGTGCCCTTCTGGCATAAAAATGCACCCTTCAGTCTCTAATTCCTTTCTTACTGAAACCTTATCATTAGCTTACTCACACACTTCCCACATAATTATAACTGTAGTATTTAGGGTAAGAAACACTCATAAAATCCCTATTAGCAAGGAGTGTTTATCTTTTGCACTCACAAAGCATCTCCCAAGTATCAGAAGAGTTAATGCTTTCCCTCTGTGCCTTCAGTAAAAACCAGGTTATTTTCTACAGCTGCACTGGTTACAGAGCAGCTACAGCGAATGCCTCGGTCTTTTTATGTCTCCAGCAGCTCTTTAGGCACTATTATAATTAAAGGGAAAACAGCACAACTCTCCTTTGAACATAACTTTTCCACAGGTAAGCTTTTGTTGTTGCTCTGAAGTTTAGAAGCTGCAACTCCCGCTGAAATGCGCTGCTGGGTTTTATGAAATCAGCAATATTTGCTTGCCAATGCAAAGATCATAGGACTGTCCTGGAGCATGAGAACTGAAAACGAAACAACGTAAATAAGGAAAATATCTGATCCTGTGTAGCCTTCCCACAAGTAACTTTTCTCGATGGAAGACAAAAGCAGTGCTTACTGTAAAATCTGGCTGAAATAGGGACCTTTCATCATCCAGCTGGGAAATTCAAGTGGCAGCAAACAAAAAATCAATAGCAATAATTAAATTGTTTAAAAAACAAGTCACCTCCCAATGTTACAAAACAACTTTGGATTATTAAAAGCAGAGGAGGCTTAAAATAAGAAGTCGTTTGACACCATCCCTTTTTTTTTTTTTTAAAGAACAAATATTCTCATCTGCTCTCTATATGCTAACCTATGGTTTCAGTAACGTCTGTTCCTTCCAAGGTAGAGGTTAATGACAATGTCTGAAATGTGGTAATCGGACAATCTAAAAGTTTGGCTTCGTACATGAAGGATAAATGGCAGGAAACTGGAGGAAGAATAGTTTTAGCCAAAACTGGATGACTGAAGACCAAAAATACTACCGTAAATAATTCACAAAGGAACACAGCCAGGGTATAACTATGTAAAGGCTTAGATCTTTTGCAGGATAATAAATTAAATGGAGATGTCTCTGATAGCTTGAACAGCGCAGCACAGATCACTAATTGCAAGTGTTTGCAAAAGGCTGAGCACTGAAACACAAGCATATGGTTGGAAGGGTGGTCTGATGACTGCAGCGAAGGTCTCAGTTTCTATTCCCCACTCTGCGACCAGCATCTTTGGCAGACCATAAAAACATCTTTTAATTTATCTGTCGTATTCACTGAAAAGAAAGACTGAAACACGCGTTCTTCACCTAGCTGTCTGGGACGTTAGCAGGCTTTGTATTTGAGAAGTTTTGAGCGTGATAAAATATCAGAAATTTTCAACATCTTTTAGTTCAATTTCTTCAAAATTCAAAAGAAAAATAAGGAAAAAATAAGAAAAAAAAAAAAAAAAAAGAACGCTGCTTCAAGGCTCTAGGCCTCTTGACAAACCTCAGGAGACAAATCACACAATAAAACCCAGCCGCTCAGGCAGCTGAACTCCAGGCAATTCCATCACCCAGGCAGACAAGAGAAAAACACCCCTGGGCTCCCCAGAGGCTCCCCCTCGTCCCTCCCCCAGCCCGAGATGCTGCATCTACCTCGAACTGTGCCAAGAGCAATTAAGATAGTGCTGCCCCGTATCAAGGTAAGGGATAAATCCTAACATCAAGGGCCCAGAGAGTAAGCAGTATGCCAGCAAAACATTTTAAAAATGAGATGACCTGCCATATATCCACCTGGCAAGGATGCAACTACCCCGAGTACAATCCACCCATGAGAACTTCCCTCTTACAGCTGCAGCTCAGCACTGCCACATCCCACAGGCACAAACCCCATCTCCAGCACTCAGTGTTGGTGCTGTTCCATAAGGTCTAGCATCAACCCCACTTTAAAGCAGCTATGGAGACCAGCTGGATGCCCCCATTGCAGTTTTAGCTAGTAGCTGACTAGGGGGTCTGGATGGAAAATGGCAAAAGATTAATTTATTACAATTTAGTAAGTTCCATACTCAGCACCCAAAGCTGTGCTGTTTGTCTGCACGGTCTCATGTTTATATCAAAACATCAGACTTTGTGTTTGCAGCAGGCAGAGAGGGTACAAAAAGCCAACTGGGTAAATCAATGAGCTGCAACTCACTGAGCTGCAGTGATGATAACAGTTGCCTAACTATACTCCTGATGTAATTCCAAAAAAAGCATACTTGTTTTTTAGCTGCCTTGCAAGAACCCCTGCTTCAAGCTGCTAACAAGATGTGCACCGTGTAGACACTGATTAGGGGGAAGGGCACGACAGTGTTGTACAGAGAAAGGCCTTGATCTAAGCTTTTTTAAGGTTGCAAAGGAGAATACCATTGTGCCTTCAAATTGTTTTATATTTAAGGAAATTTTCAGAAGTAAAAGGAAACTTGGAGGAAGTTTTTTTGTTTGTTTGCTTTTGTTTTTTTTTGGGGGGGGGAGGGTGTTAATTTCTTTTTTCACCTCTGTTAGACCATCTAGAGACTATCCAGTATAACATCTTCGGCACAGCCTGCTTGTGAGGGGGACTTCTGAAGGGGCTTCTGGCAGGAGGGGGTAAGCCAAAAAAAAAAAAAAAAAAAAAAAAAAAGAAGGGAAGAGCTCTATCTGATCACCCAGCCTGGAAATCACTGTGCCTGCACAGCCCTGTTTCAAACCTAATTATCATAAAAGCTTTGGGAACATTATTTTCAAAATGAAATCTTCTGTCAAAACTTTCATTAATAAGTAATATTTTTTAGTATATTTCTTAGGGTATCATTTTACATAGAGTGCCCAGAGATCTTGCAATGTGGAACAGATTCTTTTTAGATGAAGTACAGTATATTGTTTTAGGATTGTGGTAACTTAACATTTTACTTATGTTTTTGAACCAGAAAAGTTCTCAAACTTTACATATACGTATCTGAGAAATGCATTTCTCTTGGGCAAGCTTACGAACAGCTTTCTTTGGGGCTGAGAACCCAGAAGAGGAAACGGTAAAAGCAGAAGTTAGCAGATTAATAGGAGAAAAGAGGAAGAAAGGGAAAAAATATGTATTTGCCATAAGGAAGATCACAGTTAGTACCCATAAGTTTTTATGCCAACTCAAACTCACAAGAGCATTAGCAATCTTTCCTTTCTCTCTGGGTCCATCCTCCCCACCCCCCCCCCCAAAACAAAACAAAACCAAACAACACGCAACACCACCACGCTGTAATGCCATAGCAGGACTCAGGCACCCAATCTGGGAACACGAAACGCATCACGGGAGCAGTCCTACGCAGTAAATAGCAAACAGTGGAAGTAATTGGCTCATTTGTCTTACTCCGTCCTCACTCACTAACCAGACTGAAGAAGGATTTGGGTTTCACAGACAACTCCAAATTGCCAATATTTGGGTGGTTGTGCCGCAGAAGAAAGAAAACCGCTGACATTGCAGAGCTCCCGGTGGCGTGGATGCTCCCACAAGGATGCCCCGCAGCATGCCCAACCTTGCCTGCCCCAGGGCACTGCAGCAGCTGGCAAATCAAGCATTTGGCTGACGGACGGCTGTCCTGCTCAACCCTGGCTCGAGCGAGGAGATCAGGCAGCTGGGAGGCTGATCACCAGCATCACTCTTGACTGTCTGGATCCCATCAACAGTTTTGACAGGTCTCCCACAACAACAACGAGATCCTGTGGAGTCAGCGCTTTCTCATAGCAAACAGCTCTGTTGGGAAACTGTTGTCCAGCTCTAGATGCAAGATGAATTGTGGAAGGCTCAGAACTATTTGTACCCTCAGGATAAATCTATATTTTCCAAAAAAAAAAAAAAAAAGACCAGATGCTATCCACCATGAAAGCCATAAAATCCCCCATCATCCAGGGCACATTCATCAGGTGGCACAAACGCAGCTGAATGAAATGTGGCCATGATTAAGCTGCATTTTTTTTAGTTGTGCTGTGGTTCAGGACAGCTTCCTTTGCACAGTGCAGATCCAACAGTATCAGAACAAAGCATATGAAAGGCTGGGGCAGAAATCTCTCAGCTGCAGAGATCAAGATGTGGAATAAACATTTAGAAGATGGAGGGGAATCAAGAGAGTTGGGATTTAGACCCAGGACACAGTGCTTTATCAAAAAGAATGTTTCTGCAGAGTTTCTTAAAGCTTTTCAGACATAATTAGAACAGAAGTTCCTTTCTTTTCCATCCCCCAAAGACCCTATTCTATACAATGAGATTTTTTTTACAGCGTGGAAGACTACTAGAGAGTTCCCTGCAGACAACAGACTTTAGCATCTCAAATTAGGAATCAATAGCTGGGCACTGCTCTGAAACTCAATACATGCAGGTTTTGTGCACAAATGAAGTGATTTCTATAGATAATACACCTGCATCCCACAAAGAGACCAGAACCCTTCATGTCATTGAAGCCTTGCAGAATTATGGATGCCTAATTATCCCCAAGCAATGAATGCATTTTTGCGTGTTTGGACACGTGAATGAAATATCCTCACCAAAAAAGAGCCCGTTTGGGGCCTGAAATTGGTAAGTCTTCCTTATGGTTCCACAAGGTTGCCTTAAAGTATATCTTAAAAGTACAGAGTAGGCAGGTTTGCTTTGGATCAAGAAGCTGATCTCTGTCCCAAGGGCACCAAACTGTGCAGTAGTTGCTATGGTACTGCAAGTATTTTTGTTTGTTAAACAGTAGATTAAATAGTCACATAAAATGATTAGACTGCACGTTGGATCATTCCCTGGGAAGGCTTAAGTTACAAACTGGCTTTCTGGGGAAATTATTTAAGCTTTTCACTTTTTAAAAAAATGTTTTTTTCAATCTTAGGATGGTGCGTTTAAGAGACTCCATTCCCTACTTCGATTTAAGCTTATTTGTGCAGGCAGGTAATATAACAAGGCACTTTTATACCTATTAAAAACATTGCTGCATCTGTTGGCTGCACGCAGTGAGCTCTTTAATAGCTCCGGTATTATCATTACTATCATGAATGGTCAGGGCTTGGATTACAATTCCTTTGCAAGATGCACGGATGTCTTGCCTTGGGTCATAACAGTGCTGCAGTAGAAATTAAGGATGAAGTGCGAGTCTGCATTACCAGACAGAACAACAGATTCCCTTAAAAGGCCGAGTGCACATGCATTGTCTCCAAAATAAGCTTATTTGGTTACAGAAGTTACTGGGAGATATAAAAACTTTTGCTTATTTCCTTTACCTGCTTTGGCATTGATATTGCTCTCCCTTCATGAGATCCAAGCACTACTATGAGAGAGATCCAAAACTAAGCAGAAGTATTTAATGGATGATAAACGAGCCCTGGACTAATTGCTCAGGTGACGTAAAGGACTTGGGAGCAGACGGTCACCTAGCATAAGTCAGCACAAATGTCAGCGAAAGATGTGATGGTTACACAAATGGACAATCTGTCCCTCTATCTCACGAATTATTACCTTTTTTGAACAGTTTACCTGAGCTGCCAGCCTGGCCTGGCAAAGCAGTGCCAGATGTAAAGAAACATGTTGTAACTTCTAAAGCTGACTAACAAAGAGCATCCAAATATCTTCAGAAACTCTAAGAGGTGGCTGATGGCTTGGTCCAGAAGGTAACTTGGGAAGAACACAGACAATTAGTATTAAAGACCCAGTCCTGATGCAAGAGAAGTGAATCATACATATAAATATCAACAGAGATAACCTCTGGTTGCTGAACAAAGATGTCTGATTTCAGAGGACTCCATGGCTTTTTTCCTCTCTCTCTCAAGAAAGGTCAATCTAAGCAAAATAATATTAACATTAAGCAAGTACAGCTGTAGATATCAGATAAGAGGAGTTCTGAGGATAATATTTGGCATATATTACACTGTTTCATCTGTTTTTCCTGTACCCCCATAAATGATGACAGAACTCTCTTCTCTGCAAGAGTTCCCACAACCAAAGGCATTGATCACTGGAGCTTCCAAAAGAAAGGCAAGAGGAGCCAATACAGGCTCCAAAGAAAACAAAACATGTACCAAACTCACAAGAAAGAAGTCATAAAATTCCCATCAAAAATGCCAGTAGGACTGAAGCAGATCAACTGCAGACAGACCTGGAAAGTTTACTGCTGAGTTCCCTTCTCGAGCACGGGTGTAACAAACCAGACGCTGAACAGCTAAAGTTACAGAACCAAACACTCGAGGCAGGAGACAGGAATAGCTCGGGCGTTTATCACAGCTAGAAAATGCAAATTAAAATGCCCTTTCCCCAAAAGCTACAGCTTTCTGCCTTGCTTCAGCCACCTGGGTCCATGGTCACCATTCAAAGCCCCAGTCCCCGCTGTAGCTTTGCCAACATCCTCCTGGGGTTATTGCTTTGGAGTAACCTCACACTGCCGTTTCCTTGGGACGAACACCATCCTGCTCAAATTCAATACTCCCCATCCAGCCTCCCCCGGAGAACAGGGCTGTTCCAGATGACTGCACGGATGTGAAAAATAAACTGGAGAACGGGAACACCCATGTTCAGAGAGGACAAGACTCGCAGGAGTCTGACAAGAAGCGCTCTAAATAAGTTCAAAACAGATATTTACACAGCATCTTGGCCTCCCATAGAGAAAGGGCCATCATGAAAGTCTTGGCACCAGATTTCTGAAGTCTGCTTCACAACTAAGTTTCCTTGGAGGAAGCTAACTTTGCAAACATCATTTTCTCCTTGCAGCAGCTAGCGGGGATAGGCAATTTGTTGTAACATTCTTATTTCACAGAAGAAGAAACAGACAAAGATGAAAGTCAACATTTTCTGGTGTGGAAAATGAACTTGGGAACTGCAGAGTTTGGGTGTCTTTGCTCGGGATGCCTGAGCAGCAGCGGCAGCAGGGGGTGGCGTGTGTTTGTTTGTTTAAGGCTCTCTCTACCCCAAACCACTGATGGAAACTGCTTGGAGTTGGCTACTCCCAAACCAGACATCCCAAAGTTATTAGCTGCTTTTGAAATGCTGGCCTGAGCACTTTGGTCCACAGCACACGCAGGAGTTGGTCACAGAGCCACAAAGCAGAGCTGAGGAGCCTCCACTTCACAGCTTGCTCACAGCCCTGGGTCGCAGTGTATTCAAAACACACACAAGCCAGCTCTTGGATGGCTTCTGAGGAGCTCTGAGAGCAGGCAACAACTTTCAGCTCCATTTCAAGTTTTCCAGCCTAACTGGACCCTTTCCCTCTTCTTCCATTTTTCTCTTTGAAAAGATGAATTCCTCCACTTAGTTTTAATCCTATTTCTCTTCCAGAGCTGCCAAAACACCCAACCCGGCTCACCTCAGCCAGCAGTTCATTTCTTTGGGGGGCAAACAAGCAACCGAACCGAAACCCCTCCTGCCCTGTGTCACCTCCCAGAGCCATTCAGCCACAGCTGGGCCAGCACTGGACGCGTCCATCCTGCGGCCGGGAGCTGGCGGCGCAGCCAGGCCTGCGCACCACCACCAGGCCCTGCTCGGCTCGGCGGCCCCGGAGAGCAGCCCAGCAGCTCCTTTATTTACAACCTGCTGACAACGGAGTGGAAATTGATAGAAGCTGCAGGCAGCGAGTGACTCCCTGTCTGTCAGCACCGAAGGGCAGCTCCTCTGCTTACTCCTCCGGACAGAGCTCGTTAACTCCTTTTCCCTCACGCAGCCCGGGACTCCCAGGGGTGCTGTGGGCCGGCACCGTGCCTGCAGCCATGCCAGCCTTACGCTCGTGTTCTCCAACCACCTCCACCTGAGCTGCTCCTGGGGCAGAGAGGTGACAACATGCCAGGTCCCCCCGTTTTGACATTCAGCACACAGGTGTGTTTGTAGGGCAGGTGCTATACCTTCTGATTTTATGCACGTACCAACACAGAGCACAGTTGAACAACCTCACCGTACTCAGGTGGAAGAAATAAATCGATGCTCCTAAAAGCAAGGGGCTTGTCTGCACACACAGGCTCAGAAAACACTATCTGCATTAACTATGAAGTCTGACCCTAAAAAGTGAATTAGCTGAACCACACTGAACCCTATATAGGCATCTTTTTTCCAGTTAAGTGGCCGTCATTCCGTTTTAGTTAGTTCCAAAGAAAATCAAATTAAGGTTGATTCAATTCTGAATAAGTGTTTATGCAATTCTCTTCAAACTCGTATCTTCAATTAATGCAGATTATGTAGACAAGGCTTCTTATAAAATTCAATAGTTATGATTTCAAATACATCAATATTGTTATTTTCAGTCCTAAGGGGGAGAGAATGGGGAAAAAAATTACATTAACTCTAAAGACTGCAGGCTAAATAAAAGTTGCCTAAATATGTGTAAAAATCCTTAATTCTCATACATACACAAAGGAATCAAACACGAAATCTGAGTTAAAATCAGAATCTCTCTAAACTGAATTTTAAACCAGACCACCCGTTTCCACCAAAAATGTGCTAAACAAGGGAAACAAGCTTTCCTCCCCACCCTAAAAATCATTAGTGTGGTTTGAAGTCTTTCAGTCCTCTCCCTGTCCCACTGCCAACATAACGCTGCTAAACGACTCTCGCTTGCATTTCTGTGCATCAGGAGGCATTTCTGCAGGGTTAGCAGAGGTGCCTGGCACACCCGGCTCACCTCCTGTCCTGACCACTGTGTACCAGCCCATGTTCCCCAGCTCCCTTCCTTCCCTCCCTGATTTGGGGTGCAGTGCCTACCCCATGTTATCCAGCCTTGGTGCTTCTGAGGCGTGGAGCTGAGGGAAGAGATGGTGCTGGAGGCCACAGTGCCCCAAAGCAAGCCTGTGCTCCATCACCACATGCAGCACCACGGGTCTGCCAAGTAGGAAGCAAGGTACCTAGAAGGGGGTGATACACCCTCTAATCCACCTACGCTGTTCATGAATTTGGTCCAATTTCAGCTTTTATATGCAGCTGAAAGATACACACCCAAGCGTGCCATCCAACCACCTACATACACACAGGCTTCTACTGTTGAGCTTTGAGGCCTGAACTGGCCTCCAGGTGCTCCAGAAAGACATGATGTCCCTAGATTACATCAACCAGCCACTGGATCATAACCACCAGTCCTCTGCAGTCATCTCAGGCACCCAAGGGCATCTGAAACTGGCACTGCCTACTTACATTAGGGAAAACAAATCGCTTTCACTTTGGCTCTTGGACACGCATCTTTAAAACAAAACAGTACTTGGCAGGGTGTTTTATTTCCCATGACCATGTTCAATCCCTAGCTCTGATCCTTCTCATGCAGGTCAAGTGAGCAACCAAGTCCTGAAAAGACCATTAAGCCCTGACATTTTCAGGACTTGTTCCTACAAGAATACTGTGAGAGTCCCAGTTCACCCAGGAGATGCACCAGCTTTGTGCCAATGTAACTTCTCTGAAATCAGATTACATGCAGACAGCCTCCAAAAGCAGACAAAGTGAATATAAACACAAGATACAACTCAATGGTAAAGTGGAGTAATTCTGAAGTAAATGGTTTTAGGTAATCCTTTGTCCCCTGTGGGTACGTGCTGTGAGATGAGCCATTGCAGCCACAATAGCATCGCTGTCTCAGTGAGGAGACATGTAATAAGAAAACTGGACAAACACCAAACTCCTCAGCAGCAGCAGCAGCCTCTGCTCGGTCTAAAGGCAGGCACTGAACAGCACCAGAAGATCTGTGCTGAAGACCTTCCTGTGTACGGGACCTGTGGCAATTAGTCTCAAACAGAAGTGAATCCCATAAATTAATCCAGTTCACTCCGACTTCTGTTGCCATGAACAAAATCACGACTTACCCCCCAATAAAATTAAACCTGCTGTATGACTACACTGGGTCCAACGGGACATGAGAAACGCAGAAGGCGCCTTGTAAAAAGAGCTCCTCTTGTTTAACCAGACTTGTCCAAGTCACAGAGCAGTTGGGTCAGGTTTGAGCTGTTCGGAAAGGTACGAGCAGCATTTTTAAGTCCTATTTGATGATTCTCAAGATGCTAATCAGAACAAACAGACAAACTTGCCCTTGATTTATGAATCTCGCATTAAATCCATTGCAACTGATGAGATGCTCACCCTGAAAAGATGAGCTGTGCTCTGCAGGACATGCAGTCCCAAAGTAATTTTTCAAATCAGCTGAACTAAGACAGATTAAAGCTCCATATGCCATTAAAAAAAAGTTAACGTTTATGGAGCAAACACAAATTTTCCACTGGACAGCTGTTTCCCTGCTTGGGGAAAATATATGTTACTAATAGGAATTATATCCTGTTTCCTCTCTACTGCATAAAACATACAAACAAATTATATTTCAGCCTAAAGACATATTATTCATAGATCTTTTACTTCACTGGAATATACAGTTCAATTCCAAACCTGTAATTTTAAATGTTGGCTGTTTTTCTAAGTAATTCACCAGAAGGGGGTCCCAAGTCCCCTTGTTCCTCCTGCCAGTAAGAAAAAAAAAAATCCCTGCCAACTTCTACATAAATTGGTGTAAATCAGAAGCCACACCACTGAAGTGCCCAGGCCTGACTTTTCCTTTCACATTGGAACTGAGCAAAAGTAAGGAAAAAAAATTAATAATGCAGGCACATATTGCACGGAGCCTTTCCTCCTCCAGGGTCACACAGCTGGTGCTAAACTGGTGGTAGCAGAGCGTGGAGGCCAAAAACACCAAATGCAGCATCCAGCAACTAGGGAAAGTATTACTAATGATACAGCATTCGAAGGGGGAGAAAATCTGCTACCAGGGCATTACTGCACGAGCCCTCTGCTGAGCAGGGCACAGGGCACGACTCAGCGCGCATCAGCTAGGACAGGATGACTTCCCAGCTGCAATAAGTGGTGGCACGGGACCCCAGGGCCACACGCCCATACTCCTGTCCCCCAGGCTGGTTCTCAGCCCGATTCCTCTCCCTTGGCAGCTCGCAGGAGCGGATGCATGGAGACAGAGCTCGATCCGAGAGGTCTCGTTGTCAGAAGCTCCAGTCGAGTCCAGGGGAGTATTTCGCTCTCACCCTCTCGAGGTCACGGGGGCTGCTTCCTTGCTCTGCATTATGTCAGTATATTTTATAGCAAGGAAGGGTGGAAATAAATACCATCAAACTAGCCCTGCCTTTCCTCCCCCACGCTCCACACAAGAAAATCCCTCAATCCCTACAAAACAAGCGGAGCCTTATGCCAAGCCCAACAGAGCTCACACAGACATTGTTATCTTTTGAAATGACACCTTCAATTTAATTATCTGAGATTAAATCATCTCGAAGCTATTAAGCAAAATAACTCAGTGGTGCCAAAACACTGCATCACTCCATGACTTCTCCTCTCTCCTAACCCCCTTTAAACCTCCCCTCTGCCGGGATATAGCCTGGATATCCAGCACGGCAGAAGCGCCCAGATCTGCGGTCATGCCCAGCCTCCCCAACTCCAATTCCTGCCCACACCAGTTGCCAAGTTTCCTATCTTCTTCATGTCTGACCTTAGCTCCACTGGTACCAATTCAGAGCAGTTCCTGGGGCTTCAGGGGTAGCAGCAAGCCAAATATAACACGCTGGATCATAGGATGTGCAAGCAAGAGTACCTGAAAGTGTACCAACTTCAGCTGAGAAAGTGCAACAGGAAAAGCAATGTTCAAGGCATTTTAAGAGGCTGCAGCCTTGGTTGCTTCCCAACACGCATGTCCTGCTCCCCACTGCATGCTGCACTTCCCCATATAACTCCATACCATCTGATGCCTACTATGGTTTATTATACACACTTCTTAACATATTTCCTGCATCCTACAGTGCTCTTGGAAGTCACGTCACCAGCAACATCGTTTCTGACCAGCCCAGAGATCAACATGGGAATAGCACATTTTAACTCTCATTGAATTTGGGACTCTGTAACCAAAATAAAAGCATTTTTCTCCCTTCCAACACCACAGATACCTGCTTCTGTACTGACAGAGAGGGATGTAGCGGAGTGCCCAGCGCCCAGCACTGCCACCGAGAGCAAGGACAGAGATCTCCTTGGTCTCACCACACAGCTCCGGATCACGGGAGGTATTTGTCAGGAAAGAAATGATTATTCCAGCCAAGCTTGTTAGAGCTAGAGTCCTTCATCACATGAAGGCATGCAGAGCCGCATAACACTCTCTGAAAGGGCAATAAACAACTGCAATCTTCTGCCCACAGGGAGGAGCACGTACAGCCCAGGCAGGGGTTCACTTGGCTCTTCGATTCACTTGGCTCTTATAAGCTGCCAAATCAGAGTTTGGTTCTCTAAAGGTGATCTTAGAGGAAGGACAGTCACCGGACAGACAAAGGACTGGATGTGAACCATACGCCAGTTCTGTCTGGACCCCAGGAAGGCCAATGAATTCAGAAGCCAAAAGTTTGGGACAACAGCTACACACATACAGAGCGGAAGGGCACACAAGCCTACGCCAGGTGTACCACATTAAATTATCAGTAGTACTCCGCAAAGTTGGCTTGATCTAGTAGAAAAAGGTTGGGAGGGATAATTTCATGGGAACAAAGCAGCCTACAGTGTTCAGAAATTTACCCTTTCTGTTCCAAGGGAAGAAAATACAAACTAGATTAAGAAACTAGTTTTCCATCAGTATCTTCAGCTGATGGCCTGTTTGCTAACCAAAGGCAAGGCTTTGGAGGCACGGTACCCCTCGGTGTCCCCATCCGTACAGCACATAAAACATGCTGGAGCTTGCTTTTCCTGCCTCCTCTGGTACAGGCACACACCCTCCTCCAAAAGATCTCGAGTTGTTCATCATAGCAGGACAAAAGGGCGGCCACCTAGGCCCTCAGCAGCATCTACCTGCCGCAGGCACCAGCCTGCAGGATAAGTGCCAGGGAGGATGAATTTTTGGAAGGGGCTGGGATCAGTTGCTTTGAAAGGAAAGGGGAAATCTCCCTACATTTTTGTGATCTTTTAATTAAAGCAGATGGTAGTGTTTTTGGGTTGGAGACCCTGTTCTGCATGTATAGCACAACACAGATGCAATGCCATTATTCACAATGCAGATAACTCTGCTTTCTCTTCTCCTTCTTATCCTACAGTATGTCCTATGCCTCAACAAGAAAATTAATTGCTTGACTGGCGTCTCTGCTGTTTGCTCTTTCATATTTCCCCCTATCTCTTCTTACAGAAGAAAGGTGCTGAGCTGTTTGGAGATGGGTAAGAGCTTGTCATTTCTACAACAGTTTTCCTTTTTAAAATGTTTAATATTCATTTTTCTGGAAAAAAGAGGTCCTGGCACAAGAGGCCTGTGTGTTAACTGCATGACACTGAATTGGATTTAACTGAACTACAACCCTATGAATGAGCGTGCCTGCAAGTGAGAGGCAACTGATGGGGGGCAGAGTGGGAGGAAAGGAGCAAAACATGATGTCAAGCCTAAGAACTCACCCGTCTGAGTTATCAGGCTGCTCCAAGTCAGCAATTTATTTTATTAACATTATTCCCTCTGGTCTTACATCTTGGTTACCCTGGCAACACATTCCCAAACTCCCTGTACTATTCACGTGCTTAAAACCAGCACATACTAAAGAAAAAGTACTGATAAAGCAAGAAGCTCGGGGCTGCAGCTAATGCTGTCATTACTCGCCTCCACTTCTCAAGCCTCAAGATCAATGCCTCCAAAACCAGACACAAACCAGACAGAATGGGGTACAACACAGGGAAGCTGGGACACCACAAGGTAAGTTGTCTCCTGTGAGATCCTGTGATGAATAAAAGAAAGAGGAGGAAAAACAATTTTTTGCCAAGATACTTTCTCTTTAAAACATTTCCACAGGTTTAGCACCACAGTTGGTCTATCCTAAAACTCAAAGGCCATGCTCAGGGTGTTCCTTGCTCCCTGCAGAAGCTGGGCCAGGCTACGGTTGTAACATCCTACCTCACTGCACAGTTCACACTTGGCACAGGCCGAAGCTGACATTTGAATAACTCAGCGCTGAGGGTATGTAGGACTGGGCTGCCATCATTCTGGGTGGGATTTTAAAAACATGGCTGAGAGAGAAGCAAAAGGAATAGACTCCTGCTGAAGCTATCAGGCAAGTAGCCACTGCCAATTCCTCCCCACACAATCATACCGCAATCAAAAAATACCGCCAACCTCCCCAGCTTTCAACAAGCTTTGTGTCCCTGCTTCCCTCATCACCTGTGAATGTCATCTGCTGCTCAAAGCCCATTAATATCACCAAACAGGAAAAAGCCAGTTAAGGGGTTTTCATTCTTTCACTTAGGGCTGGCACAGAGTTTTGGTACAATCAGATAAAGAGGCTCCAGCAGCAGCCCTCTATTTCCATGGAAAAGGAGAGGTGCATCAGTGACAGCTACTTCTCAACGTATTTCCTGAGAACTACGAGTGTCATCTTACATAAGCACTCAAGGATAGGCTCATACAGTGGGCCACTACTTCTGTCAGGTTTCCTAAACAAACCAAGGGTGTAAGAGATGCAGCCTGCTGTACCAGCATCCAGAGCTCCTGATGACCTTGTAGCTCACCTTGGACTACTGATAAATTGTTTTTCTTCCTATAAGTCTTCTTGCTTTTTCTACCCATCAAATCTGCAGAGACTAACCTGTGTGCAGAGCATGACAACCAGTGCACAGAACATTTTCAGAAAAGTTCAGGATACGTTGTGTGGTGTCCAGTTCCAAAATGGCATAAATTACATCCTGGAACGCATTATGTCCTGCTAAGTTAGACAAGAGGAAATGTGGTATACAATGAAATAAAAGACATCCTGGAACCTATTACATACTCAAAAGACAAAAGAAAGGACATTATAGGATCGACGTGGCTAATAAATGATGTGTTGGCATCTCTTTTCTACCAAGATGTGGATTAACAACAGATGTATTACACTAATGTCTATTTGTACACTAATCTAAAACAACTGCATTGCTGTTGCAGACAGGAATTTGATAAATGCAGCCCCCATTCCAGCTCCATGAGTGCCGCTGAGCTTTAGGAAAGGTGGGGAGGGCAACGAGCCCCTCCCAGAGCTTCCCTTTGCAGAGCTCGGGCCCTTGCTCTCATCTCCTCCTCCTGCTGCCTTGGTCCCTGCTGATCTCCCACCTGCACATCAGGATCTGAAGGATGCTGCGAAGGACAGGGGTTGCCTTGCAGCTCAGCTGCAGGAGACTTTGGAAGTTAGGACTACTTGGCTTGTTGAAGGGGAGTCTGCTTCTGAACTCTAGAAGCTACAGGGTTAAATCGTAGAGCCTCACAACTTCCAAAGTATCACTTTCCCCCTCACAAGCCAGCAGGCCTCCTGCATTTACATAAAGCCCTCCAGGGAAGGCAGCTGCAGAAAGCATGCACAGAAGATGCCTTCCTCAGGTGGCTGAGGCACAGGACAGCAGATCCTGCTCGTTCGCCCTCTCATTCCTTTCCACAAGGAGCAGCTGGAGAAGAGGTAGAGGCAGAGCCTCCAGACCACTAGGACAGCTACAACCGCTTGCTCACCTTCCTTCAGCCTCAGTGAACAAGCACAAGAGAGCAGCCTCTGCGCTTCTGGAAACCTGGAGGGAGGTGCTGAAAATGATGGTGATGCTTAGCCAAGCGTCCTCGAAGTGCAGGTGAAAGTCCATCTAGTGCCAGCTGCAGAAGAGGCTTCTCCAGGCACCGCCGCTCTCCTGTGGCATGGCAGGACACGAGCCTGCCCGCAGCACCTGAGCTCCGAGGGGTCACAGTCCTGGGAGGATAAAGTCACCTCCAGTTCCCTCTGATCATTCCCTATTAATGGTCCAGAAGGGAACACACAGGTGTAGGGTACAAGTGGAGGAGCTTGGCATCCTGACCCTACAGACAGGAACATCTTACTGGTACCCAGAAGCAGCTGGGAACGATGGCACCAGTGGGAGCTGCTGAGAGCCAGCAAAGACTGGGCAGAGAAAAGCAGCTGAGGCTGGGAATTGGGAGCCCACATCAGCACCACCACCCCAAAACTGCATGGTTTGCCTGTTCCTGACCCAGGCTGTGCCTTAACCAATGTAAGGGAACAGGAACAATGGGTCAGGGGGAGGGGGGAAGAAAAGAGAAGAAACAGAAGCGTAAAAGTGAAGCAGAGAAAGGAATGCAAAGCTGGCTAGATGAGAAAACCTAGGTGAATATATCTGATCCTTCCTCCCCAGCCAGCAGAGGCTTGCTCTGTAAAAAAGATTTTCTCTGAAATAATTTGCATTTGCTTCCAACCTTAGTGCTGATCTGTCACCAGTCACTCAAAGCTGCACTTCAGAGCTCAGATGGAGATTATGAAAAAATGTGATAGGGTCTGTTCCCACCGCTCATAGCCTGGCTTATGGTACAGCTAAATGCACTGTTTGGGGAACAGGACTGCCCTATAGAGCCACATGGTTACATGGCTCAAAATGCCAACACGGGTCATCAGTTATCATACAAATAAAGAATGTGAAAATCTCTAAGCAAAAACACAAGAAAAACAACTGTATCCACATATCCGTATACATTTTTCTACGTATATTTCCCATTTTATACCAACAGAAGTCACTGTTCTGTGTCAATCAACCCAACCATCTCCTTAAGGTCAGCATCACTATGGGTTTTACGCTATGCTCCATTTACAGCTTTACTTTTCCCCACAACTTCCTTTTTTTCCCCCTGAAAGAGACTATTTCTACTAAAATTAAACACAACCCTCCATGCAGAACTCCTAGTGAAGATGTTGACAGAGATGAGGTTACGATCTTATTGATGTGAAGCAGAACTTCCTACCTTAAGAGGTTATCTGTGCACACACAACTAAACGCCATCTCTTAACAGAAGGTTGCAGAATAGGTGTGTTCTCCCCAGAGATCATATTGCTTCCTTTTCCCATAAAAATCCTACTAAAAAATGAGGCCAAAGAGAATCTCATTCCAGGCCATGGTCTCTGGCTAAATAGCTCTGTTTCCCATTTTCATTTTTTGCATTTCTCCCACTTTCCCTTCCCTGGATGTACGTCAATGCCCTTAAGGTGCTGAAAAAACTAAGTTACTCCACATGGAGCAGAAGTAGGAAAGCTCTCCAGCTTCCACACAACTCAACGTCCCAGAACAATCTGAAATTTTGCTTCCTACATCACTTGCAGGAAGCAAGCACTTGCAGTGCTTTGGAGCAAGTTAATTTTCCCTGGGGCAACAGGGTTTGCAAACTTCCACGTTCTGAAACTTGTTGGAAGGAGGCTGACGCTGACACTGAAGGATGTACGTGACACTAATTGTACGTGAGAAGCACACGTGGTGGTCTCACCGAACGCCTCTCCTTGTTGGCACGTGGTCAGCACAGGGACAAGTCTCTGCTGGCAGCCTTATTCATGAGGCGATGGTTGATTCGCGAGCTCACAATGGGGCCACTAGTCAGGATTCTCACTGATGGGACAGGCAGCCTAAAGGCTGCACTACCACATCCTATGCTAGGTAAGGCTCAGAAGGTTTGCTTCTGTCTTGCAGGCATTTGAAGGAGACTCCAGAAACAACAGAGGATGGCTTTTACAGCAGGTTCAGAATCCTTTATCCAAAGAAACTGTTCCTCTGCTTCAGTATGGTCCCTAGAAAAGATGAATAGGGTGGCAAGAAGACTCTTGCCTGAAGCAGCCTTTCTCCATACAACTCTTCCAGCTCCTGTACAACACCTGCCCCCGCTCCCTGTCCCCATCAGCCTAGGGAGGTGACCAGTGCCAGCCAAGTCTCAGCTTTCTGCCCTTGGAGCTGCCCCAGAGGGACATATCCCTATATTCCTGGAAAGGGAGCAAACTCTACCCAGGCAAACAGGAACATGAAACCAGGCTGCAGAATTGGAAAGATAGGATGAAAGGGAAGGTGTGGTGGGAAAAAAAAAAAAAAAAAAGTAAAAGGCATAGGGACAGCAGGGGGGGACAACACATGGAGAAATCTATTGCATCCTGCCCCATGCTACACAGTTCTGGCTGTAGCCCTGTCCCTAAGCACCAATTACTTCATGTGAATGAAGACCCTGGCCAGGGTGCTGCTATAGAGCTGGATCTCTGCTGCTTTCCATCTGCTTGCACTTGAACTGGTCAAGAGTCTCACACAGGAAAAAGCACCTCCAAAAAGCCACGAACATGGGAAAGCTGGGACAGAACAAGTGGATATCCTAGAAGCGTGAGCGAGGACAAACTTTGGCTGACAGAGTATTTAGAGCTGTATTAACACTCTCCTCCTAGTTTAATAGATAAAAAAAAAAAAAAAAAAAGTCTATGTAGAAAAACAATCACTCCATTAAAACTGAAAGAGGGCCCTGAGGCCACCTCAGCCTGTGTAATCTGTTGGAAGGGTGCAGAGTCTGGAAGTTTTAATTCCTTGAGTACTCCTAATACACCAAAGTGTTTTGGTGGAAGCATCTACTTCATGGGCTCGCTGTGCACAATCATCTTGTTTATTGATCTCTGAAGATGTTATAACCATTTGTGGTGCAGTTCATTCAGAAGTACCACAAGGCTTGTCACCTAACTGCACGCTGCATTAACCACTAAGGACATCGGGTGCCTTGCAAGTCGCATGCAAAATTCACCTTTGCAGACAACAACACAGCTGGCTGCAAATGCAGAAAAGCAGTTAATGCAGTAAAAAGGTGAATCCCTTCTGGGAGAGGCAAAGAGGCCAGAAAAAAGCAATTTATATAAATACAGCCAAACAAAAACAAGTCTTGATGTGATTCCGAGAAGCAGAAAAGCAAAGAGACCCCAGGCAAATTGAGACTTTCTGATCGCAAACATCAGGCCAGGACAGGAAAGTTCCAGAAGAGATCTGACATTTAGGGAAGGCAGGGAGGTTGACTTGGTCACTGTGTGTGTGTGCTATAAAAAGACAGGCAAGTGGGAGTGCCCTGAGGCTTATGGCTCACCCACCTAAGTTTGTAGATGCCAAAGAAGTCTCTCCTTTGCAGCAAACGGAGACACATCATGTTAACGAGATGCACACATGTACACCCCTTTGGAAACCAGAGTGTTGCTGCATGCACTGAAAACAGGGTAAAACTGGTCTTCGATATACATCAAAACCTGTCTCTGTGGCAGCACGCAGAGAACAAGCTCTATACCACCAACCGCCACCACTGCTCGCCGAGCATTAGAAATCATCTCCAGAGAGCTGCAGTGCAGACAGCTTCCAGGAAATGAACTAATGTGATTATGGGAGAAGAAAGATCGTGAGAGGCCCAGGTACGATAACAGAGATCCAGACACAGCTACCGGCCTGAAGCAGAAGCCTTACCCTCAGGGGGACATGCAGATGGCGGAGCAGCTCCCTGGGGAGAGTGAGGTGTGCTTCAAGCAAGAGCAGGCGTAGGATTTGGACCTGTGAGCAAAATCCCCAACTGCTATCTACGTGGAGAGAGAAAAGAATCTCTAGACAGCAGCTTGCCATAATGGAGATGACTGACACGGCTTACCAAGAGAACTTGAGCCCAAAGACCGGTTAAAAAGGAAGAATGCTCTTGCCAAATTCCTTCACTTGAGGACTGTGTAATTAGGCCAGGAAAAGCACAACAGAATATGCTACAGAGAATAGTCCTGTACTGGCTGCTTAGCCCAACAGGCCTCTTCCATCTCCAGAGTCTGCATTTCATAGCAGGTGCCCAAAGGGTATAGATTACACCAAGTGGTAAGCCAGCAATTCCAATCCCATCATGAAATTAAGTGCAGGCCAAGTGTGGGGAAATATATATTAAAATTTAAGTTAATAGACTAAGCTAAGCCTTTTTTAACATGGGAAGACTCCCCGTGAAGTCACTGGAATTCTGCCCGAATAACTGACGGTGGATGGGACATGGGACTTCTGCACGTGCTTTCCTGTGCAGCACCTGCAAGAGCCATCCCCTGGGCTTGCAAGGCCTTAGTCCCCAGCTAAGGATTGCCCAGAACATCTTATCTACACTCCACCATTCACGTGCAGAGCTCGTGATACTCTAAACAGAAGTTCAACTTGCATAACCAAATAGTCAAGTCTGCTGTAAATGCAGCCCAACTTACTCTTAAATGCAAGGCCCAGGCAATGCCACCAGTGACATCAGTTGCTGAGGCTAGAAGCAGTGAATACTTCTGCAAATCAACTATCTGGGCGCCACAGTGGAGTTCCTCTCTTTCTTCCACCACCCCATAAAACAAATCTATCCAAAATAGTGAGCTTGATTTTGAAAAGGCTGCCATATATCACCCCTTGTGTGACCTTGGCTGAGTCATGACTGGACCCACGAGTCTTCCTCTCTAGTTCTCTGCTCTAGGTAGATGGCTACACTGCTTCCCCTGAGACCCAGAGAGGCAGAAATAGGAAATGAAATGGAGAACAGGGAGGAAATTCCATCTCCCAACACAAAAAAATTAAGAGGCAGTCACAGAATTCTCCTGGTAAGAGGTAAAGAAATACGTATGCAAGAGTGAAGGCTAGAGACACAGAAATATCTTGTTAAATTTTTACAGTTTAACCACTGAACAAGCTACTTTCTCTCCATAATTTATACCTGAATTGTGTGTCTAGACATGACATCATTTTAAGGTATGCCTTGTGTTCTGTGGTAAGTTTACAATAACCAGAACTTATAATTGCCGTGGTTCAGGTCAGCAAAAGAGGAAAAAATATCCAAAGCCCCTTCTAAGCAGCTGTTCCTGGTAATCATTTTAGTCTGTTGTTTTCTGTCAAGAAGACAAGGCCTATCAAATGCTAAAAGCCAACGTTAAACCAACTCCCCTTCCTAAAAGTGACGAATACCATAGATAATCTTCAGTTCTCAGGCAGCTTTATTTGGTATGGTTCGTATTAAAAGAGCGAAGGACAGCCAGATAAGCAAGGGCAATATAAACATCTACTGCCTGCCTAGGGAGATGGATGGCTCCAGGCACACCAGACCCTGCTGTATGCCCACAGCATAAACCAGTCATTTCAACGCAGGGAAATAAGCCGGGGGGTCTCAGGTGGGATAACGACAAATACCGGCGCAATCTCACTACTGAGACACAAATCCTGAGGCTACGAGGGCTGGAACCACAGCACAGCTTACACGTATCAGCAGCGAGCCCCGCGGTGATAAGGGCTGCTGGCCAAGGGACTCGAGTCACATGAGGAGCTGCAATCACTGCCCTGGAGAGAGTGGCCTGAAGCGTCCTATATTGCATCAGTAAAGTGGAATTTAAACAGTAGAATGCAGGGAAAACAGCCTAACCTGAATGCTAAATGTCATTTTGGTCCTGGTTTTATTTATTTTTTAAACTGTCATAGTAAGCATAGACATGCTAGGTGTCAGAGCCTGCCAAGGAGGAGCAGGAGCTAGAATCAAAGCACTCAGGATGCTGTGACATCCAAGGCAGCCCAAAGGTCCTAACGAGACGAGAAAAATGAAGCATCATGCACCTGTAGATCCAGGGTGTCCAATAAGTGGAACTCAGTCCAGAATATGCATCTCAAAACGTACAAGTATGTCACGTGATTTTTTGATTGTTTTTGAAAGCACAAACATGAAGATTCATAAGAGTGAAAGACGCATGAAGGTTACAACACACCATTCCTTTCCCTGTTATCTCAATGATAAGACAAATTATAGCCCGGGAGGTATCAAAATAAGGTCAAAGATTTAGTTCTTCTAAGACCCACTCAGGAACAGGGAAACGCTTCAGCTAATAGCAAACAGGATAGAACTTGTGGTACTGCACTAATAGGACTAAATAAGAGGCTGATTATGGTACCCAGACTGAAGCTAGCTTCTACTCAGCTAGCTCGTGCAAATGCAGAGCTATCACATCCCTGCCTGGACCAATCTACGTGGATCTGATGCCAGGTCACACAAGAATCTGTGCTAGAGCAAGGCTGGTGGCTCCCAATGGTCCAGGCACCTTTTAAGTCATCTGCACAGCACGGACTCACACCTGGACCTACAAACCCCATACGCCATCACAACGTGGGGCACGTGCAGAGCAAGGAGCAGCCCACACTGTGCCACACTGCTTAGGGCCATGGCAAGAGCTGGAGAGCAAAGGAAAATATTGACAGGCACTGGTAACGGCTGCCCTGAGATACCTGATGCTCATGAGCAGTGCGGAAAAGGAGAAAGCAGCCACGGCTTTTCAGAGCTAGGTAAGTAGAGAACAGTGGTGA
The DNA here is from genome assembly GCF_963932015.1 of Anas acuta. NCBI lineage: Eukaryota > Metazoa > Chordata > Aves > Anseriformes > Anatidae > Anas > Anas acuta. Next base: position 7,661,325 of record NC_088997.1, read on the forward strand.
GAACACCATTGCTCACGGGATTCCAAGGCAGCAGGCACATCCCCGCCCAAATGGTGCAGCTGACCCATTAAATCCTTCTTGTCCCAACCTGAGTGTACATTAGGGTCTACAGGTGGCTTATAATGAAAATCTGAAGTCAGCAGGGCTGTTTTGGCTCCAGTTTTTGTTAAAGATGTTGAACATCAGCCCAGGTTTGGTCAATAGGTTACGCAGGTTTTCAAATCGTTTCAGCTTGCAGTGACCAAAGGCTGACTTAACTTTACCAGAGTGTATTCACATTGACAGTTCCACAAGCTGCCATAAAAAGCCAGGTAAAGATCCGAGTTTCTGCCGATTTGAAATTTAAGGAATAAGCAAGGCACAAAACCACATGGATCGAAAGAGAGATACTCACTCACTCCAGGATCAGCACAACTCCTAGGCTGAAGGATTGATCATCTTTTTTTGATATACTTCAGGAGAGTGGTCATCTTCCTCTTATCAGCTTTCAGTGAGTTAGAAGAGTGAAACTTACTTCAACTCTTTCTCTCATGCTTAAATCAACAAAGTTCAAAGCTTACAGGCAGGCTTCTAGCACAAATCATATTCTGCAACCAAATTTCATATTCCAGAGTTGACAATATTCAATATTTGTCCAGGTCTGGGAGACCAGTGCTGAATGTCAAGGGACACTCATTTTAGAAGAAAATCTGCCACTACTCATTAAGAGACATCTAAATCTTCATTCAGATTACCCTTTACGTGCATGAAGGATCTTGTTACTTACACAGTTCTGTAAAGACCATAGACTTTTAAGGTTATCTTCCTAATTACTACTTCTAGTAGGCATCCTGCTTCCCTAGGACAAGCACAGGGCAAGAATGATACCTCTTTACATACACATCAAACTATGTATGAACTACTCACATGGTAAGAAGAAGGGTTTATTTTCCTGTGTAGCTAATAAAAAGCTGCTGTCTTGCTGTATGAGCGCTATTAAAAAAAACAAGAATCTTGGTGCTTATGTTAGACAAACCAATATCCACCCTCTCCATCTCACCCAATCTAGATGCGGTAGACGTAACTTATTTATGTTTCCACAAGGACTACCCAGCACACAGTGAAAGGACCACGTTCAAGGCATCTCTGTGAAACCACAGTGGGAGATGCACTTAGCAGATAACAGAACTGGAGCTTGCTGGCAAAGCCACTGTTTGCTTAATCACTTGAGGGTAAGTTTGAAAAGATCAAATAAGCCAAGTTTAGGACTAGCTTGTTCCCCCTATATAATGGGCTGTAATGTTTTACAGTGCAAAGCCCTGCAGCAATACAACTAGCTGCAGCGTTCGGAGCCATCGCTACACAAGCAGTGGGAGCCATATGGATTTAACGACTCTCACCACCAGTAAAGAGAAAACCAGAACCTTGGTTGTTTAAGCACGAACCTCCACTATTTAAGTTAAAAAACAACACTGGCTGACAACAGCAACAGGTTTGTATCTGTCACCCAAACTGGCCACTGGAGAAGTCCTAATTAATCAAGACACTTCCCAATTTCCATCAGCATCTCACTGGTACCACAGCAGTTTCTAATGCTTGGGCTGTAGACACACTTCTTTTGCAGGAGAACAAGGCCTGCCACCTCTGACAGAAGCTCTGGCACTTGACCTAGGAAGCCACATTTGGCACCATCACTGGCAGCAGGAAACAGCCCAGTTAAGATCCCACTGCCATGAGCAGGCTGGCCGGGATCAGCATTTCCCAAGGTTTGTAAAACGAAGGACTACCCAGTAATCAGCAAAGGCCCCTGCACACTTTCTGTAGAGGATACCCATGAAGGACAGCTTGGGCATTACTACCACAGAAGTTTCCATTTACAAACAAAAAGCCACTGAATTTTAAATCCTCAGTTACTGGCTCTGTATTCTTCTTTTCTGCTTGTGTCTATATGAATACATTCCTCGTTACATTTACAGGAAAAGAAAAAAAAAAAAAGCAGGAATTTCTTCAACCTTCTCTTGGTATCTCCACAACCAGGTAAAGACTAGGACCTCTTCGAGCCCCATATTTCTTCTAATCCTGCTGAGTTTCTCAGCATTGCTCTCCAGATGAATGCCAGTCAGTGCCGTGGGCAATCCCGCACCCTGCTCGTTACTGTAATGCTCTTCTGTCAGATCTGCCTTCGGTAGGGGCAGCAGCCACCCGTGGCACTGGGTGAACAACAAGTAAAAGTCACAAGCATAATTAATTTTTGCATTATTCATTTGATGGTACTAGCAACGAGAAAACCGCAAGTGTTATAAGAATTTTTCCTGTCAAGAACGAACACATGTAAGATGTGGTTGCATCTGTAGTATGACCCTGATGTTGCCTTTCCTATAGGCTGCACCCATTGCTACGCATCTTGAAACATCTGTGCCTTTCCAGTGACTGATTATCCAGAGACACGCAACAGTGCTCGGTATCTGTAAGAGGCCGGGGACTGAACCCTGACTTTATTACAGAAAAGAGCTGGAGCAAGCTGCTTGCCAAAAATCCAAACTGTAGCCAACAAGTCCCTCCAGGCTCACTTGGAAAGGTCTTGTAACCTCATTGCCGTATGCCTGCTGGGCTCAAAATGAAATGCAAACTTGCATGTTACTTGTGGATTTGGATGCATTATCCAAAGAGACAAATCAGGAGGCCGGGCAAGAAGCACGTTATTAAGAGTCCAGAAAAAAAAAAAAAGAAATTACCACAGTCTTTAATAAACTTCATCATATGGGATTTTTGCAATGCCATTCCTTAACGTCTTTCCTGCTCTGGTGTTGAGGAACCAAGTATGACCTTTCCAAATGGGGGTTTTACACATTCAAGCATTCTGATGAAGTCCTTTAAATGTTGTTTGAAAACTAGTTTTGGGGTATGTAGAAGCAGAGCTGATGTCTTCAGAAAGTTCACCAGCAAGCTCTACCCAGCCTTCACTTAACTCTGGAACTTTGATTTATTTAAGAACTGCAAAGTTTCAGCAAACACATACAAGTGCTCCTCGTACTGCAGTGACGACCAGGATGTCCAGCAATGCTACGCTCGTTAGGGAACTGATTAAATGTTTCCTACTGTTTGTAATCATGTTTATGCAGTCATTAGAACAAGTATATGCCTACTTCTTGTCCAGTTTTTGGGGAGAAAAAAAAAAAAAGACAAAAGTTAATATAATTGGTAGCCAGGAAGGGCCACTTCTAAGTAAGCTGATTCGTTCTGATGCTATTTTTAGTTTCATATGTAACAGGCACCTACCAACACCTCTAGCTGGTAATTAAAGCTCCGCAGTTATTTAACAGCATGGCACCTTCAAACATTAACTAGGAAGGGCATACTCCTTTCCTAACCAAATACTTTCCTTTACAAATGCAACAGACCCCTTGCAGTATTTATAGTGCAACACCAATTAGGACCAACTTTCTAACTAATTGAGCGTTCACCAGGCTGGAGTTATTTTAAGCGCTGAAACCTGACCCCTCTGAGGAACGCTGACACGTGCAGATACCCCTGGTCCATAGCATACCTAACATTTTAAATGCTGTGTGTCAGGTGGCTTCACGGATGCCTTAGTTGTAAGCATTACATGTAGTCAGAGTACTTGTAGCACCAGGCTCCAGCATGGCATTCTTCTCTTGAATTGACAGCAGAGCTTTATTTCACCTTCTTCTACATCTGGGATCCTGCTGTCTTCCAAGTCTCCATCCATTCAGAATTTGTGAACTCATTATTCCTGCCTTTGTGACTGTCCTTGACTGAATCTCACTTTATGGATTTTTGCTCAACTCCACAGCTTATGATCAAGGTTTGACTGCGCATTTTAATCCTAGTCTACTGCATATTCCTGGTACTGCTCAGCCTGTAACACACAGAACTGATTAGTCCATTCCTCACACCAACTTTTAAATGAAATATCAAACCACACCGGACTGAGAACAGTCCCATTTGACACCTCCACCCAAACTGACACAGTCTGAACTGTTACCAATTACACTGCAGTTTCTTCTGAGTGAGCTGTGTATTTTGAAGTCGCTCCATCCAACACACATTCCCGTAGCTTCCCAGATGGAGCTGCACTAGCTTTGCTGCTTTTATGCTGCTAACTAGCTCACAGAGAGAAGACATTACCTCGGAATGACATGCAATGAGCAAGCTTTTGTCTCACACTTTTTAGTAGTAAATTGAAATTCAAGTCTACTAGAAATTATTCTTCAGATGGACATCTTTGGTTCCCCTTTCATTAACAAGGTCTTGAGGAAAGAGTACAGTCCAGGATTCAGCAACATGGGACGGTGATGCCTACCTCTTCCTTTCACTTCAAAGTCTTACAGAAAAGATGAAATCATGCAACCCCAAACTTTTCTGGCAAATTCATCTCTGTTCCTATTCCTGGGCTTGCAATCCCATTTCCAGCTGCAAGTCCCACTTCTGCAAGCGAATTTCCACTGTTTGTGAACTTTGTCATAAGGTGCTACATGCGCAGCCTTTACGTGAGGTGACACCTGGTGAAACTTCTCACTCATCACACATACCACTGCAGATAAAACAAGATGCTCCAGGCTGCTGGAAGGAGCTACAGGTCCTGGCTTCTGAATGGGTCTGCCTGCCTCCTTGTTCAGCCAGACCCCCAGTTCATTAACTTTTCCAACAAAAGGCCATCTTTCATTATGACTTTTGTGACTGAGGAGCCAAATACAAAATCTCCTGTGGCTGACATGTTACAGTTTTAGCTTGTAGGACTGGCAGAACAGAATCTTGATTTTTTCCCCTGAATCCCCACTAAATGACAGCAGTATATCCTCTCCGGCAATGTGTAGAGATGGATTTGTAAAAACATATTTCAAGGCACCAGACACCTATGCATTGTAGCTTTTAATCATCACTGTTAGGTGATGACTAAAACTCCAAGTAAACCACTAGGTCAAAATGCTTCTCTCGCTGTCAGGTCTTACACCTCGGTAGTGCAGAACACCAGCTTAACACATGCCCAGAACCGCAGTAGGAAGGCAGAAATGCTGGGCAGGTCCACGGAGTTCAACCTCTTGGAGAGAGCACCAGATCGGATGCGTGCTGTCACACAAAACTTGCTGCAACATCCCTGTTTAGAAGAGCTCTTAAAACTATAAGCTCTACTGCAGAAACACAGCACTTAACCCCTACATACATCTCTTTCAGAAGGTAATTCCTTCCCAATTACCACAGCACACTCACAAGTCTCCTGTACCAGGCCTGATGCAATCATCAACCTCTTGGATTAGGTTTCTAAGGCACACACACAATATATCCCTTTCTCTCAAGTTGCAGATAGTACAGCTTTGAGGGTGGGGCAGAAAGTAATACCTGATTCATCTTCTGAAGACTCTCAGAAGAAAATAATTTTCAGCATGGTTCCCTTTGAGAAAGAGTGAATCTGGTAGACGACCAAATTGTGTTCAGGAGCTCCCGATGTCCTTTGAGAGCTACCCCCGGAAAAAGATATATGTTATTTATATCTATCAATGAAACAACTGGCACAACTGAAACCAGAGGGAAGAAGTGTCAGCTTCTCAAGGGACTACAATACAGGTGGCCCACCAACGTAAAACATGCCCTAAACAAGAAACTTCACCATGCCATTCGGTTCAAAGAGTTAAACAATCAGAGGCATGAAACAGTGCAAAAAAAAAAAATACTTTAAAAACTAGTTTCAAATATTTAACTTGCATTACAAAAAACATGGTGTTGCTTGCATAGCAAAGCATCCCAAAATAGCTGCAACAATTCAGGTCCCCTTTAAATGTTTTCTGCCTGAAGGTTTGTGTGGATGAGGCTAAACCTGCTCAGGTGCCACACTTGCACACACTCTCCAGTATCTCGACGTTTTCAAACAACTGAGAACTGAAAATAGTTACCACAGAAAAGACACAAACGCTATTGTACTGATTGCTTTAATTCATAGTGCTTAAAAAAAAAAAAAAAAGAATCCCTAAGGTAGAAACAGCAAGATCCCCAAAGACCAGCTCCAGTCCAGCTTGCTACCAACTCCCTCTGTGCTACAGCCTTCTTAAGGCTTTCTGCTCTGTAGTGCAACACCTGTACCCTTCTGACCATTTACACGTGAGAACAGCTCGCACTGCCAACAGCTTTGTTTAAAGTTACTAGAAAACATGAAAAGAGTGCATTGGCCTTGAGAGGACACAGTGGATGATCTAATATGTCCCATCCATCTGCCGTCTGTGGAATCCTGGCAACGAAGCCCCCTCTTGTCTCGAGGAATTTCCCTTACTCTCATGTCTTTAACCTCAGCAGCACGAGATACTCCTCCATCACTCACACAAAGCAACAGCTCAATATTAGAACAGCTTTGCACAGGAATCCAAAAACTCTGGTGCAAAATATGTTCTCATTTGTCCTGCAGTATTTGACAAGACAGAAGTAAGAGATGGCAGCACGACACTGAACACAGTCACACCTAGAGGTGAAGCTTACATACAGGGATAAAAACCAGGAACATTCCCTTAATCTCACATGCAGGATAACGAGGTAAGTTAGTTACTGGACTTGTAAGAAAAGAGATGGCACTCTGCATGTCAGGCGTTACTTGGCCCCTCAAGTATTCTCTTGGAAGAAATCCAACAAGTCCTTCCTCAAGGAGCCATCCCATTCAACACTCTGACAGCAGCATTAAGTCCGCACATTTCATAACTATTCTCTTGAAAAGCAGTGGGGAGGGAGCTGTAATTTCTTAAGTGTTTAATTTTTGAGCGCAACACAAACCAGCTGGTTAAATGGGCAATGGTTGTGGAAAGTCACTGAAAGAAGATCCTGTTCTTTGTTGCCACCCCTTCCAACTGTAGGCACTTCATATTGACAGCCTAAGCCTCATTTCCCATTCCTGATAAAAACAAACAAGTTATTGCAGCAGCAAAGAAGCTCAGATACTGCTTCAGCGGGTGGTTTTCATTCTCCTTCATTGTTATCTACTTCTTACTTGAAAGGCATCAAAACAAACAGTGGACACCAATTAGGAACCATTCCTCTCTTTTAGCACTTCCATATGCGATGGGTAGTGTGGTGTGTGCTACAAAAACCGCTGCTGTAAACACACCCCACCCTTCCTCCACCACCTCGGACAGGAATTTCTGCAACCGAGAGAAACAGGGTGGAGATTTGGGGGGATAATGTTTTTAAGATTTTTGTACTCACCACATTCACAGGACTGACAGCATTACATGTCACGGCCTCCTCTTTTCCAAAAGGAGGACAACGCTGGCAGCAACATCGTGAACTTCCCAGCACGCTCCACATCAGTCCAAAGTCTCCTTGTCCTGGACAGAAGCGATGGCTTAGCTAAGTCCTACGGCCTTCTGGCTTCTTCACCTGGCTCTGAACAATAGCAACCTGCTCTGTTTACACAAAAATGCTTCCTCAGGCTCATCCTTCCTCTATTAATGAGCGAATGACATCAACACATCCCACTGGAGGGGGATGGGAAGGAAGGCAGGTTGCAAGAAGTAGCAGCAATCAGAAGATGTCTCCAGATTTGGGTACTCGCAGTCAAAGGACCCAGCCCTTACACAGAGCCCACCGCATGCAGAAGCAGCAAATATGCCACATGGGACATCTCCCCAAGCTCTCAATGCCCTTGTTAGTGCGCTCGTACCTTTTAAACCTCAGACTTCTCCAAAACAAGAGAAGCATGTTTTACACAACGCTTACATTAGGATAACCTCTATGAACTGGTCTCCAAGGCAGATCATCCTGAAATCTGCAGTTTATGAAGATGGAATATTTAAAAAGAAAATAGAAAAAAGGAACATCTACTGGATAAATTACTGTATCCTAAAACACACACGATTCAAGAAGGAAATTACAATGAAGACAACACTATCCAGACCTTGCATGGACTCTCCAGAAATCAGGCCTCAAGTTTTATTCCTAAGTAGTTCAAAAGCTTATCCAGGTATAAAAGTTACAATGGGTAACTGATCAACTAGGGATGTGTTTATGACTGCTTATACAAATCTAACAATATTTCTTAAAGGATTTTAAGTCCACTGTCACTAAATCTTTGGTCACAAAAAACAAACAAACAAACAAAAAACCATACAGGACCCAAAGTCTCCATGCTTCTGCTCTGTTGGCTGTTCAAATTGTTCCATGGGCAAGCAGAAGTTGGTAAAGAAGCCCCACATGCTTGTCTCTTTTTAGACAAAAATTAGCTGAAACCTGCCAGTACAGTGAGAAAGGATCCAGGCAGGGAAGACAGAGCCTCGCAGCCTGGTCCCGTACTAGCCCTATCCATGGTAGGGTTACGTTCACTCCTGATTAGAAGTAGAAGAAATGAATAGGAAAGCATTAGGTATAAATAGATGTGTCTGTCATTTGTGAGTTAAGAAATATGTAGTACTAAGAGGAACAGAAAACATCCATCGTGTTTGAGAAAGCGAGCAAATAACTTATCAAACTAAAAAAAAAATAAAAAGATTCTTTCCACACCACAGTAATTTGATGGGAGCTAAAAAATGGGACAACGCAACAGTACGGCATACAGCTTTTCTAATTATGTTAAAATAACATCTGTAGATATTTAGCACTCCAAATATTTTGACATTAGGTGCTGAATAAAATTCTCCCTGTTCAGATTAAAAAGGTCCAAAAAACATTAAACGGCTCAGATGCTGGAATGCAGTGTCAATGTCTTTGGAAATCTGTCAGGGATTTTATTTTATTTTTGACTGTATATCGAAAGAGAAGATGAACATTTAGAAATTGTTTAAGTAGTCACACAGCACTGATGCCAGAAAGCTCTCTCAGCAGGCTGCATATTCTTCCAACTGTGACCACACACTCCAGGAACTCCTCAGAAAATTTGATCAAGGGTGACACATGTTCTGCCTGCAGCCAGAGGTTGCTGCATGGTCAGCAGGCATGGGAGTGGATCAGAATCGGGTGACACACTGCACAGTCAGGAGACTTCTGGTGGCCCTTCTGCATTATACTGAAGAGGAAACCAGGAACACAAGCATCTGGAGGTATATTATGTGGAGAAGTAGGAAATATGTGCTATTGAGGAAAATATTAGTAGATATTATCCAGCCCCAGTGTACCGTAGGTATGCAAATACCATTCCTCAGAAAGCCACCTTGATGCATCAGCAGTTCCATCAAGGATGATCAACGTGTTTTGATGTTTTTTTCCACAAAAAAAAAATAAATACTTGAAGATAAGTCTACAGAGTTAGTTACCACATTTTACTACCTACTTACCTCTTTATTAATTAGATGAATATTAGGACGTGCAGGTTGTAGTCAGAACATTCACAGAGCAAACGTAGCTAACAAACATTAAACTTGAGATGAAAAGGTATTTCCAGAAGTAGGTTTACTACGAGGAAACACATTTTGCTCTCATATTGAGACCTTTCTTTCAGACACATTTCACTAACGGAATTAAAGCCATTCTCTAGCAGAGAAATACACACACATGCAAGAATATGTGCTAGATCCAGACTTGAAAGGAAGCAGCCTCAGTTTGCAAAGCATTTGCAGCATTAACTGCCCTGCTAACCAGACAGCACTATGCTGATAACCTCTGGGAAGATTTCCCCATTCAAATAAAGTTTTCGCTTTATGGCAGCAATAGACAGACTCCATCGCTTCCAAATGGTGGTGGCTACAACCAAGAGGGAGTAACAGGAAGGAACTGATGTACTGGAACAGAGAAACTCCACAAGCTCAGCTCCTGAACAGAATTACCGTGATGGTCAGTGTTACTCCACAGTCACCATGTTGTGCTTTCACAGACTGACAGGTCTGTGTTTAACAATCCACAGGGAGCAAACTAAGACCTGAGTAATGAGGTCCCACCAACGCCACACTCAACATTAAAATTAAAGACCTAAAAGTTTGAAAGCCCATGAAAGTGCTCTAAAAGCTTTAAGTCTCACAGTCTCATCAAATTTTGTTATAACTGCGTTTGCTAGCCTAAGATTTTCCCAGCAGTTTTGTTCCACATTTCTCCTCCTGAATCCAAAAAACTTTCTGAACAGGCAGCAGAAGGGTTTTGTGCTCTCGCATACCAAGAGGAAAGGTCCTATTTTCTTATGCTGCTTTGAAAACTGTAAGCCCATGGGAAATTAACAGGTTTGGAAAATATCAGGATAAGATACAAACAATAGTTTTAATTAAAAAGTAGATTAAGAAATCCAAGAACTGGAAGAGGTGTGGGAAGGAGTAAATTCTCAAATTAAAACATTACTTGAACAAGACCGTTCAAATTTCCTATCCTCCTTGTATTCCTATGGTGTTTTACCAAAAAAAAAGAAAAATAAAACACCACATACTGAACCCACAACCAAAAAGAAACATCAAAACAAAAGCTTGGAGTCCTAATGGAATCACTTTAGAGGTGCCAAGGTTAGTCTGGAGCTGCTTCTTGCCCAAATAGCTAAGCTGTCTCCCATCAATCTACTTCTGGGGTAAATAGGATACTGGCTACTATCCCAAACTCAAGCAATGCAAACAATCAAGAAAGAAATCTATGCGATATTCATAAAGTAAAATAAGATATTGCCTAGCTGGAGAGCTCTAAGGCTTTGCTGAGCCCCTGAACTTCTTAGGGACACTTTTCCACTCCCAAGAGATTACACTTGCCTTTGAACTTTCAGCCATATAGAAAAAAGGCTGAGTTGAAATGTCAGCATCATCTTGGATTCAAATCAATCAGCTTGATGCATGATTGCAATAGCTAAACCACTTCACCTCTGCACTGCCCTCGTCCATATGTTCTTTATATCAGCAGTCAGCAGACTGGGTGGCTCAGTGGATTCATTTCCTGTCCTAGGCTTGGGCTCCAGTTTAAACAAAACAAAATAAAAAAAAAAGGAAAACTGAAAAATAAAAATTAGCATCTACTGACAGTTAAATTCACCAGACTTGTTTGCATCAAGTCTTTCTCTGTCCAAGACAGTTGAAACAAACCCTTCAGTAAGTCCTGGTACAGCTGATGAGTTAGTCAAAAATCTGTTCAACTAGCTGGTCACAGCTCTACAAAAACAGCAAAAGAACTAGAAACCTTTCAGATGTTGACATACCCTTGGGTGAGAAGGCGGCAGCAAAGGGACAGGGGGAGAGCCCTGAACAATGTTGGCTTTAAAAAGAAAGCAGATTACCAAGGTGGGGATGGCTGCTTCTAAATTAATAACCCACTGAGCAGCAAAATCTCCACCCACTCTCCGGGCTGGACTTCCTCCAGATGATGCTCTTCTTCAGCTCCAGTGCAAGAGTTAAATTCCCAAGATAATGTAAATCTAAACAACGTGCTACCTTCAGCATTAACATAGGTGCCTGCCAGCTGGTGACAGTTAAGTGGTTACTTTCTCAAGCTAAACTTATTAGCTAAGGGTCAGGACACTTTGTAGTGCTCAAATTGCGTTTAACAGCTTGCTCTATTGGCATGCAGTCTGTTACCAGGGAAGGAGAGATTTCTTATTGTGGGTGTGTTACAGCAAACCAGTCACATCAGGAGTCTGCCATCATCTGGGGCTGGCCATCCCCACTGTATTGTCACGTCTGGAAATATCTGCACTACAGCGTTTGAGTGATTGCAAGTTCTTTGACTGTTTCCTTGCTTTGTCCTCCCACCACCTTATCTTCCTCCATAAAATGCTAAATGAAGTAAAACAAAGAAAAAGGGCAATGAAGGCCTCCTAAAAAGACAGCTAGTAAAAATAATCCATCTTCCAGATAGGCTACAGTGGCCCCCCCAAAGACACTGTTACAGAACAGGACAAAAAAGGATGAAGCATCAGCCCCGCTCCCTGGGGATTAAAGCAGCAGGCAATGGCTGGGATGCCTCAAGCTGCAAAAGGCACCACCAGTCCACAGGGACCCCATAGCTGTGCCCACGCACATACAACTCCCCAAACTACTCTGTGCTTGATCAGTCCGTTATCTCCTGGCTTAAGCTGCCCTGTTCACAAAGATGCAACCTTTCTACTCCAGAGAGCATTGGAAAAGCAAACATCTTCTTTCTGTCTCTGGAAATAGGCAGCATCTCGACGCAGAAGTGCAAAGCCATTGTGGTTGCCATTCTGTTGACAGTGGAGACAGTGGCTGTCAGAAAATCAGAGCATTTGCTACACAGCAAGAACACAAGTCAAAAATAATGAAGGCCCAATCTGCCTTTAATCACATCTACCTCACAACAACTTCAAAAGCTCCCGCTGCACAAATGAAATATTGAGATGAAATCTAATTGATACCCAAAACGTGACAATATTTTGAGACTCTACCCCGCTAATTTGCTGCAGCTTCACAATTGCACTGTTCTTGTATTGTTTGTCTAGCTCTGGTTTTTGTCTGCTGTTTGCAGTAAGACCCACACTGATGTAAGCACCCTACCCTCTCACCATTCACAGTGGGAGAGAGCGCAGAAAGGAACGAGTACAAAACGCTTTGCAACAGGTTGCCAAATGTACCAACTAGTACTGCCAAAAGGCCCTAAAAAGTCTTTTCATCCTCTTCTACTTACAGTTCCAGGTGACACTACCATTAAGGACTTGTATAAGGATCAAGTTAAGCACTTTGATTTTAAAACTGCTGCCTCTGGACATCCACTAGAATCAATATTGCTGCTAGAAAGTAAAGTGGCACAACTCTGCTCTACTAGAAAGGGCTCTTTTTTCTTTCTTTCAAGAATATGGGACTGTCAGTAGCTCCAGATGTTTTATGGAGGGAAAAAAAAGTAAAAAATAAAAGCTAAAAAAGAGCTCCTACATGAAAGTGCGAGCTTGCTACTGGCTTTCTGCTTGCACTCCGCAGCCCGTATCCGAGCCCAAATGCACAGTTCCACCTTGAAAGCCGGCCGTGTAAAATTGTCACCTCGTTCCACAGCCCTGCTCCTGCGAGATCACTGCTGACTTTCTCAAACAAGCTTATGTTGGCTTTTTATTTCCACTGAACTCTGCTGAGACAGATCTGGCACAGCGGGAGGGAGCTGGATTCTCTCCTTTACACCGGCAGCACCACTGCGCTGTAATCGCTCACACCTGTCCAAACCCACAGGCAGGACTGGGCTGCACACACGGGCTTCTCGGGCCCCTGGTCAGGTCCTCGGGCAGGCTGAGCCCCGGCTACCTGGGGAATAACAATTCTGCCCCCATCCTGAGCATCCCTCTCCCCTGCCGCGACAGGTAAAAAGCCAAGCTGAACGCAGCGAGTTCTTTCCCAAGCTCACTTCTTTCAGCAGTGTGAAATGTTGAATTTCAGCTAAAACACAAAGCTCTCCCCTGCACACTTCAATGTAGGGCAGCTCTGCCACACCTTAGACTTCTCTGGAGCTTCTGGGAAGCTATTGTTTCCTCAACAGCCTGAAGGGAGCTGCTGTCTGTAACCATCTTTGCAACTGTGACAACTTCCTACTTGGAGATTTGCCTGAATTGTGTGATGAGCACAATGAAAATAAGCCGTAGCTACAAGCTGCAGTCTTAAGAGATGTTCAGTGCTCCCGGTGACCCCTTGCCAGCCAGCAGAGGCTGGCAGCAGGGACCTGATGCAAACGAGCAGAAAACCTCAATCCTCTTTCTCTCCCATCCATAAACCATGAGCGGAGACTCAGCTGATGCTTTGTGCCTACAAATGAATTTTGGTGGAGAAGCAGACCTTGTTTCTAAGTCCCAGAAGCAACAGTTAAAGCAGAGAACAGCAGGAAGGAAAATATAAAAACATGCCCTTTTTATGCATCATGATGAAACAGGGAAAAGATTTTCCCTTCTAGCTCTGGCAAGAGCCCTGTATTTTCTTCTATGTGAAGGAACAGGCACCAAACCCAAAACTGTGTTTTATATCCACTGTGCAACCTGAATGTTGTACCAAAAAGGCAGGGAGAGGGTGAGAAGAAGGAGGTGCCTCGTTTAATTCAGTCCTCTGGAAACACATATTGTGTCTGGACCTTACAAGCATAAATCTTACAGGCAGCCATTCAAGGACCAGCTTTCATCAGCTACAGCAACTGATGGTGATGACAGCAGACGTGGAAAAGACACAACACTGACATGGTGAAGGCACGTTTCCTGAAGTGGGTACACCAAATACAGACACATCTATAAGGAGGGCACCCCTGAGTATCCATTTCTGTATTTCTCTTCTTCTTCTTCAGGCTTATTTGCAAGCATTTAGCGTGGACTGATTTCCAAGATCACCCTTTGGACCTTGTGTGCAAGCCCTCAGATAATGATGAGGAGTGAAGAGAATAGGTAATTTGCTCCTGTGTTTGAGAGGCACGAAGCAAATGAACAAACCCAGCTCAACCCATATTGTCGATCCACACGTGCCCCTTTGTGCTCTGTAAGAGCGGATGCGTTGCTGGATGACTTACCCTCTTCGCAGTTGCTCCCCGTGAAGCCAGGACAGCACCTCCACTCCAGCGTGGTCACAGTTCGGTAGGACATTTTGTACGTGGGCCTGATAAGAGTCCTGTAACTAACACAAGCAAGCAGTCAGTAGGACGCACTTTTCTACCAAGTCACAGCACATCTTCCTTCCCAGAACATCCTCAGCGCACCCAGTCACCCCCAGCTGCAGGAAAGAAAAAAAAAAAAAAAAAAAAAAGACGCTTAAACTAACAGAACAAGTGTTTACTACAGCATGGATATGATTCTCCAGCCCTTATTTTTCTCCTTAAGCCCTCATACTCTTGGTTCTTCCTCTCCCCCAGGTAACACCAGTGTGCTTTATGGTGCTCTCATCACTAGGAAGTTCTTTCAAGTAGCAGAGATGATGACTCATTTCCCTTGCTCTATCTCCATGTGGATTCTCTGATGTTTAGCCTTTCTTTGCTAAGTACTCAGAGTTTCCAAGACATTATTTCCACAAAAATTGCATAAATCTCTGTCAAATGTCTTCCTTTCTCCCACCCCTGCCACTTAGACCTGGGGTCTACTAACACACCTGCATGCCACATCATGCCACAACACCACATCAGCGATCTGCGTGCAGCCTTTTCCCAGTTAGCAAACCCATGTCTCTGTTTTCTCTATCTGAAATAGGGTCACACTCTTCCTCAGCACAGCCGAGGTTCTGCAGGACACCTTCTGCTCTGCGGATAGCACACAGCATCCTCGGGGTTCCATTTAAAGCCATGCCCCACTGGAAAACAGAAGGCTGTCTGCAGACACGAGCAGATCGTTGCAAGGCACCAGCTTTGCCTTCTGGAGTCAATGCAAGACTGACAGTCGCATAAGATCCAGCTTTTGTTTTAAAACACTGGCCCTTCAAAGCTGACAAATCGGAGTTTTTCCCACACGCAGCCAGACAAGTCACTGCTGCTATTCATGCAGTTGAAAGAAAGCACAGAAGTTGTACTCTACAAGTTCCCCTCAAAATTCCTACTCGTACTTAACGGCCAAAGGAATTTGGCAGGCACAGGGAGAGGCTGAAGCACTGGGATTACGGCGCTGCAGACTGCAGCTTTCTGCTTCTCTCTCAAGGCTGGGCAGACGCAAGCCCAGAGCCTCCAGGTCTCCACAGGGAAGAGCATCCCCAAGCAGCACCGAGAGCCTCCAGGTACACGGTCACAGCCTGCCCTGCCTACAGCTCTGCCCCAGCCCAGCTGTGCAGAAGGCCAAGCCAGGGCTAGATGTCTTATGAACCTAACCTAAATGCCTCTGGGAAGCGCAGCAGGCACGTGTACATCCGAGACAGCACAGCAGTGACAGCAGTGCTGCTAATCTGAAGAGCAGTAACATGCACTTACCAGGAGAGGCTGCCCATGTATGGCTTGGAAAACAGGCAGCATCTCACTCGTGGGTAACAGGCTTTGGGGACCTCATTTCTCAGGAAGCTGTGGCTGATTATTTATGCCAGCTGCCAAACACAGAAACCAACTTCTCCCATAGCCACTGGATAAGAGGATCTGCACGAGCTTCTTCCTGAGCACGCAGCCGCCTGCGCTGGGAACAGCATTGCCCAGGGATGGGAGAGCAATGCTGTCTCCCTTGTACGTTATGTCTCCACCCTCCAAGTTGCCAAGAAGCACACCAGTTACTGCTAATTCCAGCAACTGTGATCCAGGCACTTGTCTAATAAGGGCTGGACAGAGCCAGCTCATTCCACCTAGCACTTCTCATCCCTGCATTCAGTGGCATTCAGGAGTCTGCAGCCACAAGCAACCCCAAGGACTTGGCACCGTGTTGGTGTACGTGGTGTGTTTTGCTTTTGTTTGGGTTTTGCTTTTAAAACAGAAGGACCTAAGTCACAGAGGCTTGAAATCTCTTTCTGAGCATCTCTCAGAACAGCTCTGGCAAACTTCAGGAGCTGAACCCAAGTCTCCCAACTCCCAGCCTTGGAGTTGGACTTGAGACGTCTTTCCACACTTAAGCCCCGAACCATCAGTCAGAAGTTCATGACTTTGTCACTAACACCACAGTTGGATTTGACCTTGAGATGAAAGTCTCCAGTCCTGTTACCAATGTCTGGAGCCAGCCAGTCTCCAACCACACCGTGATTTTAAAACCATGTTTCTGCCAACACCAAGATGTTAAAGCTCTCTCAAACTTCATTATGAAGTGTGGAGAGTAGCTTGAGCCAGACTGGAATCTTGGCAGCAGTTCTGTGATGGGGAAGTAGCTGTAGTTTTAATCCTCAAACGAGAGAGGACTTCTCAGGGCATGACAAACTTAGAGCTCAAGCATCACAGCCTACCACCCACCCTGAATTTCCTGGAAGAGTCCTGCCGTTTGCAGCTCTGTTCAGCATTGTGCAAGTCAGGCACGTGAAGGAGTCCCAGCTTGCTACCTCCACTTTGCTTTCACGTTGCTCTCCTCTTCAGAGCATCATTTGGTGACATGGCACCAAGGTCTGCTATGACAATCTCACCGCATCACACCATGGATATTTCTAGCTGCTGTTTGAGGAGGGGAGTAAAGAAAACTCCTCTAACAAAGCATAACCTGTGCTTCTGATAACCAAAGCATTCCTTTCACATTCATGTTGCTCTTGCACTCAAAGGAGAGGAAAAGCCATGCAAAAAGAAAAGAGGGTGCCTTTGAAAGATAAGCCTCAGAATGAAAATGTGTGGAAAACATAATGGGTAGGAAAAGGGGCTGGTAGGGGAATAGGAAAGCCTTACCCTTGGATGCCACCTGGGCCACAAACACTGGCACAGAAATACTGCAAAACCACGGTAAGAGAGGAGGTTAGGACAAGCTACAACCTGCACTTCTTTTGTTCCCAGGGAGCTGAAGGGCATGCTCAGCACCTGCAGTCCCGTTCAGCAGAAGACCTCTAAGCACAGAGAAGCGAGCTACCAACACCACTGCAAGAACACACATCATTTACCAGCACTCTTGCTGAGGCTCACAGCCAAATCCCAGGGATCAGGGCAGCATGGGAGGAGGAACCCAAAAATCTCAACCAGCAGCCATCATCATTACTAGATCAGAAAGGATTGGGAAAGCCAGGACTCCAAGCGTCCACCTTCCCCTGCAACTATTCCCATGGCAATGAGGTATCAATCCAGTAGATCCAACCCTGTCTGTGGTTATATAGCTATCATCTTTGGAGTACTAAAAATCCTTCTGAGTTAAAAAATAAATAAATAAATGAATAAATAAGTGCTAACTCTGCATTAAAAGATCAGAACAAAAAACTTCTGGTACTTCTCCTAATATCTGGGGCACATGGCCTGATTTATGGACATGCCAAAAAACCTGAAACGCCTTGTGGAAAATCAGCACGTTCTGAAGTCACACTTCCAATTTGTCAGGCTGCACGCTCATATCCTGCAATGCTTGGGTGCCCTGGAGAGATGGGAGGTTGGGAAGGGCTGGGCAAGCGTTGACATAGAAAAGAGTATCCTGTGGGTATATCCCCGCAACATATCCAAGGAATCCATTTCCCCAAGAAGCTATTAAGAACACATCCGATTCCCAACACCATCCCACTCCAGGCAGACCATGATAACTACCCCCTAAAGCCTACCAGGCACTGGTTACACCAGGTTCTCTACAGATCACCCACAGGATACCTTCACCCCAAACCAGAGCCACAGCAGACACAGGGGCAGAGAGTGCCTTTATCATCATCTTGGTACTTACAAGCATGGCAGAAACTACCACGCTCTGAATTTTTTGTTCCCTGCAGTCCTGCCAGCCTTCCCAGCACAAAGCCTGCAGATCCCCAGGTAAGAACATAACCAGGGTTTCAAATACGCTCCTTCAGACACCAGACAAAAACCCAAACCTGCAGCTGCAGGACTGCTGGAGGCCATTGCACATGCCAAGCCTTTGCCAAAGGGGAGGAAGGGAACTTGTTTTCAGTTTGCTCTTTTCTGGTTTGCACAACTTATCTACAGCCTAAAACCCAGAAAACTGGCACCTATATGCCTCCCACCTCATGCTAGGCAAAGCATTAAGCCTGTAGCAATTGAGCCTTCAAAAGCAGAGCAGACCAAAATGGATGATCCTGCAGAATTCCTTCTTTATTATTCAGCAAACTAGCTTGTAAAATACCCCAAGGAGCAGAAATGTGCTCAGTTTAAATAAAAGTTTAAACTTTTTTTAAACTACATCCAAAAATATGGAACAGCAAGAACAATCCAGGCAAGACATATAGCCTGCTTACATTAAAAATACCATCAAAAGCACATACCTGTGATAAGCCACACCACATAGAATGCCAAGGGGTGAAAAAGATGCAATGGATGGCAGTCAGCAAGGCACTGCAGCTGATGGGGATTGTCTTTACTGCAAGAACACTCTCCCCTTCCACCTCTGCCCATCTCTGAGCAATGTTCAAAGACGACTGGTAAGAAACTTGTTTGAGGTTTCAATGTTTAAGGTTTCAATGGCTCTTGCTGAAGCATGGGAGCCAGGTAAGACCATCCCTGTACAAGCCAGCTATGGGTTTCCAGAAAAGTGTCCAGATTCTCTGAAGCCAGACAGTGCTACAGAGAGTGGATGCTCAAAGGCTAGAGTGAAATGGAGCTATATGACCACTAAGCACAGCAAAAAATAGATAAAAACCTCACACAGCCTTGCTGGGAACAATCATTCTTTTAGGATCAAGTAAGAGAGGAGTCGGAATATCCTACCATAATCTGAAGAAGCAGGCTTCTGGATTTGATATATGGATTTTCATAGAAACAGTTTGTAGAGGTAAATTTTTGCCTTCCAAAGGTAGTGCATGAGCTGTCAGGCTGTTCTCACATGCTCTTAACTCCAGAGATACTATTTTACTGTCCACAATAGTCACACACACAGGCTCTACACAAAATTGGGCTCATTTTGCCCCATCAGGGCAAGAAATTGTCCTGCTCTCAAAGTCATAAGCCATAGTAAGGCAAAGGAAACACTAACTCATAACATATTCTCATCTCTCAGGAGAGGTAACATCGCTTGACAAAAGGCACAGGAAGACATAAAACCTCCTGCAACTAAACACAGGTCTTAAATCCGTGCCTAGTCTATGAAACCATCATTCTCCATGAGCCTCAGGAGGGTTGAGTCCCAGGTATGGTAGAATTGTGCGTTAGCCTACAGGTGCTGCAACAGGACTGCTCAGAAGAAGGGTCACCATTCGGGTGCCTGGGTTTACCGGCAGCTGGGTGCAACCATGAAGGCAGACTCGCAGTGATTAGGTTGCCACTGAAACACCAAGCAAGAGACTTTATCCCTTCCTTCAGACAGATGAATAGCATGCAACTTTTCTAAGTACATTAGGAGCTTCAGCCAGACTGCTGGAAAGCTGCCTGTTCGCTTCGTAGTGTGACAAAGCAAAGGCATATCCTACGGCACGCAGAAGCTGAAGCCTTCACAACACAAATGGAGAGAGTTCAAGAGCAGAAATCTGCTGAAGGAAAGCCTCCAGCCAAGACCACTCCAAAGCAACTCAGCACCCAAGCTAAATAAAGAGTCTGGGGTGGAGGGCAAGAAGAGAGCAGCTCATCCCATCCCCGCCAAGATGACGACACTCCTGCAAAAAAAGCACAGCTGCCGGCTTCCCAAGAGCAAGTGAACAGACAGCAAGGACATCGCGCAACCAAAGCTGCTGGGCTGGGGATCTCACAGATACTCCCCTGTCAAATGCCTGACCCTCAGCGGCAGTTTGTGCAATGAGGAAAAGAAACACAGCACGAATGAATGGGAGACAGGAAATTGACTAAATCCGTGTCTGGCCACGCTGATGTCTGCTTGTAAGCAGCGTCTCTCTACCAGAGAGCCCCTCTCAGCTGTCACCGCGCAGTTGAGAGATGCCTTTTTTTTTGGCTGGCGTCCCTTTTGCTAGTGAGCAGCCTGATAACGGGTGCTGGCAGAATGAAGGCTCTCCCTGATACGGTTGACTCCCTGCAAACAAGGAGATGAAAACAGTTTATTTCAAGTCACAGCTGGGAAAAATACTATAAAGCCAAAAATAATGCCAATAGCTTACTGACAATTTGCTCCCAATCAAGCATAACACCGCGTGAATCTGCCTGTGCATCCCCTTCAAGCACAGGCACCAGAAATCTTGCTGATAGAAGAACTGAAGGGCCAGAAGATCATTAAGTCTGTCCTTCAGGCAAAAGGGAAACTTGTCTATATAGTACCTGAGCGACCACAGGGACACAGAGAGTGAGATCACATCTAGCCATGGACAGACTTTGAGTAAGCCTGACACACCCCAGAGAACAGACTTGCAGAACGCTGAAGCCACAGAGGTGCTGATACAGAGTAGGAAAGGAGGAAACAAGTTATTTGATGGGAACAAAGCATTGGTTGGGTAAAGTACTCTTGCTGGAGCTGTCTTCTAGTGCAGATACATGCAAGTTTATGGCAGCACTGAGAACTGTAGATAAAATAGAGAAGTTCCTTCATATTACAGGAACAAACTTGAGGACTGGTGATCTACAGAAGGCAATAGGTAATAGGTTTAGTGACACAACACATTTTTTGGTTCCCTACCCGTGAAGCACGTGCAGGTTTCCTCCTGAGGTTTGTGATAGTGTCCTGTCCTCACACTTCCCATTTGATACCATTTACTGCTTTCCTCTGTTGAATGTATCTGAG
Source organism: Anas acuta (assembly GCF_963932015.1). Classification (NCBI taxonomy): domain Eukaryota; kingdom Metazoa; phylum Chordata; class Aves; order Anseriformes; family Anatidae; genus Anas; species Anas acuta. The sequence continues at coordinate 7,682,350 of NC_088997.1, forward strand.
AATATCCTTGGTACCAGGAATTGAACCATTCTGGAATTCAATCCTGCAGTACCAGTATTAGATGAAACATGAGCACGGGTGACCTTTGCCATTAGAGGCTAAAGGCACATGGTGGCTAAGTGGACAGCCCACAACTGTTATGCCACTTCTCTCATTCTTTTTTGGGGAAAGAGTTGGTTTGAAACACAAAAAGAGGCAGTATTTGCCCTGACTGCAGTGCCAATACTCATAGATGCTTTTGCCCTGCACAACAGACTCATCAAAGGAAAGAAAAAAATGAAAAAAAGACTCTTAAAAGCAGGGCAGCAGCGTCACCCAAAGCTTTCAGACATGTGAAGGTAGCTTCTGGGATTTGGGATAGTTCTTTGTTTTGAAAAACTAAGTATAGAATGACTCTCAAGCCCAGTAGTTACTGCAGAAACTGACACAGGACACCTGAGTTTAATTTTCTGCTCTGACGAGTATTCTGTTCATCTTCAATGTGAGCTTTCAGAGACTTCTCCTAGGAAGTCCTGCAGCTTGGAGGCTGGTATAAGCTTGCCTTTCTCTTCAAAGTCAATTTCCATGGAAAAAGAAGGAAACCACATAGAACTTCTCCACTGTTAAGGGAACTTCACTAACAAGTGAGGTGCTGAATAGAATAGGCACTCAACTGCCCTGCAACTTCAGGGAATTTCTCATTGCTATCCTTAGGAGTTTTCATCTGAAGATAGAAGATAGGTTTCACCTGAAACAGGAGAGAGAAAAGGGTTTGTTTTTTTTAAAAGACACAGTATTCATTTTATTGAAGGTGATGAGAAGTTTAGCTGTTAAAAAATAATAATTTCAGCTTGACTCCTAGACTAGAGAAAGCCAGTTATTCTCACATCCCTAGGTGCTGGCAGTGTGACACAGGCAGGCAACAGCACAGGCCCAGGAAGTAAGACTTCAACCAAAAATTTGCATGCACAAGTTGCACACCACAACATCCATCAGTTTCAGTGACTGTTTTTCATTCTATCAGAAGTCAGATGCCAAAAAGAAGCAACCACCTATAAAAGATGTCTAGGATTAGGATAATTTATTTGACAACCCACTAAACTCTCGGGATGCCTGTGGCTTTGACTTCATTGCCATTTGTTCCTGGGGCTTGCTGTCTCTTACAGCGAGAGCACAGTAAATGATAAGGAGCTGGCATGTGCTGCTCCAGCTTTACCTTTGCTGATAACTGGGTGGGCTCCAGCACTTGCCAGCAGCCTTCTGGAGGTTATTGGGAATGAGAGGTGCAGGGTCTCTCTCTTTTTTTTGTGTCACATGATGCATAATTAGGACAAATTATATACTCATACCCTCAGAAGGGTGCTGTTGGCTCTGGGTCCTCCCGCTTGTAAAGGGAGCAGAGCATTAGCATCTTCCCATCTCTTCTGGAAGGTTTCTTCCAGTGATCATCTTCCAGAAATGCAGCTCCCATCAGCTGAGGTTTCATCAGCTAAGAACTTAAATATTAATAACTCCAGCTTCCTTGTGTTATTTTTCACATAGAAAGAAAAATTGAGAAGTCTGCTGCCATTCTGCATTGTTTCCAAACAATTGGACTCGTCAAGCAAATGAACCAAGCTACATTTCAAACTGAAAACATTTTGTGAATAACAATGTCACAATGGCAGACAACTCCTAAAGTCTCGGGGTTAATAACGTAAGAAACAATGTATAAGAGTAACTGCAGGAGCCCGCAAAAAGGATTTTTACCAGTAACATGATCAATTGTTTAGTACTCATGAAACTGCAGTTATATTAACAAGGAAAAATATGCAAGATTTTTGGCAAGTTTGGGAGACAAGGTGAAAGCTCACAAGTTTCTAATGACAATTATGTGTGTAAAACGTCTGGGAAATTAAAAAGCTTCAACAGAAGTTTGGCCATGACAGTGTAAAATATTAAGTGTTTCAACCACAGCCTTGCATAAAACAAGACCAAAGAGACACCAAAGCAGATATATTACAAGTGAAAAAACTTAGACTGACCAGTGGCCAAATAGAAACTAGATAACCAACTGTGGTAACTGCCACATGGAAAATGTGAATTCCAGATGAAAAGAGTCCCAGGAGCAGATCAGCGCATGCAGGAGGCACATAGCCCAAGAAGATGGATCTCTGGGTATTTCTGTTGGTAGTTCAGCCACGTGCTGGCTAGGTTGTCGACTAAGAAGACCTCAAGCTGTGGCTGAACTGGAAACAACAGCAACAAAATGACTAGATTATAAGCTCAACTATGTGGGAAATTCTTGTGGAAGCGAGGTGTACATCTAGAGAACAATGACTTCTCTGTGCCAGCTCCCAGATGGGTGGGTAACGTTATTTTGCTCTGAGGATACCTTCAGAGAAGGCAGGACCCAACACCACAGACACTGTACACGGGAAGGTAGCAGCTCAGGATAGCTATTGCATTTTTTTTTTTTTTAAATATGGATCCTAAGACTGTAAAGGATTGAAAGGCCGAAGTAGACTAACAGCAGACTACACAGAAGTTGACAAGCCACTATCTCCAAGCTTTGTTTCTCATCTAGGGAGAGATGACATCGCACTTTCATGCATGTCTCTAAAGGATATGGAGACACAGGAGTAAGAGGTGCTGGATGGGAATTCCTCGCTGAGAGGATTTACCTTTGTCCAGCACTACCTGCAAGGACTTTGAGCAGAGCTTTCCAGTATATGTAATCAACATCCCCCTTAAAGATTCAGGTATGAGGACTTGATACCACCCAGTGCCATCGGGACAGTATCCCCGCTAAAACCCTGTTCAGTCACACTGTACTCTGATGGACTCTGTTTTGCTTCATGCCTAACAGCAGCCTCCTGCATGTGGACGTACAAGCTGGCATTACAACATAAGTTAGAACTGTTTCACATGGCTTGCCTCTAATACTGCACTTGCTTACATGCATGCAATGGGCATTCCTTAGTTCTATCATCATGATGTAGAAGATGGTCTGACCCACAGAGCCCACTGTACGATACTTAAAAAGCTAGGCAATTTGATGAGAAGTGCAGGAAAGTGTGTACAGGCAACGTGAGACATGAAGATTTTTACCTCACTAAGTTGGCACAAGGTCCAGGCCACCGGCAGCTCTGATAAACTCGCTGGATCACCGTTTCTGAACCATTCTGCACTTGGCAGGAAACTGTCCGTGTGACCGTGTAGTGACACCAATGCCTGTGGAAAGAAAGGACGATGTTAGCTCCAGTAAGACAGCAAGCTAAACCAACGTATTTAAGACTGCTTAACTAACTTAGTTCCCTTTTACAACAAGATTACTCAACCAGTAGGCCAAGGGAAGCCAGTAGATGTGATTTCCCTTTTACTTGAGCAAAGCTTTCAATACTGTCTCTCACGGTATCCTTCTGGACAAAGTCTCCAGCACACAGCTTGACAAGTTCATAACACGATGGGTGAGCAATTGGCTGATGGGTCAGATTCAAAGGGTTACAGTAAATGGGGCGACATCAGGCTTGTGGCCAGTCCCAGTGGGGTTCAACTGGGCTAAATGATTTGGATGAAGAAGTCAAATCCTAAGTTTTTGGATGATACTAAATTAGGGGAATCTGTTGACTCCTTGAGGGCAGAGAAATCTTCACAAATTAGAGGGCTGGGCAATCACCAACCACATGAAATTTAATAAGAGCAAAAGGCACATTCTGCACCTGGGGCAGGGCAACCCTGGATATATGTACAGACTGCGGGATGAGAGGCTGGAGAACAGCCCCACACAAAGGCATCTGGGGGTTTTGGTTGACAAGTTGAATACAAGTCAGTGTGCCCTGGCAGCCAAAAGGATCAATGGTGCCCTGGGATGATGCATCCAGCACAGCACTGCTAGCTGGTGGAGGGAAGGGATTGTCCCACTCTGCACTGCTGCAGCTTCACCTTGAACACCGTGTGCAGTTCTGGGTGCCACAAGAGAAGGACATAAACTGTTAGAGTGTCTGAAGGAGGCCAAAGATGGTGAAACAACTGGAGAGGAAGATGTAGAAGTGGCTGAGGTCCCTTCATTTGTTCAGCCCAGAGCAGGCTGAGGGGAGGCCTCATGGCAGCCTGCAGCTCCCTCACAAGGGGAGCGGAGGGGCAGGCACTGAGCTCTGCTCTCTGGGGACAGCGACAGGACCAGAGGGAACGGCATGGAGCTGGGACAGGGGAGGGTCAGGCTGGAGGTTGGGGAAAGGTTCTGCACCCAGAGGTGGTCGGGCACTGGGACAGGCTCTTCAGGTGAGCGGTCACAGCACGGTGCCCGCCAGAACTCAAGAAGCAGTTGGACAACGCTCTCAGACATATGGTTTAATTTTTAGGTAGTCCTGTGCAGAGCCAGGAAACGGACTCAGAGATCCTTGTGGGTCCCTTCCAGCTCGGGATATTCTACGATTCTATGACTGCAGTAAAAACAAAGTAACTGGGGGTGGGGTTGCTGCTTCTGCCAGCCATAATGAGCCCAACTTGCAGTCTTCCTTTCCCACCCCACCTCCTCCTCCCCATAGCTGCAGAAAGATTCCCTGCTTCTGCCAACCTGAACCACAAGAGATCCAAGTAATGCCTCTTGCTTGGTCCTCAGAGGCCAGGGTTTTACAGTACATAATTTAGTTCTGTAATTTATCATAAACAATAGGATTTTAGAGGGGAAAAAAGGAAAAAAGTCTTCCAAATCTCCTGATAGTCAGCTCCCATTGTACTGGTCTTAATTTCATCCTGCTCGTTATGGTATCGCTCCCCAGCCTCCTAGCACTCCGAGCAACATCTGAGCTGGAAACTTCTGCTGCTGGTGCAGCGGGGTTCACTGTCAGCAGGGCTCGAACAAATGGGCTGCACTGGAGAGGTTGCAGCCTAAAAACAGGCAAGACAAAGTACAGGGGAGGGAGGGACTGCAGTACTGTCTTGGCTCATAAGGGAAGAAAATAAGAGCAAGAACTCCACCACAAAGCATGGGAGAAGGCAGCAACTGCAGTGCCAGCCCTGGGAATCAGCACCCATTCAATCCTTCCGCCTTCTCTTAAAGACCTTTTTAGGTTCAAATGTTGTGCTTGGGGAGTGCAGGGGAGGAATAGGGCACTTGTATTTTCCCCTTGTAAACATCACTCATACTCGCCCAATTCTGGTTCATATTTTTGCCTCTGTAACTGCAGAGGTAGCAGCTTTGAGAGCCACCTTCCCACTGCTCACACAGGGGCAATAGGCACATCCCCTCCTCCTTCCCCATCCCACCTCCCCAGTGGCGGTCCATTTTCTTTACTATTTATCCTATTTGCTGTGTTTCCCCCCTCCTTTTTGGACCCCCCCCTCTCTGCAGGAGGCTCCCCACTCCGTCCCCATGAATAGGAGGCAGGGCTGCCAGCAGCCAAGCCACAATGGGCCAGCCGGGGCCAGCGGGCGGCTCACCCACACCTCGGCTACAGGCAGAGGGGCGAGCGGGGGCACCCAGTCTGAGGGGGGCTTCCACCCAACACCATCAGGCCCAGCAGCAGCATCAGGGCACAGCCACGGAGCTTTTCCTGCTGGTACTGCTCCTGCTTGCTGAAAATCCACTTGTGGTCCTCTGCTTCTCAAGAGCTTCCCAGACTTGTAAAGTGAGGTCGTGGAGAGCCCCTTCTGTCAGCTTTATTGAGGGTCTGTGGTAGGTTTAGGAGCAGTCCCTAAAACACTAAGTGGAAAACAGCATTAAATATTTGTTGCCATGTGCTGCATGGGACCAAAGATTTCACTGCAATATGGCAGGGCAACCAGAGCAATACCATCTCCCCACCCCAGATGTTATATCAAACATTTAAGAAGTGAGAAGTGCTTCGGCCACCAGATTGCTCCCAGTACAGATGCAAAGTGACAGCTGCTGCGCTCAGGGTACAAACCCTGGACTAGCAGAGGTGTCTTTGCTAACACCTACAGCAAGGAGCCCAGCGGGCAGTGTTACTTCACGATTAGTCCAAAAATCAGATGAACAAAGCCTCGGCTCACAGGATGACAGCAGGTAATTGAACAGGCTTGGCACAAGGCTTAGTGGGCAAAACCAGGAGACACACGAAGACAGGAAGAGGAGATTGGAAATGCAGTAACTCAAAATAAGTTGTTATTGCTGATGGTTTTCCTTTCAAGCATGTGGTGCAATTGGCCCTCGTTTCATCTCCCTGAGCCCTACCCACAGGGTTTGTTCAGAGGGGCGCTGCTGGCTGAGAGCTGCCCACGCCCTGGGAACAGCCGCGTGAGTATGGAGGAGAAGAGCAGCCAGAAGGGGCGAGTACGAGAGGGGCCAAGGAAACCACAGCTCTATACAATTAACTCAAGTACATGCTTTTAGCACAGCGCTTACAGCTGTCAGAGGGACAGCACAAGCCTTCTGCACAAGCCTCGGGACAAAAGCATTTAATGTCAGGCAAAAAAAATTGTGCACACACAGAACCAGACAGGATAACGACAGGAGCACACGTCCTGAAATTACAAAAACCAGAACTTCTCACCAGCATGCAAAGAGGAAAAGAACTGGTCCAGCCACAGGGGAAGAAGGAAGCGGCATTTCACACACTGACAACGTGCACCAGAGCAAGGAGGGCCACAGATACTGACAAATTCAGCACACAGTTACTGCTTCCTGAAACACAGCACAGCTATCGAGGACTCCGGGGCCTTTCCGCACATTAAAAGCATTTTTCTGCCTTGCCAATGAAATCCAAATAAGTCGAGTATTTATTTATACACACTATGCTTTAGCTGTTTTGTAGCTTGTGTACATGTGCCCCTCTGGCCTTCTCCCATCACCGAGTTCCATTTGGGAAAAAAACAACGCTGTTCCTGCCAGGCCTTTCATTAAGCGGGTGCTGCCGGCATGCACGCAGATTTCCTTTATGAAATGGCCCAGAACTGCTGGGGTCTCTTGTGCCTTTGTTCTACCTGGTCCTTGGAATAAGCTGCTGAGGAGCAAACATCCCTCGCAGGTCACACAAATCTGGCGGTCGTGCTGCCGCTGCTGCTTTGGAGAAGCCTTGCCTTGAGCTGAGACTCACCAGACACCTCGTTACAGCCTCGTGGCAGAGCCAGGGGCAGCAGAGGGAGGTGTAAAGGCTGCTCCCTCCCTTCAGAGCATAACAGAGGGCTGCACGTTGGCAGGGGAAGACACCGTGTTCCCAGGTTCGTTTCCTCGGCTGAACTATCTGGGGCCTGTTAGAAAAGGAAGGAATGGGGGAACTGCAGGCAGTGAGAACCTTCCCCGAGGCTCCCCGTTCCTTCGCTGCAGCCATCACCTGGGCTGACCAGGACTGGCAGCCCACGACAAAAACACATCCTTCCCTTGGGGCCTGGAACAGCCTTCTATGGTCTTCAGAGCACGATAACAGTGACAGAGAAATGCAACCCAGGGACTCTTCCCTCGAGCAGAACCACCAAACAAAACGGCCAAACCCCACAGACACTCGCGGTCTGACCTGAACACAGATTTCTCTCATTTCTTTGCCCTTCGCTTCCCATAAATAGCATCACTTTCCTACAAATGCACCTTACAGGGGTTTGGTTTCTATACTGGCATAGAAGCAGGGGAGACAGAACAGGAGCACAGTAAATCATGATATGCATTTGGAATATAGAACTCAGGACTCAGTGTAGATACAATAGCACAGTGACTATAAGACAGACAGACAGACAAACCTACCCTGAGATTTCTCTTTGCAAGCCAGAAGTCCGCAAGAGCAGCCTCCAGAACGCAAGCAGGCTTCAGACCAAGTGACGAAAGGCCCCATCATGGCTTACAGAGATTATAAATGACCCTTTATATTATATACAGATGCTAGCAAGAAAGGTTTAGGACTTTTACTGGCACGCATCCAGGATGGCAGAGAATATATTACTGCTTATTCAAAGAGAATATTCCAACCAAGCAAACTAAATGATCCAAACAGCAGCTCATTTAGGGCTGGGGCTGCTGGATCTCATGCAAGCTCATCACCAACATATTTAGCACAATGCCCTGCAGTGCCTCATGGAATTGGTCTTCCACCACTCTGCTTGGAGAGGAGAGTCTCACAGTTGCTCTGCTTTCCCCAGCCATTTCCAAATGGACACCCTCCTTTCACAGCCTATTTAATCCTTGGAAGACTTTCACAGACAATTGAAGATCTGCAGATCATGGCCTGTGAGTTCCCAATTTAGCAAGTTTCGGTCCAGGACTAGACTAATATCTCATGTCTTGATCACGGCTGACAGCATGCTGCTCCGGAGGGAACACAAGCGCTGATACCAGCAGATATCCAACTGTATTTGCTGCAGAGGTTCAGGATGTAGACGTTTCAGGCTAACTAACCATTCAGTGGCTTGCTTCTAGTTGAGGCTACTCTGGAAATTGCTATTCTGAGCTTAACTAGACACTCAGGAGATGCTGGAAGGAAGTTGCCCACTCTGCTGGCTCGGCAGAACCACGTGGCTTTAGGCACCAACGAGGCAGGAAAGACCAGCCTCCCATGGCACGGACAGAGCAGGCTAAGAGGCTCTCCCAGGGCTGCTGGACTCACCGGAGGCTTGAGCTGCATTTTGCTTCTGTGGGCAGACACCAGGGAGGAGGCTGTGTTCTGCACCCCAGCAGCTTTCTGGGCTCTGCCCCCTCTCAGCAGAAGCCTCATCTGGATGCCCAGTTCTTCCCCTGGAGACTCTAATCCTACAGCACGAAAGAAAAGGGACTGCAGAAGGTGGAGCAGCAGAAGGTAATGAATTAGCTAAAATACTGAAGCTCCTGAAGAGCCATATACTCACAGATCCAAGCTTAACTCCAGGCTAGCATGACTGAATTAGCTCAGAGCACTCATTTTACGGACGGGAAGCCACCAGACAGCAAGCCTCCTCCTCCCCCATCTGGCCATCTGCATTTGCACAGTGCTGTTTGCTAAGGCCACCACCCGAAGGATGCAGAAGGGATGCCCCCACCCTCTCGCCCCCTGTAAACGCCTAAAGATTTGCACTACAGCAAGCTGACAGCCCCATCCCCAAAAGCAACGTCTGTTTCTTCCCCAGCCCAAGTGGCTGGCTTTGATCCAATCTCCTCGGACTCCTGGGGGTCCCCGGGGGGCCTTCCAAGGGGCTTGCGAAAGAAAAGGCAGCGGGTTGTTCGGAGGCTTCATTTCACTGGACAGGCGAGCACAAGCTGAACGATGTCAGGAACCAGCAGGCTGAACTGATCGGGACTCAGCAAGCAGCCTGCTTAATCAAGAGCATGCAGCTCGAAAATGAGAGCAGCTACATTCCTGCCTAATCACTTGACAGTTCGGCTCCGCACACAGCTGACTCGTTGCTGCGCCCCGTTAGGGACAGACCTACAGCAGGCAGCGATGCTACACGCAGGACCTGCTGGCTGACGTGGTCGCTGGAGGGAAGGACAGGGTTACAGCTCCCGAAAACCACGACCCCGTGGCACAGCATGCTCTGAGCAGCACGATGTGCTGTGCTTTCAGCAGAGAGTGCTCAGACTCCAAACAAACCCCTTACACTGTTGTGAAGCTAACAAAGATGGAGATTTTACGTCTTTTTAGGGCTTCTGATAAAAACACATACCATAAAGTGCCACACAAAAGCTCAGATCACCAAGCCTTAAACAGCCAAGAAGAAAGCAAGGTATTTCTGGAGAAATAAATATCTTTCTATGCACAATTATTTCATCAGCACCTGTTGCATCCTTTTGGGCATGAATCTGCCCTCCCCATTTCCAATAAATCCTATAGATGTCTCTCAACAAGCTTGGCATTTCTGATGCCTGCGATTTGCCCTACAGCTCTGTGCTGTGTAAACAACTGCACTGAATTATCTTTCTGTTTCCATAAGGATAACACACTGTGTGTTATACTTAGCAGAGATCAACATTTAGGGCACAGAAAACAGTAGGAGTGTTTTGATAGCTAGACAGATTTCCCCGAGTTTCCTCATAACATTTTTCACTGGAGCTATCAGTTTCCCTGCAATCATGGAGAGGAATTTCAATAAAATCAGAAGGTCACCGACTTTCACTGGGAAAAAGTTGCCGTTCTGACTCGATGAAAGCAAACCGTGCCCTTTTCTCTGTGTAAATAGTACAGCATCCTCCCTTGCCAGGACAGCAATCTGTCTGTTGTGTGCTGGAGCCCATCGTTAGGAGGGGTTCGTTACTTAGATACTCCACCGAGGCCTGGAGCTTAGGTTGCCCCGTGCATGCCAAGAAAACTAGCATTCAAAGGCCACAAGGCTCTCTGTGGCATCTCTTCCTGAACCATCCAGTTTCGCATAGCTGCATTATTCCTTTCTTATTCACAAACACACACCTCCCTCACCACGCTTTGGTTCCCATCAGGATGAAGTTGACCAGCTGCCTGTGACCAGATCGCTCCCCGCTGCTGTGATCCAGCTAAGGAGGAGACAATCCCATCGCACACCACTGGAGAGCTCAGATAAAAATCAAGCTGGGTTCAAGCATCTCCTGTTCTCAGCCATACCTGAGCTCTCCCTGGGTAACTAGCTTTGAGGATCCAAGGCTGTCATTCCTCCTGCCATCCAGAGAAAAGCCAGCTGCAGAATTCAGCTGTGGGCACCAGTGTCTGTGAAACGAGGATGTTTGGAGTCAAGGGACAGAGTCAGGTCTGCAGACTGATGGACCACTGCTAAGAAATCCACAGAAGACTACCTGGCAGGTGTGGCAGGGGCCGCATACAAGCATATAATGGCAAGGTTTAGTTCAAAGCAGAGTCTGCTCTTCCTTTACAAAGTTTCCAGGGGTCTGCAAATCAGAAGACATGACAAGCCACAGTAATCTCGTTGTCAATATTGATGTTTTACGCATGCCTTACTCCCACTGAGTGCTTCAGGCATTAATAGAGGTTACCCTGACTCCTGTGAAAAAAAGGAGAAAATTTTTGTAACAGCCTATTCATTTTGGGAAACGAATAAAACTGGAGGAATGCTAGTGCTTCTGAAGCCAGACAGCAGCAGCCATCTGAAGTAACATAGAGCCAGAGACTCAAACAGGAATAAGAGAAGTTCCAGGTCTCCCACTCCGCTGCATCGGTCAGACAAAGACTGGAAGGAGCTCCAATCTTTCTGCCCCCAAGTAAGTCTGAAAAAGAGACTATAAAAATCAGTTCTGCCTAGCAGAGTCAGATTGGACAATTTATCTAGGTACCTCCCAATAGCATAACCCTTCCCCAGGGGCCAATATGTTCTGTGCTCAGAGCACTTCAAATACTCAGTTGCCAATAACAGTCTTAAGTTCTCCCACACAAAGTGGATTATCAGAGACTGCTGGAGGGAGTTCAGTCCTAGAGGAATCTTTACCTTAGGAGGAAAACGCAATTCAGTCTGCACAACAGCTTTAATCTTCAGCAAGTTCTGCAGCCAAGCGCATTTAACTGTGCTTTCCTTCCTTTGTTGTGTGCATGGTTGACCTTCCAAAACAGCATTACCTCGAGGGCTGAACTCGCTTCAATTCATAGGAAACTGCACAAAGTTTTGCCTTATCCTTCTGCAGCCATTGAAGTTACAGGGGCTGAGGGAAAAACCTCTCCCTGCCGGAATTACTGAAAACCTAGAAACTGAATAGCCAAATAGCACAGAGCCGTGGGTGCAACTCTGTTTTGAAACAGCGAGAGAACCCAGCTCCCCCAAGCAACGTACAGCTTCCTCAGCCGTGAGGCCATCCCTCTCCTCTTCCAGTTCCACCTCATTCAGCAGGCACCTTCCAGCTGCCGTAACAAAGCGGGGCTCAGAAGGTGATGGCCCTCCTGTTACACACGGCATTCATTCCTGCAGCTGATCCACCCTCTCCATCAGCGCTCACAGAGATTATAACAGACACAGATGGGGACCTGGAAAAGGTTGAGCAGGCAGTATGAGAAATAAAGCCAAGTCTCACAGACTGCGATCAATACCCACACTTCTGTGCCCACGCATGTCTACGGGCACATACAGGAAAGGGCTCAAGGAGGATTTCTCTAGCATGAAGTCCCTGTGCGTTATATCCACCACCCAGCTCCTCTCAAATTGCTAGTGGCACGTTCTGCCTGAACCAAACAAATATGGTTGACCCAAAACATAATTATCCTCATCAGGAAAATGAAAGAGGTTAGCCCATGACTGAGTGCTCAGAAATAAAAGGGGGGTTCGCTCCTTTGAAGCGCTTTGCTTTTACAGGCATTCTTTATGCTCTTGACTGTTTTGTGGCTCCCTCCCCCAGGCTTATCACAATTGACGAGAAGACAGTAGTTTCCAGTGCTCACAGAGGGAGGGAAGAGGAAACGTACAGAAATATCTGTGGAATCTGTCTTTGTTAAATTAGACTGACTGGATGGAATTTGGCATTTGATATCCATGCAGCGTGGAAATCATGCACAATTACAACCTAGTATGTCATTTTAGCAACATAAAAGCTCCTTGAAATAGAGCTTTTGAAAAGAAGAACCTGAGCCTAAGCATTTTTGCGCAGCTGGATATCACAGCTGTAGACAGGTCTCCTGCCTTCCAACATGCTCGCAGCACTGGTCCGGTCATTCCTAGAAAGCTTAGCCTGGGAGGGAGGGATGAAATTAAGGGAAAAAAATTCCATAAGACATTGATTAGAGGTACAAAGCTGGCACGTAAAATACCAAATACTGGTCTGAAATATACCTGTGTTTATAAAGAGCACAGTCGCCGTTTGTTTGTGTGCCCTCCTCTGAAAATCTAATCCAGAGCTGCTAATGCTGAAGACAGCAACCCTGATCTTCATTACAGCCTAAAACCAGTTTTTAATCCAAGTCAGTACCTCTAAATTGCACCAACAAATTCATTCAGAATTAAACATCAACTTTGAAGTAGCAGGAGATGGAAGGAGTGCGAGTGACAACGCAGGACAGACTTATGCCAGCTTGCCCTTAAAATCTTTGGGGAGAGAAAAACATCAGGAAAACCAACATAAGGAGTCAGCAACCCAGTAACAATGTCCCATGCTTTATGAATGCTCCTGTTGTGGCTACAGAGCCTCCTCCACCACCCATAAAGCTCCAACCCCTGGCTGTCAGAGTCCCCTTGCTATGTTACATCACAACAAAACAATACTTTGCACAATGTGCATCCACCAAAAAGGCTAGATCAGTCCCCTGCATTTACGGGCTGAACTAGCTGCTTTTCAGTGTCTCCTCCAAACCAAATACCTGAGCATGCAGGGCACGCTTACATCTGCATGCCTCAACACCAAGTCCATGTGGATTGAGGAGGGTCTGCTCCTGAATCTATTTTTTTTTTGCTTATATAGCTCCAAGCAGGCAACAGCACATCTTTGTCCCTCAAATTCAGCCTTCTGTTGCCAAACTCACAGCACTTACCAGCAGCAATGAAAGCCACATGCATGACAGGAACACAGGGACTCAGCCTAGACGAAGCAGTGTTTTTCATTAGCATTATACTGGCACCAAAAACCGCAAATTACAATGAGAACAAAAGGCAGTGTCAAAAGGAGAGCACCGAGTGTATCAGAGGAGAAAAAAATAAGGTGGTACAAACAAGTTGTTGCTCCGTATCAACTGCACCGTGTTCATCTGCCCATTTAACGTGCACGTTCCAGGTTCTTCCTGGGGCTGAACAGTAGGGATAGGACTGCCAGCAAGGAAAAATACACTCTCTGGAAAGCTAAAGAGAAAGCTATATTGCAGGAGACCCCACAAAGCATTGCTTTTTCTCTTTAAGGGGGATACAGATTTGTTTCCCTGAGCTGTTTCTATACTCAGAGCACTTCCCTGTGAACTCCCAGCACGACTGGCTCAAAAAGGCATCAAAAAGCAGAGCACCAGCTTCAGACTCACGGACGTTAGGGTGCAACTGGAAGCGTCTGCACAGGTAAACAGCGTCAGGTAAACAGAGCCCAAAGCATTTCTAGCAGCACTTCCTCCACCTGCCATCCCTCCTCTTTGCCTGCACTGTTACAACCACTTCACTCAGTCTGGGTCCCCAGTTTGTTCAGCAATACTCGAAGTGCTCTGTGGGCCCTGGTACAGAGGAGACTACACGGCAGACCTTTCTAGAAGAGCAGTTTGTTGAGTGTCTGCCCATCACTGTGGGGAGCTAGTTTTAACGAACCAAGGGAGCCTCTCCCAGGCTAGCATGAAGTTGCACTGAGTGTGCAGGCTCAGCTTAATTCCCCACCGCCTCTGTTTCAGGTGGCTGCCATACAAAGAGCCAGACATAACGTCCTCATTGGAAGGGCCAAAGAAACAGCACCAGCCACAGCCTTTCCTTCAACGTAAATTGTAAGAAAACCCTACAACTCCCTAAGGTTTCCTCTGCTGGCAGAGAGTTAGCAGTAAGACAGTCTAGACAACACCATCTACTCGTACTGCGTCAAAACCAACAACCCTGCTTCCCCTTTGATTTGCCAGCTCAGTCACTCCAGTCTAGGCAAACTACCAAAGTTCAGGTGCCCATCAGCCAGCATTTGCATTAGACCTGAGACAGGGGTACTGATGATGCTTCAGGAAAGTTTTTGTGGGGCAGCTGTACCCAACAAACATGCTTGTACTGCAAGAACTAAACCCCTTTCTTCAGTAACTGCTCTGTGGATACACCAGGTCATTCTGACTAACAGATGGGGTAGGTGAAGCCCAGCTCAGAGCCCCCTGAGCTGAGCCAGGCGAGGCCCCACTTCGGAGAAGCAAAGCCTCACAAACGCTCTCTGGCTGGGCATTCACAGTGTTAATCAGTCTGAAAAACAAAACCCAAAGCCTGCGTGTTAATTTGCTATTTAAATTGAAAACTTTTTCTTCCATGTCTGCCATGTCTGGCACAAGGCTGTCCTGGGCGTTACTACAATAAAAAATAATTTGGAAAATAATCCTATTGTTCCAGTCACACCCAGGGGAGTTTCATGTGTAGGGAAGTAGGAACATCAAAACTGAGATCTGCTGCGTGATCAGAGAGCTGAGCTTGCCCTTTACAGCAGTTCGTTTTGAATCCAGTGCATGCTGGGGAGCGATCCCAGCGAGCTGGGGCTGGAGGATGTCTCCATGGCTTTACGGTTACTGATTCCTACTCGCACAACCAAAAGCTTTCAAAAGACATCTCTAGTGCAGAAAAGTATCAATACTCTTTGCAAGCACGTGTCCACCCCCACGGTCAGTTCGGTGACCCCGTCCTTCCCTCCACTCGTTCCCAGTGCCCATCTAAACAGGCAGTGTTTAAAGAAAAAAAGAAACCCAGGTGCCAGTCACGAATGTTTTCACCATGCAAAGTGGAGACCATGCCTGGTGCTCCATGTGAACGTGGATGCAGTACTTACAGGCACAGGACATTCAGCCACAGCAGCAGCCTCTGCTCACCTTGTGCCAGGCTCCCCCGCTTACACTTGGCCCACTGCATTGGTCCAGCACCGTAAAAAGTAACTGCAGAGCATTTGCTGCAGCTCAGCTCTTCCACACACAGTCATCCCAAACCCCTGCGAGCAAGGGCTCTGCTCTGCCTCAGTGGGTTTTAAACTCCCTCTTATCCAGATGGTGCACGTTAAAGCACACAGCCTGCTGCACGTAGATGGCTACGGACAGACTGTACGAAGGCATCTCGAAACAAAGTGCTTTAATATATTTTCAGTTAAGAAGGATCTTCTACCTTTGACACATCTTTCTAAGTTTTTACAGGTTTTTGAAGTAGGCTCCATATCTCCCTTCCAGCCAAGAATAATTATTAGCTCTTTTTTGTGCAACCAGGTTTGTTCACTAGAAAAAAAGTCTTTAAAAAAAAGTCCTCCTCTCGTGAACAGAAACACTAACACCTTTCCCTGTTATTAAAAAATTCTTGAGCAATCTAAGAAACCGCTTCAGTGCCTCAGCACTTTGGAAACCTCCATTTGGAAGGGAGATGGTCTTGAGGGAGGAGATCTACATTTCGGTATCCAGGTGGAAAATGGGTTTGATTTGGCCAAGTAATAACAGACGAAAAAAAAATCCTATAGCCTGTGCACGCACGGTAGATTCCTTCGGAATGATAACAGTGCCTTAAGCACTCCCCAGGACGCACACGGGAAAGGGGATGGGGAGAAAGCAGCACCAAGGCAGAGCAAGGTGACAGCAGGAGCCCTGCAAGGGACACAGAGGGTTGGGCAGGGAAAAGCCCTGCCTGCTCTGTGGGGAGCTGCAGGAGTGGCACGTTGCGTTAGATGGGGGCTGTAGGGGTTTGCTGCTGTTGGAGTTTAGAGTTACCTGCCAACGCAAAGAGGCAGGACAAGCCAGCTGTCTTCTCCAAGGCAGGGGAAAACCCCACAGTGTACTTTCAACCAGGAACTGGGAAGGGTGTGGAGCGAGGCATGCAAAGGACGCGTGCTCCTAAAGCAAAGGCCTCACCGGCTGCTGGGACTGGAAGCATCTGGAGCTACTGGAGAGAGAAGTGAGAGAAGCCTCGCTCTGCGGCAGCTGACAGGACACACACACACACATCCCACTTTAAACACACACTATCCAAAACTTGGGATCGACTCAAGGCAAAGCCAGAGAAGACAGCCTGCCTTCCTCCCCCTCCATACAGACCTGTACAGAAGGAGACATCTGGTGACACAAAGGTGTGGAAGATTATTTGAAGAAAAAACAGTTATGACCTCAATTTGATTGATGGGTCACAGGTATTTCATATTTTTACCATTTTTCCTTCATCATTTGGAAAGAACAGCATCCTGCTGCTTTACTTACTGCAGGCAGACCAGCAAACCCATGAAAGACACACGGCTGCTCAGCAACTGCCCAGCCTACAGCTTATTATCATGCCAGAGCACACACGCAAGCAGCCTTTGCACACCACAGCTGAAGTTTGCTCACGCTTTTTCTCCCGCATACACACATATATGGCAGATTCCCTTTACACCTCCCAGTGCAGCTCGGAGGAACTATTTACATGCGGCATTCCAGTAGAAGAAGACAACACGTGTCACTTCTTGTAGCAGAAAAAAATGGGATGAGTTTGGATTGAGAGCACTCCCACGTGTACAAGTCAAAAAGGTTGGTTGAACCTGAGAGCATGGAACAGGGCGAGATGACAGAACAACTACTGAGCCGTTTCCTCTTGCAGTCAACGTGTCCGTGGAAACACCCTTCAATTTTTCAGTCATTACTGGCAAAATCTGAGCCTCGAATTCTGTGGGCTGTGTGCAACTCCAGACAAATGCCTTTGTTTTGAAACACACAAAAATACACAACGGAGCTCATGGTGGCATCCCGCAAAGCGAGCCTTGCCTGCTTAAGGCACAGAGACGCCTACATGCACATCAGTAACCCAGGCGTGGGCAGCACAAGGCACCTCCCTGAGTCCACCCTGAGACCAGGTGAAGCACCCTTTCCAAATCCATCTGGTTTTTAGCTGTATTCAGCTCCAAAGCCAAGTTGCCCCAATCATATCCCACCACATCAACTTTCCCACCGCTTCCCCCTGTTCCCACCCACCACAGACAGTCACAGCTCCGTCCTCACCTTCCCAGACACCCAGCAGCGACTCCTCCAAAAGGTACCCGGGCGCTGGAAGTCTGTTTGCAGTGAAGTTGTGTGGTGGTTTCGAGAAGCTGCTTTGCAAACCTTAGTGCAGATGCCTTTAACCACTTGGCAGGGGCTGCCAGACAATTAGAGCCTGATTGTTTCAAAGGCCATTACCCAAGAAGATGAACGTGTTGCTGCAGTCCTTGCAATAAGTTTCCAATGGCTTTGGTTGCAGAGGTTTTGAAAGGGTTTTAGCAGACTTTCAGCTACACTATCAGGACTCAAGCGTTTTTCTGGTGCTTGGCAAAACAGGATCTTATTATTTCTGCAACACGCACTCAAAGCTTATCCACAGGCCTATAGACTAATTCCTGCAACTTCGTAATCCAAAATTTTTGTATCATTTGTGATATACATTAGCGACTTCCAGTAACAGTGGCCCGAGAGACAGCGTTTTACTATGCGATAGTTCAAACCATTTGGCTCCGTGCTGCAGCCCGAAATACACTGCAGGGAGGCTATATATTTTGCTTCAGGTTATGCTGATTTACAACAGCTCCAGGCCAAGTGCTGCAGCATCCTAAAGAGCCAATTTGCCTCTTTCACTCTTGTATGTAAGAGGCAGCATGGGACCAGAGAAAGCTTGCAGCATCGCAGCCCAGAACTGCCTCTGCCCAAAGGCTGGTGCTGCTTGGTAGCACCAGCTGCCACAGGGCTTTCATCGCATGCCCAAGGGTCACTGCTGCTTCCACCGGTGCGTAATTAATTCAGCCTCCAAAGCTCTCACTGGAGAAGGGGAGAGGAAGCATCACAGCCTGTGCCACTGCTGCTCACCCCAGCCCCGCTCAGCACCTCCCTCCCCAGCCCCCAAACTAACCTCTTTGTGTACGCCAGGCACAGACCAACTCCCAAAGAGTAATTTCAGTCATCTGGGCTCCGAGAGGTGCATTAAACAAGGAGCACGACGACCTCCATTCTGTAAGAGTGGAAGTTTACACAAGTGCCAAGTATTATCATGGATAGCTTTTATTATAAACTTCTACATGCATTCACATACAATACGTTGGATTTTGCAGCTTTCCATCTAAGATCTAACCACACCCTCACGAAGTACTCCCCAGTGAAGGGAAATATTACTATTCCCTTTTTAGTCAGGGGAAAGAAAAAAGTCAGAAAGAGGAAACGTACAAGTCTCGGTTCCCAGACTCTGTGCTGCTCTATAGAATACACTGAGCATTGAAGGGAATGGTCTTTTTCTTGGGAAACAGGGTTGAAAACAAAGCCTTATGAATCAGCCAGCTGATAATTAAAAGCAACCAAATCCAGATCACTTTAAGCTGCACATGAGAATCTGGACTCCTCAGATGCCGAATTCCTCTGCCGACCAGAAAAGCCAGGGTCACTTGCCCAGCTGGTCACCATTGTTCTGTCCAATAAAGTTCTGGCAGGAATGCATGTTTAACAAAATACAGAGATTAGGCATAACAAAGAATGCGGCTCCCCCCTCTCTGTTTAGGTTAGTTGGGTTTGCCATGTTGAAATACTGAGGCTTACACATATCAGATTTTCTCTGTCCTGTACTGCTAGCGCCAGTGACAGACACAAGCTGACAGCCCGGTTCTCAGGATCGACACTATTTTAGCTTTGAGTTCATTAAAAGCAGCATAAAAAGCTTGCCTCAAAGCTGCAATGACTGTTAAATCAGTGTTTTCTTGGGGCCGTAAAGTACCAAAAAAAGAAAAGCTCCCATTACCTCCAACACACCAGAAACAGCAAGTTAGACCAAGCCGAAGAATCAAGGTGACAGATTTCGAGTACCTTGCAACAGGGCAGCTCATCTTCAATTTGCTCAGATTTCCCACAAGAAACCCAGCATCCAGCAGGCAAATGCAGCATCAGGAAGGCAAGGATCTTCCTAACACCTCACTCAGCTCCTGACAGTAACCAGGATCTTTTGTTCGATCTCCAACCAGGCATGCAAGATTAGCCAGATGCCAAAACGTCACTAAACCAAGTCACACAGGGAATCTTACAGAGATCTTCAGAGATCTTGTAAGTCTTGTCGGGATGCAGCTTTTACTGAGTCAGACACCATGTGCAAGGCAGCTCTGGTACCTCACAGGGCCAGCAATTTCTCAAAGTAATATTAGGTGGACAGAAGTTTGCGATCCATAAGTAGATTCTCAAAGGATATAGCCCTTGGAGAGCTGTGTGCAAGAAGGCTAGAAACAGCCTGGATGCACCTTAGTTATCTGGAGGATAACATTAAGGATTTCTGAGCTGCCGTGTGGGGTGGGTATGACAGCTTGCACTGCACCAAGTGCACTTTATAGGTAGGGAGCATCTAAAAGCCTCTTACAATGGCAGTCCCTCCTCCCTTTCTGCCTTCATAAAAAGTTGGAAAATAATTTTCTGCGAGAGCCACACATTAAACTGGAATGGGTATGGCTGAGATACAGAGCTACCAACAGCCTGATTCAGGGTTTTTCTTCTAGGAGAGCCTTTTTAGTCATCCTAGCACAGAAATCACGTTTTAGCTGGTGTCCCTTTCACTGCCACCTGAAAATGAAAACAACTCCAGGTTTGTACAAGGTAGCAGTGATGAGATGAGCAGCCAGACAGCCCACCCTGAGCAGGGCGGCAAAAAATAGACCAGGAAAGCAAAAGAGAATCAGGCCAGAGGAGAGCCTGGAAGCCAAGCAACCTAAAGGAAGAGGAAGAGAAGTGGCAACAGATGAAAAAGCCTTTTCCTGTAGTGCAGATGAGCAGCATTTCCCTCGCGGTGGAAGGGGGCGTTCACGCCAAGCCCTTCACACACCGAGGCGCGCTGGAGAGCTGCTGGTGGAGCTGTCACCCACTGCTGCCTCGAATAAGGATTGGAAAAAGCTCCCTGTGCTCTACTGTGTTTACAGCAATAATGAGAGCCTGGAGGAAGGGGTTAGGAACATCTGAGTTTAATAAGGGCTGAGCAGCACACAGCAAAGAGAAACGGCTGCCCTTCCGTTCAGGGCTACCACACCCCACCAAGCTCCGCAGCACCCCGCCAATGGCAGGCTCGGTGCAGAGACGTTATGTCATCCCAGCAGCCGCGGCAGCCCATCTGCCCCAAGCCTTTTCGTGATGAGAAGAAGCATTTTGAACCAAGCTGAGAGCTCCCAGCACCACTCTTTTGAAGGGCTAAATAAGCACAGCCCTGGGGGGGGAAGAGCAGATGGAGACTGACCCCGGGCACAAGAGAAGCCAAGAAGAGAAGGGAAGTTTTTGTGCCTTAACCAAGCAACTCCATCTCACAAGGTCATGGCAACTGGGCAAAATGGAGATCTAGCTCATTTAGCACCCACTCTTCTTAGTCCTAAAGAGCTCCAACATCCCAACAGCTCAGCAGCATCCTGCTCTGTATGATAAACTGCAATAGAAGACCAGTCATTTAGCACGCAGCTTCTGTGGTCATACTTGCCGCACGCCCTCTCTCACAGCCTGTCTCCAGAACTGTCCTCCTATGACGCAGGCATCTTTCCTAAAATGCCTTTGTCTCCAGTGTCTGCATGATACTCTTTTCCCACCTCATGTATATGAGGTTTTTTGTTTGGTTTGGTTTTCTAATCTATTTTCAAGTATTACGTTGCGAAGCGGAAAGCAGGAATTGAGGATTGTCCATCTGCAGAGTCAAGAACAATTTACTCAGTAGACCTTGGTTACAGGACCGTGTCCGTGGGGATATTTCCCTACCCCATGACTTCACTACGCTGGCGTTTCTGAGATGCTCTGCGCAAACACGTGCCTGTATCTAGTGCAAGCACTGCAAGGAAGATCACTTCCATCCAGTTCCTAGGGGCAGAAAAAGTTGGAAGCAATTAAAAGGATGTCTGACTCCATAACCTGATGTCAAGATTGGACATGAACAGATGCGTTTCTAGGCAGTGGTACCTCACATTGCAGTTGAAGTTAATGTTTTGACAAATGACTTACTTGCTCAGCACAAAGCGGTATCGCCGCGTACCGACAGCCCCAATCAGCCCTCGCAGGACAGACAGGAGACACGCGGCACAGAGGTAATGGGAAGAGTCCTACATGAAAGAAGCTCACAGATACCTTCTCTTCTCAGCTTCAAAGAGGTTTCAAGATCAACTGCTATAATTGTCAGAGGCAGATTCTCTTTTCCAGATAAACCACACAGATATGAAGGAGTAGATTGATCTGTCCCAAATGCTACATGTCTGGAAGCTGCCTTCCACTTTCATCTCAACAGCATCCACACCGCGGGCCTGAGTGAAAGCCATTTCTAAACACATAGGAGAGGTTTCTCCTTTGCCAGAGCTATGATTTCCCTGCTTTGGAAGCTGAAAATGAGCCTTAAACCTGAAATTGCCTCCCTTGTCCTTCCCTCTCAAAAATACACAATTATTTCCAAATAGCGTTACAAGAAATGCTTCCACCCAAGCACACTCTTTACATATTCATCCGTTCATTTCCAAAAGGAGAAAGTTAAAGACATCCAAAAAAAGCCAGAACATCTCAACCAGATTATTCCACATAATAAACCGCAAGTTAACAAATAATTGTTTCTTCCTAAAAAGGGAATAAGGAACAAAACCCATACGAACCAACATCACCTTTCCCTCCTTTGTTCCTTTCTGTAACGCTACCTAAGGACTCTGGTTCAGATCAGTGCCACTTTGTGCACAAATACACTGAGAAGGAGCTTAAATGTTATTCAATTATATGAAAAGTTGAAAATTCACAAGACAGTAACCCAATTAGTAACATTTCATTATTTAATTTTTGCAGCTATAACCCTTAATAGAATCTTTGCGATAGCTTTGGCACAGGCTAGCTTTAAGCTCAAAGCTTCAAAATAAACATTACGCTTCAATGGAAGCAAATTTAAGCACTGCCTACATCTAATTAAAAGTGAATTGAGAGCTTTGAGCGTATTGCAGAAATGAGGTCCAATGAATTTTAACTCCACGCTACAGGAGAGGCAGCCTACGCTTTCCAAAACAATCACGTTTCCAGACTTGCTAGGTCTAAAGCAAGGAAGCTAACCCATTATTCTAACTCTTTAGACCTAAAGCACTCAGTGCTTTCAGTTTTTCATCATTTTTTAAAGACACTCATATTTTTTCCCCTTTATCAAGGCACAGCCCAGTAAGATAAAGCAGACGTGAGCTAGGATCCAAGATTCAAGAACCCCAAGCAAAGCTGTGAAGTTTCTAACCTGACATGTTTCAACTAGGATTTTAATGCACTAACAAGCTCAGCTTTGAGAAACTGAACAAATAAGGGTTATTGAAAGAGACACGTTTGTTAATTTATCCGAGGGGAGCACAAGTTCACTGCCACCCATTGCTTTGCCTCTCCGCTGCCTTTTCCTTCCTCGAGCTGGAAAATGAAGCATACATGAGAGGAAATGATTCACACAAGCATCTGGAAAGGCAAGACAGTAGGAGATTTCCTAAATGAATACAATTTACTGCAGTAACTACAGTCACGTCTGGTATTTCAAAGCCATTCCAGTGTTGTTAAGTCCTTACACTTCCATCAGCTTCGCTGTTTTAATTGCTTTGCAAAGCTCCAGCACTGAACCCCGCAAGTCAGATGAAGATCAGATGGCTGCAGAGTCCAGGAAACAAACACCGGATGGTTCAAGGGTTTGGTGATGAGCTCAGGACCTTCTGACCTCTTGGTTACCTGGGTAGGGCACTTCAAAGGGGAATTAGCGCCGAGGACTCAGCATGACACAAATCCCAGTTTGTTTGCTTGACATCCCCACACAGTCTGTGGCAAACCATAGAAAACCAGCGACCCCAGGCAATGAACGGGCTATTAGGTGATGGAGGGAATGACTCAGAGAGCAAGATTCTCTCAGAATAGGGAAAAAAAACACATTTCTCTAATATGTATACTCCACACCCACTTAAGAGCCACAAGAGGTTCAGAATGTGGGGCTGAAATTAGGTTCAAACAACCTTTCTCTGGGAAAGAGAGAATTAACAGAGAGCCATCAGGAAAACTGCAGAGATAGCGTCCTCAAAGTGCTCTGAGAGACTACATAAATCAGGACACTCGTTTATAGGTCACCTTTTAATGTCAAGAACAGGCTTCTATCGCAGGAAGACACCCACACTTACTTGAAAGCACAAAAACCTCACCTAAGAGGCTGCATTTCATTATGTTACAGCTTAGTTGTGCACAGTCCTTCAGATAGGGCTGGGGAGGGCCAACCCCATTCCTAGCAAGTGTGGTTGTAGGACCACGCACAACACTGGCAGGCATTTTGAAAAGAGCAGACCTACGGCAGGTCCACCCAAACACCTTGACCTTGAAAGCCAGCCATTCAAGTGTCCTGTTAGGACACTGCCCGATTCAATGGGAATTTCAAACAAAATAGCCAGGCTGCTACACTACACAAGGCCAAGAAGCACTGCTGCTCGGACTTCAGGCATCAGTACTTGTGCATCCCCTGCAGAACTGGACAGCAATTCAAGACATGCCAAGATAGACTGCAAGCATCTTAGCCAATAACCAAGATCTGACACTAAATCCAACCAGAAAAAAAAAAAAAAGAGAGACAAGCAAGCAATGTTTCCACCAGAACATTTCCATAATTTCATTCTGAAGGACGCGAATACGCCTTCTGCTTCCCCCTCCATATTTCCCCTACACACACCAGAGGCTTTTCACATTGCTCAGGGCCTCAGCAAAAGCATCCAGCAGTCCTCAGAGCCTTGGGAGCCCATCTCCAAGACAGCCTGCAACCTGGATACCAAGGCCTAAATCAGCTCTCAAGCTTGGAACGGTTTCCTACAAAGACAGGATATTCCAGCAAAATTGTTGCTGTTGTTTGTTTTTTTTCCCTTGGAGAGATCCAACTTTCTTGACAAGTCAACTTTTAAAAAAGTGACCTCAGATTGCCAAACAGCTCAATCATGTCTTCACTTGCTGATTAAGGACAAAAAGACAACTGTGGGAACAGGGAGGGTCTCGCATCAGGAGCCATCAGCTGCAGAGCATCGGTATGACCGGGAGCTGCAGCAGGACCCTTTGGTGCTCTGGCCTGCCGGTGGGCATCCAGGAGGCACGCCAGAAGTCACTGGACAAAGCCCGAATGGGAGGTTTGCCAAAATTGAGTCTGCAGAAAGGAGGTGAGAGCAGCTGCTGTTGCCTAATGGCAGGCAGGTGCTGTAAGGTCACCCGTTTGGATGGCAAAGGGGGCACTGAACAGTGCAAAGAGCAGTTTGTGCCAGCCAGACTCAGTCCCCTGAAAAAAAGTCTTCACATCCACATAGATCAACGTCAAATTTTAGAGCAAAAAGCCTCGTCCTTCATCCAGCACCACATTCGATCCAGACAAGCACAGCTACCCTGACCTGAAGCTGTGCCCTGCAGGAGGCTTCCCACCAAGGTCCAGCTCTGTGGCTGGGTACAGCTTTCCCACACGGACTTTCCCAGCAGAAAGTGAAGCTGTTAGACATTTGCCAACAACAAAACTCCACCACTCAATGGGAAATTCAAGCACGCAAAGATTGCTTCAACGTGTGATACTTGACTAAGTACTCCAATTTTTTATTTCAAAACATCCACCAGTGATTTTTCCCTCCCTTCGATTTATTTCTCCCCCTGCTTTAAACCAGAACGGGAGATACTCGCGTGGCAGAGTTCCACCGGACCAAAAAAAAAAAAAACACACAAAAAAAAGTAAGAGATTTCCCAACATCATTGTTTAAATTAGCCTTAGATGGTTTTATACAGCCCTTTATAGACTTGGAGAGGGATGTGATCCCCCGGCAAAGGGTCGGCTATCCAAACAACTGAGGCCTGGGAAAATCAAGCAAGAGTGTGAATTGGGGAAGGCTTTTGGTGAGCAGCGACACAGTCCTCGCTCATGTAAGCGTGGTAGCTCTGAACAAAGATCTGCAGGCTAATAGATATGTAAGACAAATGACATGTGGTTCTCATTGCAGCTCATGCTCGGGGAAGGGGGTACCTTGGAACGGCTCCAGCTGGGATAGGTTTATCCCATTACTCTCCTATAATTTTCTGCTGTTTCAAACCCTTTGACAGTTACTGTAGTTTAACATCACACCCCCTACAGACTGAGGCCTGTTTGACAGGCCAGCAAACAAAACCACCCCCACTTGGAGAAGAAATACGCACCATATGTGCGGGCTGTGCGAGGCTAGCACCCACTCTCGTGCTCGTGACACGGCGATCGATGCGAATCACCGCGCAGGAGCCCCAACCCCATGCCTAGCCCAAAAAGCCAGGGCCAACGAACCTCCTGCACGGCAGCAGGACTCCACACACCGGCTATTAATGAGGGGAGGGGGAAGGGGGTGAGACAGGATGGACGAGCCCTGAATATTAAATTCCCAAGTTCCCATTTAAGGGAATTGCAGGAAAAAAACAGTGAAATTCAAGAACAACTGGAATCAGGTTAAGCCACTCTCCCGCTTCATACAGTGCGGCTCATTCATGTGAACAGCTGTTTCACCTCCAGAGAAATACCCAGAGAAAACAGAGGGGAGGGGGAGAAGACTAAATTGTTTGCTCTACTGAAGCAGCAAGATACAGTAAATCAAGGCTGATTTATATTGTCTACGAGAAACCGGCTGGGGAAGGGGAGGGGAGAGAAGCGTGAGCTTTGGTTTTAAACAGCTATTTGAGAGCTGGGGCTCTGGAGGACAGCTCTGTAATTAAGCTCTTTCCTTTGTTGAGCTGACCAAGTTGTTGCAGCTGAGGGCGAGCACGGTTCCCTCTGCCGGCACCCACCGTGGCAGGGGGCTGCGGGGACACGCTGCCCACCGCCCCCCATCCCTCCCCAGCTGAGGGGCAGGCAGGAGGGCGGCTTTGGGCCAAAATTCAGCTTTCACTCACCGCTGCTGCTCCGTGCCCCGGCAGGTAGGGAGCCTGCCCACGCAGCCAGGATGGAGCAGAGCAGCCCGGCACCCCCTCGGCCCCAAAAAACCCCCTCCGCTGCTACTCACCGGCGACTGGCGAAGCCGCTGCCCGGCGAGCCGGAGCTCTGCTCGGGGTAGTTGTGCTGCAGGCTGGACGCCGGGAATTGATAGAGGAAGCCCGTTCCCAGCGCGCATCCGTGCAGGCAGCAGCACCAGGACAAGAAGAGAGCGAACCGCATTTTTGCACCGCCGGGGGGGCTCCTCCTGCTGTCCCCGCTTTGCTCCTGGGGCGCTGCGGGGGGCACCGGGGACCCCGCTCCCTGCCCCAGCCCAGCCGAGCCCGGCGGCTGCTGCCCGCGCGGGGTCCGGGGCTGCTCGGGGCGCCCAGGGCGCACTCCCAGCCCCCGGCTGCCTTTTCAAATTTGGCGAGGTTGGCCCCATTCCGTCAAAGGGGGCGTGGGGCTTCGGCGTTAACCCTTGGCAGGCCTCGCAGCAAAGCCCGCAGCCGAGGGGAGGCACCGGCAGCACCCCCGGCACCCGGGCACGGGCAGCGCCTGCCCGGTAGCGCAGCCGAAGCGCTGTCCCCGGCTTCCCTGGCTCACCCCAAGCCCCTTCTGGGGAACCCCCGGCACTGGGGTGCGGGAAGAAAGCTGCCCCCACACAGCCAGGCCGGTGCCTGCTGCCACACTAGGGCAACGGGGCTACACAGGTGATGTGGGAAACAAAATCCTGGAGTCGTTAGGGTTGGAAATGCCCTCCAGGGTCATCTGGTCCAACCATCCCCTACCAACAGTGTCACCACCCAGCCATGTCTCCAAGCACCACGTCCAACCTTCCCTTGAACACCCCCAGGGATGGGGACTCCACCACCTCCCTGGGCAACCCGTCCCAGTGCCTGACTGCTCCTTCTGAGCAGAAATGTCTCCTCATTTCCAACCTGAACCTCCCCTGGCACAACTTGAGGCCATTCCCTCTGGTCCCATCACTGGTTACCTGTGAGAAGAGGCCGACCCCAGCTCCCCACACCTTCCTTTCAGGGAGTTGCAGAGAGCAATGAGGCCTTCCCTGTGCCTCTCCTCTTCTCCAGACCAAACACCCCCAGTTCCCAAACAGGTATTTTGATCCCACGGAGATAATACGAAAACAGCTGGGCTCATCCCCTCCCTGGGTGAGCACCTACCCCTTCCCCCACAGTGCCCACCTCCAGAGCCTGCACAGAGATAAATAGCCCCTGGCTGGAGCCTGTAACCAGACAAGTTTAGACTGCAAATGAGGCACCAGGTTTTTAAACAGCCGCTGTCATTAATCACTAGAGCAAATCACACAAAAAGGAAGGGGTAAAGCTGCAGGGCAGCTCAGCATAGCCTCCCTGGACTTAGCCCACAGCTGGCCTCGAGGAGTCCCAGGCCAGAGCAGGGGATGGAGCACCCTCTGGGCTCAGAGAAAGCTCAATGGGTCCAGCCCAGCAGTTTGTGAGCTCAGCACAACCACTATTTATTTGCAAAAATCCCCCAGTACCTGGGGCTAGGACATAGCAGGACCATTTGTCCCCAGCCCTGGCTCAGAACCACCACAGAACCTTTCTCTACTTCAGTTCCCCTCAACAAGGGGAACTTCTCTTCCCTTCCACTCAAAAAATAATAATAAAAAAAAAAAAGCTTGCCCAAGGGCGTTCAGTCACTCAGAGCCAGCCCATAGGAAACTTCTGTTCAAATTGGCAGGGCAGTGAAAAAGGAACCTTAGCCTCTGATCTCCCCTCTCAGTAGGGGAGCAAACTGCTCCCAAACTCACCTTTCTCCTAAGAGCACACTCAGGAGCTGCTGCATTTCCAGGACGCTACATAACTCTGAGACTCCTCTACCCGTTAGGCAGGGTGACCATCCTCACCTGTGAGTGACTGCCCTCAGCTGCAGGCACACAGCCATCCTGGGGGCAGCTGTGCAAAGCCCCCACTCCAGCAGGTTACTGCAGCTCCAGGCTGCGTGCTGAGGGCCCGTTTCATCCTCTTGTCCCAAGCACACTCAGTTTCCTGCCCTGACAGGCTGGGATCAATCATTTATCGGCATTTAACTGAATAGCACCAGTGGCTTTGTGACCCATTCTCCTGGTTTGGGTTAGTCCCTTCAAAAGCTTTTAGCAGCCTTCATGTCTTAACTGTCCAAGAAGGTTTTATTTCTGGTTGCATGCAAAATTTGCCGCTTCAGCCTTCACTGACTTTGCAAGACCCTAGGAAGAGATATTAAACACAGGTGATTAGATAAGATATGATTCTGGCAAATTGTTAGAGACATCTGTAGGAAGGTAATACTCTTCCTACTTCACGAACTGAGACACTGGAGACCAGAGGTCAAATGACTTTGCTGAAGGCTGCAAAGAGCAAATGACAGCGCCAGAAATAGAGTTCAGATCTCCAGGCTCCCATTTCTCGTGCCCTGTCCCTAACGCACACTTGCCTCTATTTTGTATGGCTGATTTAAGATGAAAATGAAGAATTAACTTCCAAGCTGTTTTTGGAAAGAGAGAAGAAAGGGTGATATTGTCTACTGTAAGGGGAGAATTAAAGATGACATTTCATTTTTAGTCCTTTGGATATGCATAATATAATCAAACACGATAGCAGTAATAAATGGATATTTTTTCTCCCCACGGTGCTTATGAGTGCAACATATTCGAACAATTTCTCAAAACTATGTTGATAAATTGGAAACGCAGTGATGGAGGTAACAAAGACAGCCAACAAAAACATAATTCATTCAATTTATCAGAGGGACTAGTTTTGAGAAGAGAACCCTTGAAATATGAACAGCCCTATTCTTACAAACCAGACATACTATATTTCAAAAGATAAAGCTACACTTTTTAGGCCTGTGCATAAGCATGTTAATTAAAGATTTGCCTAGACAATCAGGACTAAATAAATTACTTGGAAGTATTTCACCAACTCAATTCAAGATAGAAGGGGCAGGGATGCATGCAGGAAGCCAAAATGGATGGAAGCATAGGAGGAAATGGAAAGAGGCAAAGGCCAGGTTTTCAAAAAGCAGCCCCAGGAGGGCCTTCTTCTTGCACGCTGCTCACTTTCTACGCAGGAGACAGTCTTGAACCGCTGTGTCAGAAAACTAATCTATTGGACATGTGGGCACATGAGATTCCACATGGTCTGGAGCATTTTTCAGCTCCTTAGTCCATTTGGCATACCTGGGACATAAAACATCACAAAACGTTCTGTGAAAATATCTATAATCTCTTTAAAGATACACACCACATGCAAGCCAGACAACAAATGAAGTGGGGACAATAAAAGGAACACTCAGTGTTTAGTCTGATTTTTGTTCAGTTTAGAATGAAAAAGCAGTGAAATGATACAGCAAAAGAGGAATTTCTTTTCTACAAGGTCTTAAGGTGGCATAGAAAGGTAGCAAAACACTGTCATACCTGTAAGAGCAAAGCCCAGCCCAGAACTGTAATGTCATCTCAACTGTTCAGTGTCATTCACAGTATTGCCAAAGTCAATAACAAGCTGGAAAAAAAGAGTTAGATTATTGTTAGAGAACAAAAGAATCGTGGCAAATAAATTTTGAGGCCCATCCCTTGCATTTTGTGAGTGCACTTTTCATGTGTATACTAAGATGAGACCAAAGCAAAAGCTGCTTTGTTCTACTTGATAAAACCTTGTGAAGTTTTACAATTATTAAATGTCCTTTTGATGTTCGATAGAAGTCAGCGATTAAGACCATCTAAACCCAAACATCATTTGGATAAAACCCTTGCAGTTTCCTAAGGAAGCTAGATTATTTCCTTGTGATCTAACAAAGCAATCAAGGAACTTTGGAAAATCAAAAGAGATGGGTAAGAGCTTAGTGACAGTAAGAGTTAAACATCTCTATTATAAGTTAAATTATGAGATTACTAAGTTTATTGTAAAATGTCTATTACTAAGGCGTCAAACCAAACCTGAATCAAACTGAAAATCTAGAGGACTGTGTATTTTTTCTAAGCTAGGAGGAAGGCAGTGTGTTTTTTCCTCAAGATTTCTTGAATCTGACCTGGCATAAATCAATCAAAATGCAATAGACCTGAAAACAGTCACACAAGCAGTTTGGCATATGGTAAACAGAATATCCAGTGGTATTGTATGAAGCACAAGAAATGATCCAGAAGTCATGACTTTGGCAAAATTAATTGACCTTAGAGAAGAATTTTGCCTGAGTGAAGCACTTGTGTGGGTATTATAAAGCAATATAGTGGATAAAATATCTTAGATTGAAACATAATTCAGCAGATGGAAAATTATTGATTTAAAAGATCAGTGAGACAATGCCAACATGGAGTGGATTTACACATATTCTGAGCATTATTGTGTCCTGGGATGAAAAAATTATGTGATCTTTGATGTCAGGCAAAAAATCCCCCAACTGGCCATGCAGTGACGCTCTGACCTGCACGTGCACAAGGACTCTGACACACCCCTGACGTCCAGGATTCACCAAGAAAGCTATAAAGCAGGGAGTCCCACAGGTGTGGTACAGCCAATGCACAGCAGCACCAGGACTATTGCGCTCAAACCTGCCACAGCGGAGACACAAATAGAAGCCAGGAAAGACTGGAAGTTGATTAATGCCTCTTCCTTCTCCCTGCTAGAAGGCAGGATCTATTACACATAGATTACTCTTGGCACAAATTTGTCTGCCTTGTTCTGAAAGGCCTCAAGACAGAAACTCCCCATGCTCTTCTGACAACATATTCCAGTGCTTCCCTCTTTGTACGGGTAGTTTTTCTTAACATCCAGCCTCAGTCTGTTTTGTTGTAATTTAAGCTCTCAATGTCTTACTTTCTCCATTATGGACATAAAAAATGATCCTGTCTCTCTTTGAGCAGACTTTTAATTCCTCAAAGTACTTTTCAAAACGTTTGAACACCTCTCCTTGCCTTCTAGAAGCAAAACAATCCAAACTTCTTAAGACTTTCCCTGTAGGTCATATGTTATATTCTTCTGATCCTTTTTTGTTATTTTCCCCTAGTCTTTCAAGCTGATCTACATCTACCTCATAGCACAGCACCTGTAACCTATACCTCTGTGCAATATCTTTTCTGCACAGCCCTGTTGAGGATTTGCTTTTTTGGCATCTGTACATCATTGATAATCCATGTTTAATTTGGGATCCTCTACCTTTTTTCTGAAGAACTGCTGGCCTGATTTTCCCCATCCTTTATTTGCTAGTTAAAACTATTTCTGCCAAAGCGCAGTGCCCTGCAGTTGTCCTTAATGAGTTTCATCTTATTCTATTCAGATCACATCACCAATTTATCAAGACTATTTAAAATTTTAATCCTGCCTTCCAGTGTTCTTGCTTTCAGTCCCAGCTTCACCTCATCTGCAGATTTAATAAGCATTTTCCCTCTCCCATCACTGAGATCACTAAAGAAAACATTGGGAGGTCTGTCTTCATGTCGATATCCTCAAATTATGTTCCTGATCATTAACTGTTCATTAAGCATTATTCAGTCCCAGAGGGCTGCCTGCTTCCTTGACGCTGTACAGGACATAAACACCGACCTTACAAACTCTCCAAGCCATGGACAATCCTGAACTTCTACCACGAAACAAAGCACTTTATAACACGTGGTGCAAGAAGCTACCAGATGGCAAGTCTGCAGTTTTCAGTGGAGTCACTGACAGCAAGATATCCAAATCCAGTGCTATCCAGACACTTATCTGATTTGAAAATCTATCTTGACTCATGGATTCTCTCTGAATCCCAGAGAAGCAGGGACTTTCATGAAGAAAGAATGTTTCGGTTTTGGACTCTGGCCCTGAAATCCTCCTCCCTATGGATCCAGACTGTCTGACTTGAGCACCCCACCATGATTGGGAGTCCAACATCCCTTTCGTATTGCGCAAGTGACTTAAACGGGTGTGGGCTGACCCCTTTCCTAACGAAAATAAAGGCAAACAAAACACGAAAGTGCATCTGGAGAGGAATACCCTCCTCCCAGCCCCTGTACACCCCAAAAACCTAAAATGACCTAAAGTTTCACCCTAGGTGTCTGCAGGTAAGGTGGATTAGTACCAGGCTCATGCTTTCTCCCTCTTCTCTCCTTTGCCTTATTCCACAGATTCCTCACCTGACAGCCATCTGTCCTTGCTCACCAAACTTCTTGCCAGTCAGTGCCTTCCTGCACTATCTTTGCCTCTGGTGGACCTCACCACCCATGTTGTAGGGCCTTCTGCTGCCTTGGTGCTGCAGGTGTTTCCGAGCTTGCCCTGGCATGGCTTTCAGCATTTTATGTGTTACTGGTAAACAGACAACCACAATCCGCTATCATACGCGTATTTTCCTTACAGATCTACCCTCACCTTATTATGCTCTAAAGCTTCTAGTTTCAAGGGACCCCACCAGTAACTGACATTACATATTTCTTGAAGCATTCACATGAGCCTCTCCCTTCTCTGTCCTCATTCTTTTCCCAAGATTCTGTTTTTTAAATTAAGTCTCCTTGTTTTCATAGACTTTGTC
Organism: Anas acuta; assembly: GCF_963932015.1. Lineage (NCBI taxonomy): Eukaryota > Metazoa > Chordata > Aves > Anseriformes > Anatidae > Anas > Anas acuta. Next base: position 7,715,209 of record NC_088997.1, read on the forward strand.
TGTTTCAACGTGATTAATCCTCTTCATTATTTTAAAATCATTGACTGAATCACAGAAAGATCTCTTTTTAAACAAGATAATACCAAAGCTCTTCAGTCTTGCTTTATAACTTAGACCTGAAAGGCACAGTATTATTTTCATTCTCCCTGCTTTATCCCCTTAATCATATCCTTCTTAGGTAGAGTGAGCACTACTGAAAAGAGCACTCTGAACAAGAACTCACCAGTGTTTTATGTAATAACAGTAACACCTCTTTTGATATATACTCTGTTCTTACCGTAATGCAACCCAACATCCTGTTCAGTGGTTGGGGTCTTTTTTCTACAGCTGTGTGTTAGGCTGAGAGCTCTGGGGATTATTTAAAGAGAATATTCTCCAGATTTATCAATTTACCATTATGAATATTTTGCTCCATTCATCCTGAGGTAAGTAAACCCCAACACTGCTCAGTGGCACTGCCTTGCTCTTTAGCTGGCTCTCTACTTAATCTCCTCTCTTGAATCTTACAGATTCCTCCATGGAAGCAATAAAATGGCCACTAAGGTGCTAAATGCGAAAGAATCATTGTAGGCATTAAAGGCTAAAGTCACTGCAAGGCAACTGGATCCAAGTATTTCTTGGCTATGCACGTATACACTAATGCTAGCTTAGGTGTTCACAGAATGCTCTATTGTCACTAATGGATACCACACCTAAAGGGCCTGGTATTCAGAATCCAGCCCTCTCCCAGGGCCCCTGAGTGGCTATGTCAAACCAGCTTTAGTCTGAGCACCTTCCTGAACCAGTTGCATACAGATTGCCCTCCCCTCCTGGCTTCCATTTCTAGACAACCCAAACTGGAACTTCTGAAGTGTGCTTTGCAACTATTCGGCTCCTCACATAGACTGCAGCTCTCTTTTTCACCACAGGAAAAGCTTTGTCTCTCTCTGCTTTCTCTTCTGCCTAAGAGAGATCAATCTGTCTACAGATGCAAAACCAATCCCTAAGTAATCCTCTGGGTTTACACAGGCGCATAGCCCCTCATACCACCAGGTCCCAGGCAGGTTGGATACACAGGCTACGAGCAAAAGGAATCTGGTTCAGCTCCCTGACCTACAAGAGCTCTCTGTCAGTGCCTCTCTAAAACTAGGTTTTAGTGCTTTGTTGCATATCATGGCTATTTAAGGATAATACGAATGGAATAAAAAACAGCATGGTATAAAATAGTAGAAATCATAGTAGAAAGAAAAGAAGAAAACAAATAAAGGAAACAAGATGAGACATAATCTAAAGAGATAGATAAATTGTTCTTTTCTTGGCAGAAAGGAAATGATGAAGTCTATAAGACGCTATAAAATGTTTAGGCTGATTGTTGCCTGAAAAAAAAAAATAAAAAAAATAAAAAAAAAAAGAAGTAAAATCTTTCAACCAGACTAAGGAGAATTTTGGTGTGCAGTGGAATGGTAGGACGAGACTATCAGCCTCACTGTGTGCCTGGAAAGAAGTGTCTCACAGCAAATATGGTTTGGCTCAATTCACATCTTTTGTATTTAACTCTAAGATTGTTGTGAAAAAGCCACTGCAGTGCCCCAACCAAAGGGTGATGCACTATTTTGCATTGAAAACAGGTGTTCAGCTGGCTGGCTTTCTAGCAGAGCACAGCAGATTTGTCCCAGATTTTCCGTACATGATCTCTAGGTAATACTTGCCTTTTCTTCACATGTTTCAAGAAAATTAGATAATTACTTTCCATGTTCTGAGACTTCCCTGAACTGACTGACAATAGATTTGCAGAGCTAAGCTGCACGTTGGGTGGAGAGGGAGTCTGGCCAGCTTACAGAGGAGGCGAGTGGACTTTGGAAAAAGCAGTGCTGCACTTCTGGAGCATCTCTGAGAACAGCCACAGCTTGTAAGACGTGCCCAGGCTCACTGCAGTTACACCAGTGACCTGCTGAGGCGCAGTCTCTGGCTGGGGAAGACAAGGGCAAGCAGTCTGGATAACCCAAGCACTCATTTCCTTAATTTTGAAGCTGTGTTACATAAGGAACTACATTTACTGAAACTTCCCTCTGTGTTTATTCATTTAAAATGGCTTTGAGACATAGTTTCTTCAAAAGACCATGCATAATCAATCTCCATTGTTCTGTATATATTTGCAGAAGATAACGACTTCATTAAAATATGGCGGGCTATTAACAGCAGTAAATATCCAGTGCTAAACCTTAAGATGTAATGCAATTAAAGAAGAAATACGAACCTAAGGAGGTTAAGTGCAATCTACCATTGACAGTTACATTTGATTTGAATTAAAAAACACACACAGAGGGTAATAAAGGGCCTCCGTACATACTTGGATAACAGGAAATCCCCTGGATGTAAAAATAGTGAATTTAAGAATGGAGAGTATAAAGGTCTAGTTCAAATTAAAGATTTTATGACTGAGGACTCCATTAAATCTTTGAACACTTACAGTAAAGAGTCTGGAACACTTCCAGTCCAATTCTTTATGTTCTCACAAGTGACAGATTATACTTCTGAACTTATACAGCAAAAGAAAGAAAGAGTGATTGTATTAATCCATCTAAATCTGAAGCTTGTTAATTAAGATGAAAACTATAAAAACCTGTGCTTAGGTGAAGAATAGTATTTTTATAACCCAGCTCATGATAACCTTGCTAGCTAAGCTAAAAGTAAAAGATTTTAATTCTCAAATTATTGAGAACAGTAAAATAATGAACCACTTAATACTACGTGATCAACAATCTGTACTAAATAGGAACTCTTTGGTACTCCTCAGTCTATTTCTCTTTCTGTACTTCCAAGTCATTCCTCATGGTGTTTAAAACACACAGTACAACATGCTTCTTCTAACTCCACTCCCACCTGCAAAAATGCAAGGATCCTCAACTGCAGCAAGTCCACAGTGGCAGGCCATGATCGTGTTGAAGTGCCAGTCTCACATAACTGGGTATTTATAACTCTAAGATATTAGGGAGGACCTTGCAAGTGAATCACACTGGAAAATAATGTACTACCTTTCCCAGGTTTCAAAGGGAATTGAGACAAAATTATCAAGGCTTTTTTTTTTTTTTTTTTAGTTGAAGGTGTAGGGTTAAGCATTCATCACTGCATTAAGCAAAGCAGCAAGGATTTGAGATCTTGTTTCAGACTCCTCAAAACATACTAATTACTGGTATAAATCTGCTGTCTCTAATGGCAGCCTGCCAAGGGTTAATTGAGCCTTAAATGAAAATGAATGTGAGATATCTGAAAAGACAGCTGATGTGGCCCAGAATGTTAGCAGAAACAAAATGCCTGGAAGGACTGTGGGGTTAAGAAACTCCTGGGTTTGGCCATAAGCTCCAAAGCAACTCACAAGTCAAACAGAGAATAAAAATGAGAGAAAACAAAGTCTTCCTGTTGGGAGGATGTGTTCTCCTTTAGGACCACATGGCAGTCCCTCTAAAAAGGAATCCACCCTTTATTTGCTTGCTTCCTTGAAGTTGTTGAGGATCTGGCCTAGGGTGAATAAATAGAACAGACAATGTTAATAAATGCAGACTCTTTCCAGACCAACAGGGGTGGCAGACACCACAGCTGTCAATGGAAACAACATTTACTTTGAAATTTTTGTATTGAAAACAAAAAGCATATGGGTCTAATAGAAAAGGTTGCAAGAGCTCCTGCGAATCACAGTTATCCCCTTATTGTCTTGTCTTAGCCATCCAGCACCCACTACTCTACCACCTAGGAAATGTTTTTTACCACGTATGCAGTGAGGTTTTTCACCCAGCCCACCAGGGCTGCTGTGCCCTCTTCTAAGAGCAAAGGGTGCCCAGCACATCCCCGCACAATATTCCTCACCATCAGGCTCTATTTCTCTTTGACTGCTTTCACCAAGAGGTATTGAGAACACACAATGTAAGAGTTCTCACTAATGGTACGCCCATGTGCCAAGCACGTATCTGCACAGTAGCTGAAGGAAATAGCCCCATCCTTGTCCCATTTAGCCATACCTCCACTGGTCCTTGTTCTCTTCTCTCTGTTAGTAGCACCAGGCAGTTGATTCAACTGAAAACTATTCTCTCTCCTTTTTTTTTTTTTTTTTTTTGGGGTGGGATAAGGGATGGGGTTTTTCAGCTGAATTCAATTCCCTCTAAACTGGTAACTGGAGCAGGACTAAACAGATTTGCGGATGTGAACGGAGGCAATTCTATTACTTTGGGCGGGTGGTGATACAAGTTTATGCCAGATGTAAAAGACTACGTATCCACAGCACAAATTAAGAGTCCAAGCTCTGTCAACAGGCAATGAAGATTCTCCTAAAAAAATGTTTCCGAAGGGTAATTCAGAATACCTAAACCAGAAGCCTAAACCAGAAGATTAGGCAGCATGAATGTGACAAGACCGTAATGTCTTAGTACTGTAATTCCCACAAGGAATTGAAGCTCTGTTTACTAATGCAAATGATCTGGGTTAAAGCAGAAATACTTTCACTTAATGTTTTTTTTCCATGGAAAAATTGAAACTTTCCCCTGCTAGGGGGAGAGAAGACCCTCTGAAGGGCTCTCCTGCTAACACAATAAACATCTGTGGGTTCTTTCCTCTCAAACGCTATTTTTCTAGGGTGTCCCCTCTGATGAAATAGCAGTCCCGGTAGAACATGGCAAACAATCCTGCATACCACATCTTAAGCAATGGTACTGTTCAGAACAGATCCGTATGGTCTGCCTTAATGCAGGCAAGTTAACACCACGTTATTAAATGCACCGAGGTCACCAACCTCCATCAGATGATCTGCTTGATCCTTTTCTAGACAAAAAAGAAAAAGAAAAAGAAAAAAAGTTTGGATTCCATACAGAAATCTGAGTCCTCCAAGCTGGAAGTAGTAGGCCTGGCCACTCACAGCCCACCCACCTACAGATCAAGATGGACTGGAACAACCTCCTCCAAGAGCCAGAAAAGTGAAGGGGGCTGGGAGGTGGGAGGAAGAGTTTCGTATTTCATCTACCACTTCTAATAGAAAACAGAGCGTGGGGGGGGGTTGAAAGGAAAATGGCAAATCCCTAGGGATCCTAAGTGCTGGCCTCTCAAGTCAAAGCTGTCAATCACACCACGTCCCCTCCGACTCGTGCTTCTGGCAGGGAGGGAACAAAAGGAGGCAATGGACTGGCACGTTCAGCCACTAGGTGTTACTGTTGCTCCACAGAAGGGGATCGGAGCAACCAGAATAAGCAGAATGAAGCCTATCAGAGGCATCTGAAACAGCTTTAGCTTAAGAGGTAAGCCATCAGAGCTAAATCTTTAGCTTCACGTACCGTGAACCAGAAAAATTAGAGCATTTTGGTGTGTTGTCTTGGAGGGGTCATGGAGGTAGACTGCTGCTCCCTGGGTGTTGTTTATACATCATTGCGTAAATGCAGCAAGTCAAATTCGTGTTTGGGAACCACCACTGGCTTTGATGAAGGAACACAAGGAGAATTGGGCCCCTAGAGATGTGGCTGACTTCATGTCCACTGGTCAGAAAAATACATTGGTTACTGAGTTGTCTGCTTGCCTGCCTCTTCTGTGAACGGCCACAACCTGCCTGAAAAAAACTTTGCACTGAAACTGAAACACATCTTAACCAAGCTAGCTCTGCTGTCAGCCAGGTGGGCTCCTCAGGCAAGTCATTTAAATTTTTTATGCTTTAATTTCTCCATCTGTGAAGATCCTGATCTCCTCTGAAGAGGACTTTGAGATAACAGATAAATCAGAGCTGGTACTGTTCCTCTTAATGTAGTCTTTGATAATCTGTTAGTATGAACCAAGCAACGGTTTTGCACAAGCCTTTTCAACTGCTTCCAGAATAGGTTTTCAGAAAGAGAAATACTGAACTGATCACTTATACCTCCCTGGTAGCCACTTCTAAGTGAAACAGTCTCATGATAAAGAGCAGCACCCCACCGCACCCCTGTCCATGTACCTTAATGTCCTGTTCCTGTTTGGTCCTTTTACATAGTTCTACTGAAACTCTATTATTTTTAGGATAAAATAAAATTATTTTATATATTTTATTAGATTTAGGACAGCCACATTTCATACAACCCTTCAACAGCCTACCTCAGTTTACCTGCTCAATCAATTAGGCATTGAACCTTGGATGAATATTGCTTCCCTGAGTTTCTTCAGCAACATGCTTCCAATTTACAACAATACTGTTTTTATTGTTAAGTTTTAATAACAATGAATTCAGCACACATGAATTGGTGTTTCTTTTTTTTTTTTTTTTTTTTTCATTCTATGCCTTGCCCCAAAACGATTAGTATAAATAAACAGGATATATAGTGCAGGTCTCCACCTGCATCCATTAGAAAGCTGTTTCTGCACACACACACAGTGTCATGCAACACACAGCGAACAGGCAGAGCATTTATTCTCATGGTAAGTCTTGCCATGTGGTTGTACTTCTAACCAAGGCATTATTTTCACACACAACTTGACTGCTCCAGGGTATGTTTCCCAAAGCTTGGAAATATTGTTACAGTGCATTAAACAAAGTACCAGTACTGAGCCACAAACTTATGAAAGATTTTTTGAGTTGTTTTCATAGG